>NC_066581.1:507687126-508287126 GCF_024323335.1 Lathyrus oleraceus
TTTGTGAGGTTTGAGCTTCTTGGCTATGGTAGGAGGAGGGGCGGTTGGTGTTGAATGATCGTGGGGTGTTCTGACTAAGGCGGCTTTGGTAGGGTGATGTGTTGGGTGTGAAGTGATGTTGAGTCTCAGGTTGATGATCAATTTGCTGGTGGTGGTATGTGATATGCTCTTGATATTGGGGTTGGGTGTATGACATGTTTTGGTTGTATGTTTGTGTGTTGGTGGAATGGAAAGTTTGACGGACACGAGGTTGTGTGTATCCGGTCTGACAATGTTGTTGGGGGTTAGATGTTGAGGTGTTTGGTGTGTAAGTTTGTTGGCGTGGATCGTACAAGTATATATCCTCGACGATGAACCCAATTTTGAGACTTGCAACAAGCCGTTGGAATAGTTGCTACATTTTCTTGATAAAGGTTTAATTTAATAGAAGGTTTTGTTTTATGTTTACATTGTTGAACCTTGTTATATAGACTCAATGTCCTGCTCATAGTTCTCAATACTGTATATAGTTCGGATGAATTATTAATGCATTCTTAAGATGGCAAAAGATCCATTGTCAATTTATTTTTGTTTATCTCTTTCTTTGCACGATCACTATTGTGCATCTCCACAGTTGTGAATCTTATTATCAGTGTGCATGCAGTCCATACGGACGCGTCTTCAGCGTTAACCTCATGGTCATGATCCAAATTTAGGTATGGACGCCAAATGAACTGAAATGTGAAAGTAACTTGGATTATAAACTTGGTAGAAGAAGTTAACAAATTATAACAAAATAATGAGGTTATTATCCTTACGTCTGTCGATCGAATGTGATCCAATAGATTGCGATACTGAGTAATACAGTGTCTAGGACATCTGTTATAACTCATACCACGTGCCGACCATCTGCACCAAAAAGGTAAAAATATTAGTTAGAGATAATAATCGTTGAAGAAGTAAGTAAATATATAGCAATTTAAACAACTTACTTTTGTGCATACGGGAATGTGAAAGGGTTGTTGTTGACGGGTGCTAGGGACAATAGTCTTGACCAACCCCATGCTTGGAGCAAAACAGCACATCCAAAAAGGTAGATGTGTCTTTGTGTGAGTTTTTGCACAAAGAACTATAGAGATAGGCCAAGCAAGCAGATCCCCAACTGTAACTTCCTATTCTATCTACATGTCTTACTAAAGGTAAATACATAATATGCATACTAGAACCACTACTTTCGAAAAATAAAAAAGAACCAATTAAAAGCATAATGTAACACCTAGTTTTTATTATTCGAGCATCTTCGATAGAATGCTCATCTAAGTATAAACTGTTATAGTATGACTTAAGGCGTGAAAGGAGTATACCTTGACCTCTTGAGTTATCATCTAACAAATCAGTCTCCAAGAGGTCCATGCAAATTGAATTTGCATAGTTGGTTTTACCATTTACAGGCTTACCTTCAATGGGCAGTCCCAAAAGCATGTAGACGTCTTCTAACGTCACGGTACACTCACCGGTTGGGAACCAGAATGTGTGTGTCTCGGGACGCCATCTTTCGCATAAAGCAAGAATGAATTTATTATCCACCGACTAAGACATAATTTTGCTTATATGTCCAAAACCGGCAAGTTCAACATAAGGTTGAATCATCGGGTCCATGTGGACATATTCGTGGACCCGAGTACGGAACCTTGAAACATCCTATAAAAGAAAGAACAAAAAACTTTACTAAGTTGATATGTTATTAAAAGGTACTCTATTAAAACAAATAACAAAACAATAGAATGCTTACATAAGTTGCTATGTTTGCAACTGTTCCTCTGTGCGATTCGCCCATTGTGAGGATAGACATTTTGTCGGGGACGAAAGCGGTTGGTGCAGATGAAACTATAAGAAGTTGTTGCAGATGAAATTGTAGAAGAAATAGTGAGTGATGGTGTGGAAGAAGTGTTGATGATGTGGATGAATTTATAGGCAAATGAATTGGAGCATGGAAAATTGTGTTTGCATGTGGTAGCCAAATGAATTGGCGCCCATGTGCATTTTGTACATGGTGTCGCCATTCAAATTGGCACCTCCATAGGGACATGCATGACACACCTATGTCTGATTGCTTGGTTTCAAGGTCTGCATGCATGCAAGACATGGTATCGGCAATTCATTTGGAGTGTGTGCTTGCATGTGTGACACGTGGTTGTCCTCTCTCTTGCATGTTGGACATGTCACTTCTGACTAGCTTGCATGGTTGACACATCATTTCAGACTAGCTTGCATGTGCGACACATCACTTCGAACTAGCTTGCATGTGAGATAAATCACTCACCTATTTAAGTGTCTTACTATCAACATCCAAGACTCAACACACATTCATCTACAGTAAGAAAATAGTTTTCATCTGCACAATGTCATCTTCACCGAAATATAGTGTCAATGTTCACTACAATGGTGAAACATACGAGTCTGAGTTATATGGATTTTGTTTTCGAAACACTGATACCATTCGACTTACGATCAAGAGAAATGCAACCTTCTTGCATTTGAAAAAAAGAATACAATCCTGTATAGGATCGAGTATTGTGTCAAAGATCACGTATCAAAATCCAATATTTTTTTAGAACAGTCAATGCAAGTTTTTCCCGCTTAAGGTACGGGATGATGAAGATGTTGAATACATGTTTGTTAGTCATGAACATTCAGGCTGCAATTGTATTGAGTTGTATATTACTCTTAAACCATGTATACCATCTCAGCAGTCTCAAATAACCAGTCAGGATGAATCTGGTGAATTTGATCCACAATGCTCAGATGACGTCAACCCATAAGCAGAAGTAGAAGTGAACGTCGTTGATGAAGAAGAGGATACCGAGATACATGTCGATCATATGCTGAACAACGACATTGAAGATGATGATCAACCACCGCCAATACCTCCTAGTCATGTCTACAATCCTCCTTAACACATGACAAACATGCATCTGTATGACGATGAAACATCCAACAATGTTTTCTATAACCCGTATCCACGATCAGAAGGAGAATTAAAGGTGGGAGACATGTTCCATACCAAAGAAGAATATGTGCGAGCTATCAAAAAAATCCACATGAACAACTCTGCTGATTTTACAGTGAAACACACTAATTCGAGAAGGTATGTCATCGAATGTCGTAACATCCTTTGTAAGTTTCGGTTGCCTGCGTATTACAAAAAGAAAAACGACTCTTGGGAGATAGCTTCAATAGACCAACCTCAGAGTTGCATTGCAACTAACGTTGAACAAGATCACCGTAAATTAAGCGCTGCATTGATATGTCAAGACATTCTGTCTTGGTTAATAAAGACCCATAAGTAAAGGTGAGTATAGTTAAATCCCATATCATAACAAGATATAATTATACTCCATCTTACAAGAAAGCCTGGATTACGAGGACAAAGGTTGTTGAACAGTTATTCGGCATCTGGGAGGATTCATACAAAGAATTTCCACGGTTTTTATGGGCACTAAAAACATATGTCCCACGAACTGTGGCAATTATGGAGACATTGCCAGCAATGATGCCAGACGGAACTTGTGTTGCAGGTAATAGAATCTTTCACCGTCTCTTTTGGGCGTTTGACCCATGCATCAAAGGTTTCGCATTCTGCAAACCTATTATTCAAATTGATGGCACTTGGTTATACGACAAATACAAGAGTACTTTGCTTATGGCGGTTGCACAAGACGGCAACAACAATGTCTTTCCCATTGCCTTTACTCTGGTTGAAGGTGAAACGACTGGTGGATGGGGTTTCTTTCTTCGACATCTCAGAACGCATGTGGCTCCACAAGCCAATCTCTGTTTGATTTCTGATAGACATGCTACCATTGAGAGTGCCTACAACAACCATGACAACGGATGGCATGATCCTCCTTCTACCCATGTTTATTGCATTAGACATATTGCACAAAACTTCATGCGTGCAATAAAAGATAAGAATCTTCGCAAGAAGGTGGTGAATGCTAGGTATGCTCTAACTCATCCATCATTTCAATATTATCATGATGAAATTAGACTGTCTAATGAAGACGTAAGAAGATGGTTGAATAACATACCAGTAGAGCAGTGGACAAGGGCATTTGACGGAGGTTGTCGATGGGGGCACATGACAACAAACCTTGTGGAATGCATGAACGGGGTATTCAAAGGAATTAGAAATCTACCAATAACCACCTTGGTAAGATCGACCTATTATAGGTTGGCTTCTACGTTCGCAACCAGAGGTGAAAGATGGAGTGCGGTGTTAATGTCTGGGCAAGTATTTAGTGAGTGTTGCATGAAAGTCATGAAAGAGGAGAGCATCAAAGCAAACACACACGCTGTAACAGTCTTTGATCGTCATAGGAAAAATTTCAGCGTCCAGGAAACAATGGACCACAACGAATGGAGACCAAATTTAGCCTATGCTGTTAGACTAAACAGAAGTTGGTGCGACTGTGGAAAATTTCAGGCCTTCCGCATTCCTTGCTCCCATGTCATTGCAGCATGCGCATATACTCGTCAAGACGCTTACAACCATTTATCTGATGTGTACAAGGCCGTCACCGTCATGAATGTATATAATAAAAGCTTCTCGGTGCTACCAATGGAGGAATACTGACCTCCATACGAAGGTGATATAGTTTGGCACAACGATGAGATGCGTAGAAAGAAAAAAGGAAGGCCAAACAGCACACGTATTAGGACAAAAATGGATTCGACAGATAAAATGATAAGATTATGTAGTATCTGTCGTCAACCAGGACACAACAAGAATAATTGTCCCAATCGAGGAGCATCATCTAGGTCATAAGCTTTTTGTAACATTGTATTTCTGTAACCTTCAATTATTATATATCATAAAGTTTTTGTTACAAAGAGGTTCACAACAAACATCAGTACAAAATAAGCTAACTGAAAATAGAAATATTTCTAACTGATTACAACAATCAAAGTGATGTCAACTCGACCGAACATCATTTCCCTAGCATCCTTATCAATTTTCATTCGCACCCAACCAAAGATACTGTCGAGTCTCTCAATACTTCTAATTTTTTCCCCTTCTGGTATTTTCCCATCTAACCAATGAATCAACTCCCTCTTCAGTTGATCGAAAGTAGTGATGTTCCAGAACAACATCAGCATCTGAGGTTTGTCTCTCGCATAAATCACCTTTCCGTATCAGCGACGAACACCAAACATGATTGTCAAATGATGAAATGAGATGTGAAAAAATGATTCACACAACACATCTATTTATAATTTAAAAAAAATTGCATTTTACACTGAGGTGCCAATCCAATTGGCGCCTCCTTTGTAAAAATACACATGGACGTCAATTGGATGGTGCAGCCAATCCAATTGGCGCCTCCATTCAATTTTTAAGAGGAGTTGCCAATTGGATTGACGCCTTCTCCTAAAAGTGGGGTACTTTGAGAATTTTTTTGAAACCAGGATTACTTTGAGAATTTTCTTGAAAAATTGGGTTATTTTGGTAAAAAATTCAATAAAGTATACTGGATTCTAATTGCTACCTACCACTGTAACAAGGACGACACTCACCTTTTCCAAAAGTGCATGTTATACATGTATTGAGATGAACATGTTGAGAGTGGTGATCATCACATTCAATTTCATTATTCTTTCGTTTGTGAAAGAAGTTTTCATCTTGACGATCACGTCACATTTGTCTTATTTAACTTCAATTTTTGTTTCTGTGAAGTAGAATCTTAAGAATTTTTTAACTTTGACTCTGAAAAGTGACTTACATGCAACTGCTCTTCACTGAATATGACTCATATCATTAATTTCTTTCTCAAAAGATCTTATTTATCATCCTCGAGTATGTCGCACATGCATAGAGATTAAGTAGGGAAAAAGATAAATAATAGAAAAATAAAAATAAAGAAATAAGGTAAGAGAGATCACACCAGAGATTACACATATTCAATCTTAAATCATACGGTCTAATCTAGTCCCTATGAGTTTCCTCTCGAGATTTTCACAAAACAACAACTTGAACTTTTATACAACTCAACATCCTTACACCAACAACTTGAGGTTTAATACAGGTTCAAGCCAACAACATTACACTAAATTTTTTAAAGGTTTATCTTGCAACCTTAAAATATATTACAAGAGAACTAATCCCTTAAGTAGTCAAATTAAGCATAATAGAAAAACAACACAATTATCAAATGAAGTTTTTCACTCTCTCAACACTAAAACAATTTATAGTAAATAAAACTTATAAAATAAGGAGAATGGGTGAGATAAAAGAGTTGATAATTTAGAAATTTGATTTTTTTAAAAGTGAGGAAATTACTCCTTTATTTAGAAAAAAATTTGGATCGAAAATGCAACAATCATGGGTCTGGTCATTTCTTAATCGATTAGGTTAGGCTAGAAAATGAAAATTTAATTTGCAACATCACTTAATCAATTAATAAGTCTATCTAATCGATTATTATTTCTTTAATCGATTAGATGAAAGGACTAATTGATTATACATTTGATTTTTGCCTTCCTAATTGATTAGAAAGCTTCTTAATCGTTTTGAATTGTTTTTTAAGAATTTTTAAGAAAAGATGAAGAGTTTGAAATACTTTTGGTATGTGTGTGCATCACCTTAATACTACAAGATAAAAAATTGAGCACAAGATCAAATGAGTTTTCACAACTTCAGTTCCTTTTGATTACTTGATTTAAATTTATTTATCTCTTTTAACTAGAACTTTAAACATTTTATGTTGTACTTGTTTCTTGACTGATGATGCTTGTGATTTATTTTTTCTTATTCAATTATCATCATTAAAACCTTTAGAAGGCATTTACCTACACACCACACAAAACCATAAAATCTTGGTGTTTTGGCCCCTTGACTCCACCAAATTTTCTATTAAGGAGATTGTTGTTAAGTTTTTTTTCTTTTTTCTTTTGTTTTTGGCTTTGACTTGATTTAGAAATTATTCTCCTGGGTAGAGATGTTGGAGATTATCTAGATATTTTTATAGATGTTCTCTTTTGGCATCAAAATTAAAAAAATTATTTGATCTCACCTGCTTGACATCTAGAAGAGTATTCTTGAGTTTTATGGGGGTTACAACCACTATTATGGGTCCAATTTTTTTGGATAATCTTGTAGATGTATAGGTTTTTGGGAGTTTCTTAATGCACCACATATGTTACTTAGGAACCACAAGAAAATACTTAAATACCTCTAAATTTCGGAGATGCATCTCCGAACGCATCCAATTCTCATTTAACGTTAAAATATTCTGGAGATGCATCTCTGAAATAATTTGGAGCTTATATCGCACAAGAACCATTCTCCTTCCTCATTTCTGATATTTCTCAAAACCTTTTCAAATTCTCTCAATTTTTTTTCTCGTCACCAAGTTCAAAATCAAATAACCAAGCTCAAAGGATCTTCAATCAACATCAAAAACATCATCCAACACTGAAGCAAATTAAAAATTTGTAAATTTTTTGATGTTTTGAAAAGTTTTTGAATTTTTGTATAAATGAGTAGAAATTGATGATTAAGGTTAGAAGCGAGTAGGAATTGCATGATTGATAGTTTAGACATAGTGTAAAACATGTTTGTTGGCTGAAAGTGATGATCGAAACAATATTTTTTGTGTTTGCATGTGTCCATTGACACTATTGACGCATCTACTGACTTGCAGAAAATTCTGAAGATGCATCTCCAGAATTTTTTAACGTTTAAATTTTCTAGTAATCGAAGATGCATCTCTGAAATTTTATCAGTCTTTTTTTAATATTATTTTCTTGCTTGTAGTGTTGCTTGCTTGCACTAATTGTCTGACTTATTTTAACTTACATGTATTATGGTTGATAGACACGATAGGATGAGGCATGTAAGGGTTGCACAACATACATCAGTGAGACGGGAGAAGTCAGGTATCATAAGCTAATGTTCTCCATATTTTTCTTCTAGTAGGAGACGGTTTTCACCTACCCACACATCACTCCCTCCATCCTCCCGCAGATGCCATGTTTCACATATTCAGGTGCGATAAGTACCTGAGTCACCGGTGGTACTAGAGGCACCTCCTATTGTTATACTGCTGATGCTTCTGAGCCAATGCCACCTCCTACTGCTGATGTTATTGAGCCTGTGCCACCTCTGGATGTTGAGGATGCTAAGCTAGAGGCATTTGGAGGTGGCCCTATAGAGTTGTCACTATTTCCTCTATACTTAGACCATACTTCCAGACATATATGGGACAGAGAGGTAGAATTATTTGGATTCATTCACTTTAATCTACATTTAATTTTAATTAACGAGTTTTTCACATTGATTTTTATTTTCTGCAGGACCATGATCCACTGAAGTTTATTAACCATAAGCGGATGATTATTAGGTTGCCTCATCCGAATGAGGATTGGTTTTAGGAACCTTTGTCCCTATCTGGGATGAAGGTCTTGTGGATGATCAATTATATTACAGTCAACCACGAGATGCTTAATACATTCGTGGAGAGATGACACTCAGAGACCTTGTCATTTCACCTCCTACTTGGTGAGATGTCTATCACACTCGACGAGGCACTCGAGATGATGGTAGACTATCTGGGGGCTGACCCAGCGGAGGCAAAAGAGGAGTTGGATAGAACCAGGGGGGCTCATGCTAGGTTTGAATTCCTAAAAAAAGTATATACATGTGAGTTATAGATAACACATCAGGCCACATGTGATGACGAGCATGTGGGGCTCCACAAAGAGCATGCTATGAGAGAATACATGTTATATTTGGTTGGCATTGTGATTTTTGTGGACAAGAGTTCCACTTATACAAATGTCATCTACCTACGGTGCTTCCAGGATTTTGAGCGGATCCATGAGTATAACTAGGGGAACGCTTGCTTGTCTACTTGTACTTGAAGTTATCAGAGGGATGTAGGTGGAAGATGAAGCAAGTCACAGGTAGCATCACACTACTGACAGTAATATTTATTGGTCTTTTAATCTTTCTATGTCATTTTCATTTCATCTTTACAACATCATTACTTATGATTCATGTATGCCGAACTTTTCAGGCTTGGATCCTCTAACACTTCCCGCGCATCTTCAGCTGGGAGAGTGTACCGACTTACATTGAGAATATGTCGCATGCTACTGCATTTCCCTCACTCAGAGGGAACCGGGCGAATGAGCTATTCAGAGTGTATCTTGACCGCTTGGTTGTCGAGGACATGCACTTCAACAACTATGTCGATTACCGTGAGACGTAACCATTTGACGAGATATTGCTATACTCTAGATGATTGGCCTATGGATTACGTCTCACTACTCCTCATCTTCCCGAGCGTATCATGCAGCAGTTTAGATACACTCAGACCATTCCCAAACACCCTGTTGTATTTTCTCTTGCTACTTTGACACGTAGACAGATGGATGCCATGTTTGATGATTATGATTCATCTGGTACTGGAGGAGGTACGGAGTACCATAATTGTGAGCGATTGGAGTTACGTCGATAGGTACATCAAGTGGTTCTTCAGGGTGTCACATTTGTATATGGTGCAGGCTACTCCAGGAGATCCATTAAGGTAATCTCATCAGGAGATACTAGAGGAGGAACATACATAGTTATATCATGTTGATGGTGTCTTGCCTAGATGTCATTGCATAATGGAGATTGCATAGACAAACATTTCCATGGGTATTTATCCTGATGAGTCTGATGTGAGGCAGGTCCTAGATGTCATCATGACGGAGGCACGAAGGACATTGATGTACCTGAGACAGCACCGAGAGGCGGGAAGGAGATTTATGGCTGAGGAGCCCGAGGAGGCAGAGGCGATGTAGTCCGACATGTACAATAGTGCAGTAATACATAATAGCTGTGCTATCTATTATATTTCATTTTCACCTCATGCTACTTTATCGTTGTATTCGACTTTATTTATATGTGACATTTGGACCACCTGGTTTTATATACGTCATTTTCTGCATATGGTTTGTATGGCTTATATGGATTGTATGTTTTATATACTTAATTTGAATACACTTAAACAAAACATAAAATGTACAATTTTGTTCTGATAGTTTAAAGAGATACATCTCTGAAAAATAAACGGAGATGCATCTCCAGTACAATAATCATGTAAAATAATTCTGAGTGTGATGCATTATACATGTTTAAAATTGTTGCGGAGATGTATCTCAGGTTCATTTAACGTATTAAGGGGCGTCCGAAGATGTATTTCTAAAATATAAGGACATTTAAGTATTTTCACGTAATACCTAAATAACATATATGGCGCATTAAGAAATTGTGAAGTTTTTTAACCACAAAGCCCACAATATTTCAAATCTTAATTTTTTTTATATACTCCTTGCAAACAAAAGGAGTAGGATTACTTCCAAAATTTAATAATATCGAGGAATGATGAGATACATGTATGGGGAGATGGGTTATAAGAAAATTAGGATAATGGATTTTCACACCATTATTTGGTAAAAAATTATTTAATTCTAGAAGCAATGAAACTAATAAGATAGAATATTCTATCATGTGTTTGGGGCACACAAGAAAATAAACATGATATTATTATTTTATGATTTTATGTGTTTCATACATATTTATTTATAGAAAAAATATTACATATTTATTAATTATTAGTTTTTGAATTTAATAAATAAATAAAAATAGATTTTTTTAATAACTTTTATAAAAATTAATTGATCCTATTGAGTATTTAATTTTAATTTTCTTCAATAAAAAACATAAAACATTATATATATTTATCATGGTTGTAGACATATTACCTATATTAGCCATAGCGAAGACAAGAAAAAACAGTAAAATATAAGGAAAATGGGCTAGAAAATCATACCTAAATAAGGATGTGAAACAAATAAATGGTTAAAAGCAAGTGAAACGTAAAGATGGTATGAATTAGGATATGCAGAATATGAGTAAAAATAAAAGATCTTGAAATCAAAGGTCACCCAAGTTCAAGGAAAGAATAAAGGGTTTGTGTGAAGAAAATAAGTCTCAGTTGTAAGGAGGAAAAATCGCTTGAAAGATTAAAATTATATATATATATATATATATATATATATATATATATATATATATATATATATATGATAAAACTACCATGACAAAAAAATTATATGTAACTTTTTATGAAAAATAGTTAATATTTTTTAAAAAATTACTAATGATTTTATTTTTTATAAACTAATTATTAACTTTTTAGTTTATTAACAAATATTTATTTTTCTTGTTATTTTTTTAATATTTAAACTCTATTTTATATGAATAATTTTATTAAATTATTTTATCTTGTTCTATTGAATAGTTTATCAAATTATTTTTTTAACTAAAAAGATAATATATAATAAATTTTAAAATAAGCGGATGAGATAACTCAATAGATACATTTAGTAAATCATTTTTTTTTAAAAATAAAATTAATTTATTATATTTGAATATCTAATATAATATAATTATCATATTTTATTTGAGTAATTTTTAGGGTTAATAACTATTTGACCTTATGACTTTTCATTGAAGTGGAGAAAGACCCATGAATAAATGATACATTTGAGTTTTACATTAATCTCTTTGGTCCTTCATGTTATTGGATTTTGAATCACATACTACATTAATCTCTTGGTCTCCTTATTATTACCGTCTCCAAAACCTTATCCCTCCCACACACAAAAAAAAATCCCATCTTCCTCACACCCCAATCAAATAAACTAGAAGCTTAAATCCCAAATCCTTCATCATCAGCAAACATGTTTACATCATCTTCTATCCAATTCCACGCTCCAATCATTCATCATCGTCTATCCTTCACCACAGCCCACTCCTTATCCTTTCACTCCCACAACCATAACCACACATTCCACACTCCATCATTCCTACGCCCTCCTCCGCTGCTAAACCCCTCCCCTCTTCCCTCCATTTTCACTGTTGCCGCCAAGTCTCCAACACCCGACAAAGCCAGCGAGCAGAAATGGGTCCACGAAGGTCTCATCGCTGAATCCCTCCCCAACGGCATGTTCCGCGTTCTCCTCGACAACGAAGACCTTATCCTCGGCTACATCTCCGGAAAGATTCGAAAGAATTATGTTCGGATCCTTCCCGGAGATAGAGTTAGAGTTGAAGTCAGTCGTTATGACTCCTCCAAAGGACGCATAATTTACCGGATTCGAAATACCACTGGTGGTGGCAGCTCTTAGTTTTTAGGCATGTCTAGTGTTTGTGAAAATGACTCAATCAAATTTGTGAGTTTTGTTTGGGTCCTAATCGGGTTTGTTTAAATGGAGGGATGAGTAAAAAGGAAACTTTGTCTATTTGTTTTTTAATTTCAACGTTCCTTGGGTATAAAGAACCAACTTTGAGTACATTGTTGTTGTTGTAGAAAAAGCTAAAAGCTAAAATATGCTTTCTTCTCTCATTTTGCACTGCTTATTTCAGTTTCATCTTTTTAAGTCTTGTCTTGTTTGTAGTTTAGAGGATAACTAAATAAACTATTCAATTTCATTATGGAGTAGTGACGATACAAAGTAGTAGTTTGCAATACTAAAGTGAACACCAAAGGTTTTGTTGTCCGGCAAATTTTCCATTGCTGAAATGCTACCTTCAAAGCTGGAGGATTTTTATTGTGTGCTTGACTTCATTGTTATTAATATACCTTGGCGGTTTTTGTCAAACCCAAAGGCCATTAGTTTGGCTGCATTTGTTAAGTGTACATCCTTATAAAATAGTTTTTGTCTTTCTTTTGCTTGGTAGAGATAGCTACTTGTTCTGAAGCTGGAGGTTCAAAAATCTGTAAAATAATTGTAAATTGTGTTTTTAATATCATAATGAGCAACCTGTTACTGAGTTTTTGTACAATCTCTAGCTGTTTCTTTGACATTTTCTTTTATTTCTATTAGATTCAATATTTGTCAGAGTTTATGAATCAAGAATAGATCTGTTGAGGGCTGTAATTATTGGAGCAGAGGGAACTCCTTATCATGATGGCATTTTCTTTTTTGATGTTTCCTTTCCAAGTGGCTTTCCCAATGTACCCCCGGTATGTTGTTGAGATTACCGCATCTGACTTGCAGTATTCTTATGTACACTATTTTTAACCTTTAATTCAAAGTCTGACTCAAGGGACATTTTTCAATGCAGCAAGTCTACTACCACTCTGGTGGACTTCGGCTCAACCCAAATTTTTTTTTTGATTGAGTTTTTCTTTTTCTTGCAATCGCGATTACGTACACTTGAAATTGAAAACACAGAGTCACTCTTTTTTTCCTCTGTCACAGTAGGAGTGTGTATTCTGGTAGCAGTTCTCATAGCTTCATGGACCCTGATGTGATCGAGATTCCACCACCACAGCGAACTATCAAGCCGCACAAAGAGGTATCATCGTTCCTCGCTAATCTTTTATTTTTCTGGTTCTGTTCTATTTTAGGTTTACTTCTTAACCTTATATCCATGGTTATTGTTGGTACCAAAACTAGTTGATGTTTTAAAAAATTAATTGGTTCATTTGTTGGGAATTCATTGAACCCACCTTTGAACTGCAATTTAGGACGTATGTTCCGGTTTGCAGCACGTCTTTAGTTCACTTGAGAATGTATATTGCGATAAAGACTGAATGAACTATTCTTGGAGTAAGGGAGAAAGGGAAATAGTATACCATTCAATTCGAAATTAAAGATGAGTACTACTCTGCGGTTAAAGAGGGAGTGAACAATGGTGAGAGCTATGTTTAACGGAATAAAAAAAAAGATTACAATGGGTTAAGATTCAAGAAGAATTCGGAAATGGGACAACATAATTCTGCAATACGCGTAAATAAGGTTGTCAAGCGGGGAAAAGTGGACTGAATTGCTTGTTCCAATTAGCGGAGAGGCTGCGTGTTTTACCAGCATTTCCCCCATTAACTTTCTTTCTTATTGATCAATCAGATGACACTTTGTTATTTCCCCATTATACATAGGAGGATTTTCATCCCCTGACCGATTGATCTGATTGTTTGATGATGACATGTTATTTATCAGTAGTCAATGCCACTTTTATGTGAAGTGAAATGTATGCTGATACTAACTTTGGTTATCAGGGTCAAGGAATTTGCATGGGTTGGTTGAAAATATTCACTTGAAAATTAGTTTCGATAGTTTCTGTTACACTACCTGTTTACCTTGTGTAAATATATCCATTTGACTTATTTACAAAGCACTGCTTTTCTTCCTACTTTTGACTAGGAGATATTCAAATTGACATTGATTACATTATATCATTTATGTCTTTTACGTACACATCTAAAGCACACCTATGCTCTTAGTTCTAACTTGCCTTGCACTCTTGTTTTTCTAAGATTTAATGGTTTCTCTATGTCTATTATTTTCTTGGATGTCACAACAGTATTTTTCTTCTGTAGGTCATTTTTCGGGATGTGATCGACATCGACAATGATGACGACACAACAGATTTAGTGTTAATTGGTGAAAACATTGTTGAAAGTAATAAGGGGAAGACAACTGAATCTGTTCGCAACGGTTCTGGTGATCATCAAACTATGGTTTGTGAATAAGACGTCTTTCTTGTAGCTGATTGATATTATTGTCTCTAACTTTAACAATGACTAAAATTTTCTTGAAACCATTTTCAGGAAGACTTTGATAATATATATTATCCGCCTGTGATTGACAAATCTGGACCAAGTAGCAGGGTAGAGTCTTCCAATGGTTATACTTCTGTATCAAATAACTTAATCAACATTGATGAGGATGAGTCTGACCACTTGTATGACGATGATGATGATGGCTTCTGTGATATTATTCCGGATGATTATATGGATGTAGATAATTATACTTTACTGCAGGAGCATTTTGACAATGCAAACATACCTCCTGGTATTGAGGCACCTGTTCCTTGGTTGAAGGAATACAATCTAAGTTCTAAGAATGCTGAAAGTAGTTTATTCTATCCTAGCTTTCATATTCCGCAATCTGATTCTAAACATTCTCAAGTTAATGGCTTATTTCAGCCTTCATGGTCATTTGAGCCTATTAAGCCTGAAACCCAAGGACCTGTAGTAGGTAGTTCTAGTGTGCAAAATCACGTATCTTCTCAATTATTTTCTCAAGTTGACCCTAGTAAGAAAATAATTGACGCCACACAGAGCAGGAGACGCAAGTTAAAGTTGGCATTAGGAGTGGAGTCATCTACATCTAGTTTGTCTTTGGGACCTTCTGGTAAAAAGAAGCCTTATTTTTTTGGTTCTTCAACTAACCATGGCTCTGTAGACAACTCAGGGGTCATGAAGCTGCCACATGGAGGTGGTTCACCTCATTGGAAACTACTTGAAAGTGCAAAGAAAGCAGCTGGAACTGGAAGTATCAGTTCACATTATTCAAATTTCTATGGACATGTAGATGGATCAATTCATTTTCCAGGAACTGAATTTGCAAATCCTTGGTTGAATTCTTCTCATTTTAATCCATTTCCAAATTATACAGCTTATCCAGGTTTTTCCAATCCATTTGTTCCTCTTCATACCACACCTGCGCAAATGTTCAATAACCCTTGGGTTCACAATACTGCAAGAGATGGAAATAATGGCACAACTGCTGATAGTGTACTGTTGTGACCATCTCTGATGAAGCCAGAGAAGAAATTCTTGAGAAATTTCAAAACTTTAAGCAATTTGACACTGTTGACGACACTTCAGACCATTACTTTGTTCGCACCAATTCTTCCACGACACAGGTAATTTTTTTTTTATATGTATTTTGTTCCAGTTTTAATCTTAACTATATTGTTTAACCATTAATTTGTTTCCTGAACAGCATTCAAAGAATTGGGTTAAAAGAATTCAGGAAGAATGGAAGTTATTGGAGAAGGATTTACCAGGTAAAGTTGTTTTTTCAGTATTTCTGTCACGAATGGGCTGTAATATTTTCCTTATCATATCACTTCTTGTATTTGTTTTTTTTAAAGCTGGAGGATTTTTATTGTGTGCTTGACTTCATTGTTATTAATATACCTTGGCGGTTTTTGTCAAACCCAAAGGCCATTAGTTTGGCTGCATTTGTTAAGTGTACATCCTTATAAAATAGTTTTTGTCTTTCTTTTGCTTGGTAGAGATAGCTACTTGTTCTGAAGCTGGAGGTTCAAAAATCTGTAAAATAATTGTAAATTGTGTTTTTAATATCATAATGAGCAACCTGTTACTGAGTTTTTGTACAATCTCTAACTGTTTCTTTGACATTTTCTTTTATTTCTATTAGATTCAATATTTGTCAGAGTTTATGAATCAAGAATAGATCTGTTGAGGGCTGTAATTATTGGAGCAGAGGGAACTCCTTATCATGATGGCATTTTCTTTTTTGATGTTTCCTTTCCAAGTGGCTTTCCCAATGTACCCCCGGTATGTTGTTGAGATTACTGCATCTGACTTGCAGTATTCTTATGTACACTATTTTTAACCTTTAATTCAAAGTCTGACTCAAGGGACATTTTTCAATGCAGCAAGTCTACTACCACTCTGGTGGACTTCGGCTCAACCCAAATTTATATAATTGTGGCAAGGTGTGCCTTAGTCTACTTAACACCTGGTCTGGCAATAAGAATGAGAAGTGGCTCCCAGGTGTTTCAACAATTTTACAGGTCCTGGTCTCTATACAAGGTCTAATCTTGAATACACAGCCTTATTTTAATGAGCCTGGATATGCACGTTTGAGTGGTTCTGCTGAGGGTGAAACTAGATCCCTGCGGTATAATGAAGACACATTCCTCTTATCATTGAGGACAATGGTTTATCTGATAAGAAGGCCTCCAAAGGTTTGATTCTAGAAGCATATCTTGGTTTCAACTCTTTATCTATTCTCATATAACATATTTTGTTTTAAATAGTTTCTTTTGTTAGTTGTCATGTTCACTCATTGCACCACGGCAAAGTGATGCCTAGAAATTCTTCTGACGTGCCTTTTGGTAAGCTTTGGAGAGTCAAAAGAGAATAATGATAGCCATTGTCTTTGCTAATTTATAAAATAGTTTAACATTATAGAACAATCACCTAAGCATAGGCAAATGATATTGAGAATTTTGATTCAGTCCCCTTCAAAATATATATACTTCTAGTGATATATAAGCTAGACATACTGGATCTACGTTATTCACAATTCACAGCAGTCTTTATTTAAGTATCTCTAAGCAATTATTTTAGGTATCCCTAAGCAGTTGTTTAAGTATCCAGTATATATACTAAATCTTCAACTGTTAAACGTTTGTTTCAAGTTTCAACTACGCAGCACTGCAAAATATTATATTCCTATTACACGATACCGTATATCAACCCTATACAATAAATACATAGATCATTAAAGCAAAAGTGGACGAGTCCTTTTATTGACTCTAAGGAAAATGTTTATGAGTGTGTTTTCTTAACTAACAGTCTAACACTCACAATGTACAACACCAAACAAGCCTTATTCCATTAAGTGGGGTCAACTACATGGATCAAATTATGGTCCAAATTACACCATAATCTTCTATCAAAGACCATGTTTCTACCCAATTTATTAATCTCGAGATCTTTTTTAATAGTTTCTCTTATAACTTTTATGTGTCTCTCTCTACCTTAAGTTGTTCGAAATGAATCCTCTCCATCTGATCTACTCCTTACAACAAAATCCTCACCATCTTTTCTATCGTAGGTGCTTTCGTCTAGTCTTACCACACATCCAATGCAACATCCTCCTCTCTGCTACGTTTATTTTATTCTCGTGTTGGTTCTTAACCGTCCAACATTCAGTCCCGTAAAACATTGCAGGTCATACTGCCGTCCGTTAATTTTTTTTTCCTTTAGCTTGAGCGGTACTTTTGTGTCACATAAAATCCCTTGAGGTCCTTCTCCATTTCAACCATCCAATTTTAATTCCATGATTTACATCTCCTTCTATTTCTCCATTGTTTTGTATTATGAATCAAAGATATTTAAATCGGGTGACTTGTGGTATGATATGGTCTTCAACTTTCACCTTTAGGTTAAAAACACTTCTTCTTTTCTGACCTTACTCTTATTTTTTGAAGTGCAAAAACATATATAATATATTAAAAATATTAGAAATAAAAGAAAGACCGAAGTCAAGATACAAAACAGATAGAAGGTACCAAAGGTACCAAACAAATAAATATAGGTTTACATTGTCTTACTTCGGCTTAAGCGAAAGCCATATGTTTTCATGGCTCGTCTCCTCCAAAATCTCAAGAGCATACTTCCTCTGAGAGATCACGTATCGGATTTTGACTTAGCTACTTCAATTCCACGATAACAATTCCTCTAAGAGCATACTTCCTCTGAGTGATTGCGTATCTGATATTGCTTCAGATCATGAATGCCTCTTTGGTCATTTCCTGTGATAACAATGTCATCCATATAATCAACAATATAAATGCATTGGTCTTTAAAACACTGAATGGCCGGCTTCGTTGCGGACCATGCCAAATTCACAAAGATCTGAACTGAATCTACCAAACTCATGCTGTAGAACTATGCTTGAGACCATATAAGGCTTTTCGTAACTTTACAAACAAAGCCACAAGACTCCCCCCGAGCAATGAACCCTGACGGTTGCTCCAAATAGACCTTGGTTAAATCACCTTGTAAAAAAGCATTTTTGATATCCAACTAATAGAGAGGCTAACTGTGCATAGCTGCCATTGATAAGAAAGTCATATTTGCAATTGGAGAAAAAGTATCACCATAATCCAAACTGAAATTTGAGTATAGCCTTTAGCAACAAAACAAGCTTTCAAGCGATCTATCTGACCATCTGGTCCTACGACAACCAACAATAGATTTCTCTGTAGGTGAGGAGGACACAAGTCCAAGTCTGGTTAAATTCTAGAGTTGTCATCTCATCAATCATAATCTGACACCATCCTAGGTGAGAATGTGTTTCCTGTATAGTTTTTGGAATGGGCACGAAATAGCAGACACAGAAGCATATTGGGAAGGAGCTATGTGATGGTAACTTAAACACTCTAGGCTATCTTCCCCTCAATTTATCACATTAGGTTTCTTTAACTATACACTAAAATTTATTCACTGCTGTTATGATTGATTGGTAAGCCAGGTTATATAATAAGTGATGGGTTTATTTAGTTTTTTTATTTATGTATACTATTGCCTTGTAACTTATAACTTTTGGGATAAAAACTGACTATTTAGGTTATTTTGAGTTTTTCAGAGTTTTGAGGACTTTGTTAAGGGGCACTTCTGCAGGCGAGCTCAGGACATTTTAGTGGCTTGTAAAGCATACAAGGATGGTGCTCAAGTTGGTTGTTTGGTGAAAGGCGGAGTTCAGGATGTTGATCAGGGTGACAAGAGCTGCTCAAAGGAGTTTAAGAATTCTTTAGCTGCATATGTGGATATGCTTGTTAAAGATTTTACACAAGTTGGAGCCAAGGACTGTGAGAAATTCCTGTCTTCATCAACGGTAAGCAACAAGCCGTTGGAATAGTTGCTACATTTTCTTGATAAACCCAATTTTGAGACTTGCAACAAGCCGTTGGAATAGTTGCTACATTTTCTTGATAAAGGTTTAATTTAATAGAAGGTTTTGTTTTATGTTTACATTGTTGAACCTTGTTATATAGACTCAATGGCCTGCTCATAGTTCTCAATACTGTATATAGTTCGGATGAATTATTAATGCATTCTTAAGATGGCAGAAGATCCATTGTCAATTTATTTTTGTTTATCTCTTTCTTTGCTTATATGTTTAGCTTACATCCTATTAGGAAACCTCTTTAATGTGAATCTATGTAAGAAATAAATCAGATTATTATCTAGTATTAGTATGAGTACCAGTACCAGTAACATTATTAGTATTATTACTATTATTAGTATTATTATTATTATTATTATTAGTACTATTATTATTATTATTATTATTATTATTATTATTATTGTTATTATTATTATGAGTATGAGTATGAGCATGAGTATGAGTACCACTACCGGTAGTAGTATTAGTATTAGTATTAGTATTATTACTATTATTATTATTATTATTATTAGTACTACTATTATAATTATTATTATTATTAGTATTAGTATTATTACTATTATTATTATTATTATTATTATTATTACTATTATTATTATTATTATTATTATTATTATTATTATTGTTATTATTGTTATTACTATTATTAGTATGAGTATTACTATTAGTATTAGTATTAGTATTAGTACTATTATTATTATTATTATTATTATTATTATTATTAGTACTATTATTATTATTATTATTATTATTATTGTTGTTGTTATTATTATTATTATTACTATTATTATTATTATTATTATTATTATTATTATTATTATCATTATCATTACTATTATTATAATTATCATCATCATCATCATCATTATTATTATTATTATTATTTATTTATTATTTATTTATTGTTAAAGAGATTTCAAAATCAATTTCACGACTTTCTTGAAGTCAGAAAGAGTTATTTTTTCAATTTTTTAGTAATGGATTTTGAGACTCGCAAGCATTTTGGAAATAAAGTAGAATTTTTTACGAAAATTACCCTGTTTTTCAAGAAAATTCCCAAAATAACTCTGTTTTCAAAAAAAATTCCAAAGTATCCCACTTTTAGGAAGATGCGTCAATCCAATTGGCGACTCCTCTTAAAAACTACAGGAGATGGCCTGTTGAGATAGTCAGACAAATCGGCATAGTCTTCAGTATGCATCGAACGTGTACCGCCGTAGCTGAGTTCATGACCCATACCAGAGTAGTTGGGTTGTGTTTGACTAATTGGTGGGCGACCGGGACTGTTGAAGGGAGACATAATTGTGAATGATGCGTCGAGGAAAGATTGGAAAGATTGTTGGGGTGTTTGGTAGAGATAAGGTTGTTGGAGGTTTTGGTTTTGTGAGGTTTGAGCTTCTTGGCTATGGTAGGAGGAGGGGCGGTTGGTGTTGAATGATCGTGGGGTGTTCTGACTAAGGCGGCTTTGGTAGGGTGATGTGTTGGGTGTGAAGTGATGTTGAGTCTCAGGTTGATGATCAATTTGTTGGTGGTGGTATGTGATATGCTCTTGATATTGGGGTTGGGTGTATGACATGTTTTGGTTGTATGTTTGTGTGTTGGTGGAATGAAAAGTTTGACGGACACGAGGTTGTGTGTATCCGGTCTGACAATGTTGGAGGTTAGATGTTGAGGTGTTTGGTGTGTAAGTTTGTTGGCGTGGATCGTACAAGTATATATCCTCGACGATGAACCCAATTTTGAGACTTGCAACAAGCCGTTGGAATAGTTGCTACATTTTCTTGATAAAGGTTTAATTTAATAGAAGGTTTTGTTTTATGTTTACATTGTTGAACCTTGTTATATAGACTCAATGGTCTGCTCATAGTTCTCAATACTGTATATAGTTCGGATGAATTATTAATGCATTCTTAAGATGACAAAAGATCCATTGTCAATTTATTTTTGTTTATCTCTTTCTTTGCTTATATGTTTAGCTTACATCCTATTAGGAAACCTCTTTAATGTGAATCTGTGTATGAAATAAATCAGATTATTATCTAGTATTAGTATTTGTACCAGTACCAGTATTATTACTATTATTATTATTATTATTAGTACTATTATTATTATTATTATTATTATTATTATTATTATTATTATTATTATTATTATGAGTATGAGCATGAGTTCCACTACCATTATTATTATATTATTATTATTATTATTATTATTATTATTATTATTATTATTATATTATTTTATTATTATTATATTATTATTATATATTATTATTATTATTATTATTATTATTATTATTATTATTATTATTATTATTATTATTATTATTATTATTATTATTATTATTATTATTATATTATTATTATTATTATTATTATTATTATTATTATTATTATTATATTATTATTATTATTATTATTATTATTATTTATTATTATTATTATTATATTATTATTATTATTATTATTATTATTATTATTATTATATTATTATTATTATTATTATTATTATTATTATTATTATTATTATTATATTATTATTATTATTATTATTATTATTATTATTATTATATTATTATTATTATTATTATTATTATATTATTATTATTATTATTATTATTATTATTATTATTATTATTATTATTATTATTATTATTATTATATATTATATTATTATTATTATATTATTATTATTATTATTATTATTATTATTATATTATTATTATTATTATTATTATTATTATTATTATTATTATTATTATTATTTTATATTATTATATTATTATTATTATTATTATTATATTATTTATTATTATTATTATTATTACTATTATTATAATTAGTATTATTATTAGTATTATTATTATATTATATTTTATTATTATTATTATTATTATTATTATTATTATTATTATTATTAGTATTAGTATTATTATTAGTAGTATTAGTATTAGTATGAGTATTAGTATTAGTATTAGTATTAGTATTATTATTATTATTATTATTATTATTATTATTATTATTATTATTATATTTATTATTACTATTATTATTATTATTATTATTATTATCATTACTATTATTATAATTATCATCATCATCATCATTATTATTATTATTATTATTATTATTATTATTTATTTATTTATTTATTTATTTATTTATTTATTTATTGTTAAAGAGATTTCAAAATCAATTTCACGAATTTCTTAAAGTTAGAAAGAGTTATCTTTTCAATTTTTTAGTAATAGATTTTGAGACTCGCAAGCATTTTGGAAATAAAGTAGAATTTTTTACGAAAATTACCCTGTTTTTCAAGAAAATTCCCAAAATAACTCTGTTTTTAAATTTTTTTCCAAAGTATCCCACTTTTAGGAAGATGCGTCAATCCAATTGGCGACCCCTCTTAAAAACTACAGGAGATGGCCTGTTGAGATAGTCAGACAAATCGGCATAGTCTTCAGTATGCATCGAGGGTGTACCGCCGTAGCTGAGTTCATGACCCATACCAGAGTAGTTGGGTTGTGTTGGACTAATTGGTGAATGATGCGTCGAGGAAAGATTGGAAAGATTGTTGGGGTGTTTGGTAGAGATAAGATTGTTTGAGGTTTTGGTTTTGTGAGGTTTGAGCTTCTTGGCTATGATAGGAGGAGGGGCGGTTGGTGTTGAATGATCGTGGGGTGTTCTGACTAAGGCGACTTTGGTAGGGTGATGTGTTGGGTGTGAAGTGATGTTGAGTCTCAGGTTGATGATCAATTTGTTGGTGGTGGTATGTGATATGCTCTTGATATTGGGGTTGGGTGTATGACATGTTTTGGTTGTATGTTTGTGTGTTGGTGGAATGGAAAGTTTGACGGATACGAGGTTGTGTGTATCCGGTCTGACAATGTTGTTAGGGGTTAGATGTTGAGGTGTTTGGTGTGTAAGTTTGTTGGCGTGGATCGTACAAGTATATATCCTCGACGATGAACCCAATTTTGAGACTTGCAACAAGCCGTTGGAATAGTTGCTACATTTTCTTGATAAAGGTTTAATTTAATAGAAGGTTTTGTTTTATGTTTACATTATTGAACCTTGTTATATAGACTCAATGGCCTGCTCATAGTTCTCAATACTGTATATAGTTCGGATGAATTATTAATGCATTCTTAAGATGGTAAAAGATCCATTGTCAATTTATTTTTGTTTATCTCTTTCTTTGCTTATATGTTTAGCTTACATCCTATTAGGAAACCTCTTTAATGTGAATCTGTGTATGAAATAAATCAGATTATTATCTAGTATTAGTATTAGTATGAGTACCAGTACCAGTATTAGTATTATTACTATTATTATTATTATTATTATTAGTACTATTATTATTATTATTATTATTATTATTATTATTATTATTATTATTATTATTATTATGAGTATGAGCATGAGCATGAGTACCACTACCAGTAGCAGTATTAGTATTATTACTATTATTATTATTATTATTATTATTATTATTATTATTATTATTACTATTATAATTATTATTATTAGTATTAGTATTATTAATATTATTATTATTATTATTATTACTATTATTATTATTATTATTATTATTATTGTTATTATTATTATTAGTATGAGTATTACTATTAGTATGAGTATTATTATTATTATTATTATTATTATTATTATTATTATTATTATTATGATTATTATTGTTATTATTATTATTATTACTATTATTATTATTATTATTATTATTATTATTATTATATTATAATTATCATCATCATTATCATCATTATTATCATTATCATTATTATTATTATTATTATTATTTATTTATTATTTATTTATTGTTAAAGAGATTTCAAAATCAATTTCACGACTTTCTTAAAGTCAGAAAGAGTTATCTTTTCAATTTTTTAGTAATGGATTTTGAGACTCGCAAGCATTTTGGAAATAAAGTAGAATTTTTTACGAAAATTACCCTGTTTTTCAAGAAAATTCCCAAAATAACTCTGTTTTCAAAAAAAATTCCAAAGTATCCCACTTTTAGGAAGATGCGTCAATCCAATTGGCGACTCCTCTTAAAAACTACAGGAGATGGCCTGTTGAGATAGTCAGACAAATCGGCATAGTCTTCAGTATGCATCGAGGGTGTACCGCCGTAGCTGAGTTCATGACCCATACCAGAGTAGTTGGGTTGTGTTTGACTAATTGGTGGGCGACCGAGACGGTTGAAGGGAGACATGATTGTGAATGATGCGTCGAGGAAAGATTGGAAAGATTGTTGGGGTGTTTGGTAGAGATAAGGTTGTTGGAGGTTTTGGTTTTGTGAGGTTTGAGCTTCTTGGCTATGGTAGGAGGAGGGGCGGTTGGTGTTGAATGATCGTGGGGTGTTCTGACTAAGGCGGCTTTGGTAGGGTGATGTGTTGGGTGTGAAGTGATGTTGAGTCTCAGGTTGATGATCAATTTGCTGGTGGTGGTATGTGATATGCTCTTGATATTGGGGTTGGGTGTATGACATGTTTTGGTTGTATGTTTGTGTGTTGGTGGAATGGAAAGTTTGACGGACACGAGGTTGTGTGTATCCGGTCTGACAATGTTGTTGGGGGTTAGATGTTGAGGTGTTTGGTGTGTAAGTTTGTTGGCGTGGATCGTACAAGTATATATCCTCGACGATGAACCCAATTTTGAGACTTGCAACAAGCCGTTGGAATAGTTGCTACATTTTCTTGATAAAGGTTTAATTTAATAGAAGGTTTTGTTTTATGTTTACATTGTTGAACCTTGTTATATAGACTCAATGTCCTGCTCATAGTTCTCAATACTGTATATAGTTCGGATGAATTATTAATGCATTCTTAAGATGGCAAAAGATCCATTGTCAATTTATTTTTGTTTATCTCTTTCTTTGCACGATCACTATTGTGCATCTCCACAGTTGTGAATCTTATTATCAGTGTGCATGCAGTCCATACGGACGCGTCTTCAGCGTTAACCTCATGGTCATGATCCAAATTTAGGTATGGACGCCAAATGAACTGAAATGTGAAAGTAACTTGGATTATAAACTTGGTAGAAGAAGTTAACAAATTATAACAAAATAATGAGGTTATTATCCTTACGTCTGTCGATCGAATGTGATCCAATAGATTGCGATACTGAGTAATACAGTGTCTAGGACATCTGTTATAACTCATACCACGTGCCGACCATCTGCACCAAAAAGGTAAAAATATTAGTTAGAGATAATAATCGTTGAAGAAGTAAGTAAATATATAGCAATTTAAACAACTTACTTTTGTGCATACGGGAATGTGAAAGGGTTGTTGTTGACGGGTGCTAGGGACAATAGTCTTGACCAACCCCATGCTTGGAGCAAAACAGCACATCCAAAAAGGTAGATGTGTCTTTGTGTGAGTTTTTGCACAAAGAGCTATAGAGATAGGCCAGGCAAGCAGATCCCCAACTGTAACTTCCTATTCTATCTACATGTCTTACTAAAGGTAAATACATAATATGCATACTAGAACCACTACTTTCGAAAAATAAAAAAGAACCAATTAAAAGCATAATGTAACACCTAGTTTTTATTATTCGAGCATCTTCGATAGAATGCTCATCTAAGTATAAACTGTTATAGTATGACTTAAGGCGTGAAAGGAGTATACCTTGACCTCTTGAGTTATCATCTAACAAATCAGTCTCCAAGAGGTCCATGCAAATTGAATTTGCATAGTTGGTTTTACCATTTACAGGCTTACCTTCAATGGGCAGTCCCAAAAGCATGTAGACGTCTTCTAACGTCACGGTACACTCACCGGTTGGGAACCAGAATGTGTGTGTCTCGGGACGCCATCTTTCGCATAAAGCAAGAATGAATTTATTATCCACCGACTAAGACATAATTTTGCTTATATGTCCAAAACCGGCAAGTTCAACATAAGGTTGAATCATCGGGTCCATGTGGACATATTCGTGGACCCGAGTACGGAACCTTGAAACATCCTATAAAAGAAAGAACAAAAAACTTTACTAAGTTGATATGTTATTAAAAGGTACTCTATTAAAACAAATAACAAAACAATAGAATGCTTACATAAGTTGCTATGTTTGCAACTGTTCCTCTGTGCGATTCGCCCATTGTGAGGATAGACATTTTGTCGGGGACGAAAGCGGTTGGTGCAGATGAAACTATAAGAAGTTGTTGCAAATGAAATTGTAGAAGAAATAGTGAGTGATGGTGTGGAAGAAGTGTTGATGATGTGGATGAATTTATAGGCAAATGAATTGGAGCATGGAAAATTGTGTTTGCATGTGGTAGCCAAATGAATTGGCGCCCATGTGCATTTTGTACATGGTGTCGCCATTCAAATTGGCACCTCCATAAGGACATGCATGACACACCTATGTCTGATTGCTTGGTTTCAAGGTCTGCATGCATGCAAGACATGGTATCGGCAATTCATTTGGAGTGTGTGCTTGCATGTGTGACACGTGGTTGTCCTCTCTCTTGCATGTTGGACATGTCACTTCTGACTAGCTTGCATGGTTGACACATCATTTCAGACTAGCTTGCATGTGCGACACATCACTTCGAACTAGCTTGCATGTGAGATAAATCACTCACCTATTTAAGTGTCTTACTATCAACATCCAAGACTCAACACACATTCATCTGCAGTAAGAAAATAGTTTTCATCTGCACAATGTCATCTTCACCGAAATATAGTGTCAATGTTCACTACAATGGTGAAACATACGAGTCTGAGTTATATGGATTTTGTTTTCGAAACACTGATACCATTCGACTTACGATCAAGAGAAATGCAACCTTCTTGCATTTGAAAAAAAGAATACAATCCTGTATAGGATCGAGTATTGTGTCAAAGATCACGTATCAAAATCCAATATTTTTTTAGAACAGTCAATGCAAGTTTTTCCCGCTTAAGGTACGGGATGATGAAGATGTTGAATACATGTTTGTTAGTCATGAACATTCAGGCTGCAATTGTATTGAGTTGTATATTACTCTTAAACCATGTATACCATCTCAGCAGTCTCAAATAACCAGTCAGGATGAATCTGGTGAATTTGATCCACAATGCTCAGATGACGTCAACCCATAAGAAGAAGTAGAAGTGAACGTCGTTGATGAAGAAGAGGATACCGAGATACATGTCGATCATATGCTGAACAACGACATTGAAGATGATGATCAACCACCGCCAATACCTCCTAGTCATGTCTACAATCCTCCTTAACACATGACAAACATGCATCTGTATGACGATGAAACATCCAACAATGTTTTCTATAACCCGTATCCACGATCAGAAGGAGAATTAAAGGTGGGAGACATGTTCCATACCAAAGAAGAATATGTGCGAGCTATCAAAAAAATCCACATGAACAACTCTGCTGATTTTACAGTGAAACACACTAATTCGAGAAGGTATGTCATCGAATGTCGTAACATCCTTTGTAAGTTTCGGTTGCCTGCGTATTACAAAAAGAAAAACGACTCTTGGGAGATAGCTTCAATAGACCAACCTCAGAGTTGCATTGCAACTAACGTTGAACAAGATCACCGTAAATTAAGCGCTGCATTGATATGTCAAGACATTCTGTCTTGGTTAATAAAGACCCATAAGTAAAGGTGAGTATAGTTAAATCCCATATCATAACAAGATATAATTATACTCCATCTTACAAGAAATCCTGGATTACGAGGACAAAGGTTGTTGAACAGTTATTCGGCATCTGGGAGGATTCATACAAAGAATTTCCACGGTTTTTATGGGCACTAAAAACATATGTCCCGCGAACTGTGGCAATTATGGAGACATTGCCAGCAATGATGCCAGACGGAACTTGTGTTGCAGGTAATAGAATCTTTCACCGTCTCTTTTGGGCGTTTGACCCATGCATCAAAGGTTTCGCATTCTGCAAACCTATTATTCAAATTGATGGCACTTGGTTATACGACAAATACAAGAGTACTTTGCTTATGGCGGTTGCACAAGACGGCAACAACAATGTCTTTCCCATTGCCTTTGCTCTGGTTGAAGGTGAAACGACTGGTGGATGGGGTTTCTTTCTTCGACATCTCAGAACGCATGTGGCTCCACAAGCCAATCTCTGTTTGATTTCTGATAGACATGCTACCATTGAGAGTGCCTACAACAACCATGACAACGGATGGCATGATCCTCCTTCTACCCATGTCTATTGCATTAGACATATTGCACAAAACTTCATGCGTGCAATAAAAGATAAGAATCTTCGCAAGAAGGTGGTGAATGCTAGGTATGCTCTAACTCATCCATCATTTCAATATTATCATGATGAAATTAGACTGTCTAATGAAGACGTAAGAAGATGGTTGAATAACATACCAGTAGAGCAGTGGACAAGGGCATTTGACGGAGGTTGTCGATGGGGGCACATGACAACAAACCTTGTGGAATGCATGAACGGGGTATTCAAAGGAATTAGAAATCTACCAATAACCGCCTTGGTAAGATCGACCTATTATAGGTTGGCTTCTACGTTCGCAACCAGAGGTGAAAGATGGAGTGCGGTGTTAATGTCTGGGCAAGTATTTAGTGAGTGTTGCATGAAAGTCATGAAAGAGGAGAGCATCAAAGTAAACACACACGCTGTAACAGTCTTTGATCGTCATAGGAAAAATTTCAGCGTCCAGGAAACAATGGACCACAACGAATGGAGACCAAATTTAGCCTATGCTGTTAGACTAAACAGAAGTTGGTGCGACTGTGGAAAATTTCAGGCCTTCCGCATTCCTTGCTCCCATGTCATTGCAGCATGCGCATATACTCGTCAAGACGCTTACAACCATTTATCTGATGTGTACAAGGCCGTCACCGTCATGAATGTATATAATAAAAGCTTCTCGGTGCTACCAATGGAGGAATACTGACCTCCATACGAAGGTGATATAGTTTGGCACAACGATGAGATGCGTAGAAAGAAAAAAGGAAGGCCAAACAACACACGTATTAGGACAAAAATGGATTCGACAGATAAAATGATAAGATTATGTAGTATCTGTCGTCAACCAGGACACAACAAGAATAATTGTCCCAATCGAGGAGCATCAACTAGGTCATAAGCTTTTTGTAACATTGTATTTCTGTAACCTTCAATTATTATATATCATAAAGTTTTTGTTACAAAGAGGTTCACAACAAACATCAGTACAAAATAAGCTAACTGAAAATAGAAATATTTCTAACTGATTACAACAATCAAAGTGATGTCAACTCGACCGAACATCATTTCCCTAGCATCCTTATCAATTTTCATTCGCACCCAACCAAAGATACTGTCGAGTCTCTCAATACTTCTAATTTTTTCCCCTTCTGGTATTTTCCCATCTAACCAATGAATCAACTCCCTCTTCAGTTGATCGAAAGTAGTGATGTTCCAGAACAACATCAGCATCTGAGGTTTGTCTCTCGCATAAATCACCTTTCCGTATCAGCGACGAACACCAAACATGATTGTCAAATGATGAAATGAGATGTGAAAAAATGATTCACACAACACATCTATTTATAATTTAAAAAAAATTGCATTTTACACTGAGGTGCCAATCCAATTGGCGCCTCCTTTGTAAAAATACACATGGACGTCAATTGGATGGTGCAGCCAATCCAATTGGCGCCTCCATTCAATTTTTAAGAGGAGTTGCCAATTGGATTGACGCCTTCTCCTAAAAGTGGGGTACTTTGAGAATTTTTTTGAAACCAGGATTACTTTGGGAATTTTCTTGAAAAATTGGGTTATTTTGGTAAAAAATTCAATAAAGTATACTGGATTCTAATTGCTACCTACCACTGTAACAAGGACGACACTCACCTTTTCCAAAAGTGCATGTTATACATGTATTGAGATGAACATGTTGAGAGTGGTGATCATCACATTCAATTTCATTATCCTTTCGTTTGTGAAAGAAGTTTTCATCTTGACGATCACGTCACATTTGTCTTATTTAACTTCAATTTTTGTTTCTGTGAAGTAGAATCTTAAGAATTTTTTAACTTTGACTCTGAAAAGTGACTTACATGCAACTGCTCTTCACTGAATATGACTCATATCATTAATTTCTTTCTCAAAAGATCTTATTTATCATCCTCGAGTATGTCGCACATGCATAGAGATTAAGTAGGGAAAAAGATAAATAATAGAAAAATAAAAATAAAGAAATAAGGTAAGAGAGATCACACCAGAGATTACACATATTCAATCTTAAATCATACGGTCTAATCTAGTCCCTATGAGTTTCCTCTCGAGATTTTCACAAAACAACAACTTGAACTTTTATACAACTCAACATCCTTACACCAACAACTTGAGGTTTAATACAGGTTCAAGCCAACAACATTACACTAAATTTTTTAAAGGTTTATCTTGCAACCTTAAAATATATTACAAGAGAACTAATCCCTTAAGTAGTCAAATTAAGCATAATAGAAAAACAACACAATTATCAAATGAAGTTTTTCACTCTCTCAACACTAAAACAATTTATAGTAAATAAAACTTATAAAATAAGGAGAATGGGTGAGATAAAAGAGTTGTTAATTTAGAAATTTGATTTTTTTAAAAGTGAGGAAATTACTCCTTTATTTAGAAAAAAATTTGGATCGAAAATGCAACAATCATGGGTCTGGTCATTTCTTAATCGATTAGGTTAGGCTAGAAAATGAAAATTTAATTTGCAACATCACTTAATCAATTAACAAGTCTATCTAATCGATTATTATTTCTTTAATCGATTAGATGAAAGGACTAATTGATTATACATTTGATTTTTGCCTTCCTAATTGATTAGAAAGCTTCTTAATCGTTTTGAATTGTTTTTTAAGAATTTTTAAGAAAAGATGAAGAGTTTGAAATACTTTTGGTATGTGTGTGCATCACCTTAATACTACAAGATAAAAAATTGAGCACAAGATCAAATGAGTTTTCACAACTTCAGTTCCTTTTGATTACTTGATTTAAATTTATTTATCTCTTTTAACTAGAACTTTAAACATTTTATGTTGTACTTGTTTCTTGACTGATGATGCTTGTGATTTATTTTTTCTTATTCAATTATCATCATTAAAACCTTTAGAAGACATTTACCTACACACCACACAAAACCATAAAATCTTGGTGTTTTGGCCCCTTGACTCCACCAAATTTTCTTTTAAGGAGATTGTTGTTAAGTTTTTTTTTCTTTTTTCTTTTGTTTTTGGCTTTGACTTGATTTAGAAATTATTCTCCTGGGTAGAGATGTTGGAGATTATCTAGATATTTTTATAGATGTTCTCTTTTGGCATCAAAATTAAAAAAATTATTTGATCTCACCTGCTTGACATCTAGAAGAGTATTCTTGAGTTTTATGGGGGTTACAACCACTATTATGGGTCCAATTTTTTTGGATAATCTTGTAGATGTATAGGTTTTTGGGAGTTTCTTAATGCACCACATATGTTACTTAGGAACCACAAGAAAATACTTAAATACCTCTAAATTTCGGAGATGCATCTCCGAACGCATCCAATTCTCATTTAACGTTAAAATATTCTGGAGATGCATCTCTGAAATAATTTGGAGCTTATATCGCACAAGAACCATTCTCCTTCCTCATTTCTGATATTTCTCAAAACCTTTTCAAATTCTCTCAATTTTTTTTCTCGTCACCAAGTTCAAAATCAAATAACCAAGCTCAAAGGATCTTCAATCAACATCAAAAACATCATCCAACACTGAAGCAAATTAAAAATTTGTAAATTTTTGATGTTTTGAAAAGTTTTTGAATTTTTGTATAAATGAGTAGAAATTGATGATTAAGGTTAGAAGCGAGTAGGAATTGCATGATTGATAGTTTAGACATAGTGTAAAACATGTTTGTTGGCTGAAAGTGATGATCGAAACAATATTTTTTGTGTTTGCATGTGTCCATTGACACTATTGACGCATCTACTGACTTGCAGAAAATTCTGAAGATGCATCTCCAGAATTTTTTAACGTTTAAATTTTCTAGTAATCGAAGATGCATCTCTGAAATTTTATCAGTCTTTTTTTAATATTATTTTCTTGCTTGTAGTGTTGCTTGCTTGCACTAATTGTCTGACTTATTTTAACTTACATGTATTATGGTTGATAGACACGATAGGATGAGGCATGTAAGGGTTGCACAACATACATCAGTGAGACGGGAGAAGTCAGGTATCATAAGCTAATGTTCTCCATATTTTTCTTCTAGTAGGAGACGGTTTTCACCTACCCACACATCACTCCCTCCATCCTCCCGCAGATGCCATGTTTCACATATTCAGGTGCGATAAGTACCTGAGTCACCGGTGGTACTAGAGGCACCTCCTATTGTTATACTGCTGATGCTTCTGAGCCAATGCCACCTCCTACTGCTGATGTTATTGAGCCTGTGCCACCTCTGGATGTTGAGGATGCTAAGCTAGAGGCATTTGGAGGTGGCCCTATAGAGTTGTCACTATTTCCTCTATACTTAGACCATACTTCCAGACATATATGGGACAGAGAGGTAGAATTATTTGGATTCATTCACTTTAATCTACATTTAATTTTAATTAACGAGTTTTTCACATTGATTTTTATTTTCTGCAGGACCATGATCCACTGAAGTTTATTAACCATAAGCGGATGATTATTGGGTTGCCTCATCCGAATGAGGATTGGTTTTAGGAACCTTTGTCCCTATCTGGGATGAAGGTCTTGTGGATGATCAATTATATTACAGTCAACCACGAGATGCTTAATACATTCGTGGAGAGATGACACTCAGAGACCTTGTCATTTCACCTCCTACTTGGTGAGATGATGGTAGACTATCTGGGGGCTGACCCAGCGGAGGCAAAAGAGGAGTTGGATAGAACCAGGGGGGCTCATGCTAGGTTTGAATTCCTAAAAAAAGTATATACATGTGAGTTATAGATAACACATCAGGCCACATGTGATGACGAGCATGTGGGGCTCCACAAAGAGCATGCTATGAGAGAATACATGTTATATTTGGTTGGCATTGTGATTTTTGTGGACAAGAGTTCCACTTATACAAATGTCATCTACCTACGGTGCTTCCAGGATTTTGAGCGGATCCATGAGTATAGCTAGGGGAACGCTTGCTTGTCTACTTGTACTTGAAGTTATCAGAGGGATGTAGGTGGAAGATGAAGCAAGTCACAGGTAGCATCACACTACTGACAGTAATATTTATTGGTCTTTTAATCTTTCTATGTCATTTTCATTTCATCTTTACAACATCATTACTTATGATTCATGTATGCCGAACTTTTCAGGCTTGGATCCTCTAACACTTCCCGCGCATCTTCAGCTGGGAGAGTGTACCGACTTACATTGAGAATATGTCGCATGCTACTGCATTTCCCTCACTCAGAGGGAACCGGGCGAATGAGCTATTCAGAGTGTATCTTGACCGCTTGGTTGTCGAGGACATGCACTTCAACAACTATGTCGATTACCGTGAGACGTAACCATTTGACGAGATATTGCTATACTCTAGATGATTGGCCTATGGATTACGTCTCACTACTCCTCATCTTCCCGAGCGTATCATGCAGCAGTTTAGATACACTCAGACCATTCCTAAACACCCTGTTGTATTTTCTCTTGCTACTTTGACACGTAGACAGATGGATGCCATGTTTGATGATTATGATTCATCTGGTACTGGAGGAGGTACGGAGTACCATAATTGTGAGCGATTGGAGTTACGTCGATGGGTACATCAAGTGGTTCTTCAGGGTGTCACATTTGTATATGGTGCAGGCTACTCCAGGAGATCCATTAAGGTAATCTCATCAGGAGATACTAGAGGAGGAACACACATAGTTATATCATGTTGATGGTGTCTTGCCTAGATGTCATTGCATAATGGAGATTGCATAGACAAACATTTCCATGGGTATTTATCCTGATGAGTCTGATGTGAGGTAGGTCCTAGATGTCATCATGACGGAGGCACGAAGGACATTGATGTACCTGAGACAGCACCGAGAGGCGGGAAGGAGATTTATGGCTGAGGAGCCCGAGGAGACAGAGGCGATGTAGTCCGACATGTACAATAGTGCAGTAATACATAATAGCTGTGCTATCTATTATATTTCATTTTCACCTCATGCTACTTTATCGTTGTATTCAACTTTATTTATATGTGACATTTGGACCACCTGGTTTTATATACGTCATTTTCTGCATATGGTTTGTATGGTTTATATGGATTGTATGTTTTATATACTTAATTTGAATACACTTAAACAAAACATAAAATGTACAATTTTGTTCTGATAGTTTAAAGAGATACATCTCTGAAAAATAAACGGAGATGCATCTCCAGTACAATAATCATGTAAAATAATTCTGAGTGTGATGCATTATACATGTTTAAAATTGTTGTGGAGATGTATCTCAGGTTCATTTAACGTATTAAGGGGCGTCCGAAGATGTATTTCTAAAATATAAGGACATTTAAGTATTTTCACGTAATACCTAAATAACATTTATGGCGCATTAAGAAATTGTGAAGTTTTTTAACCACAAAGCCCACAATATTTCAAATCTTAATTTTTTTTATATACTCCTTGCAAACAAAAGGAGTAGGATTACTTCCAAAATTTAATAATATCGAGGAATGATGAGATACATGTATGGGGAGATGGGTTATAAGAAAATTAGGATAATGGATTTTCACACCATTATTTGGTAAAAAATTATTTAATTCTAGAAGCAATGAAACTAATAAGGTAGAATATTCTATCATGTGTTTGGGGCACACAAGAAAATAAACATGATATTATTATTTTATGATTTTATGTGTTTCATACATATTTATTTATAGAAAAAATATTACATATTTATTAATTATTAGTTTTTGAATTTAATAAATAAATAAAAATAGATTTTTTTAATAACTTTTATAAAAATTAATTGATCCTATTGAGTATTTAATTTTAATTTTCTTCAATAAAAAACATAAAACATTATATATATTTATCATGTTTGTAGACATATTACCTATATTAGCCATAGCGAAGACAAGAAAAAACACTAAAATATAAGGAAAATGGGCTAGAAAATCATACCTAAATAAGGATGTGAAACAAATAAATGGTTAAAAGCAAGTGAAACGTAAAGATGGTATGAATTAGGATATGCAGAATATGAGTAAAAATAAAAGATGTTGAAATCAAAGGTCACCCAAGTTCACGGAAAGAATAAAGGGTTTGTGTGAAGAAAATAAGTCACAGTTGCAAGAATTGTTCCGAAATTGAATAAACAAGTTGGTCAGAGAAAAATCAGAAAACAGGAGAATGCAAATGCCTCTGATGTGATGAATGAGTAAATGTCTTATGATACTGCCTTCGCGCGCTTGTGATGAAGATCAATATGGATTAAGACTACACCGTGTTTTTTACTTCTCACAAACCCTTTTTTGTTTGGTTATATCTAAAAAGACACTCTTTTTCTAGTAATTTACGTTTTAGCCACTATTGTTGAGTGATAGAATCCGTTGTCTTTTTTGGCTCTTTTACTATTTCCTGTGCGGTCGGTTTTATTTCCACTCCAACTAAATATTTTATTTAAACAATTCAAAACTTTTTTTGTCATACTGTAAATTATAAAGGTAGTTATACTTTCAGAATAATTGTTCGGACATTTTTCCATTTCGTTAATGTCCTTTTTTGCGTTAAAGTATACGCGTCTCTAACTAATTTGTATTCATTTCAAAAAACACAAATGTTTGATTTAGTATAATATATATATATATATATATATATATATATATATATATATATATATATATATATATATATATATATATATATATATATATATATATATATATATGCTGTTTTAAGAATTAAATATTGTTAAATGATGGGATTAATGATGGGACTCAAAATGAAGAGGCGCCTCTAACAATCGGAGAAATAGGGGAGACCGTAGTAAACACGAAGCATATGATCATAATTCATTGAGGTGTTAATCTTGCAAGTTCATCCCAATCTTTTTGCATTGAAATCTTATTTTGATCTCGTTTCATATTCTTGGTGTCATCACATAACATTGACGTCATATGTGGAAATTGACATCTAATTATCTCGAATCTCTACAAAATCGTCGTCTTTTTACAGTAATTCGACAATAATCGATCAATCTCGTGAAAGTCACCTCAACAAACGCTACAATAGGCAATGTTCTAATCTTGGTAAATGGTGTGCATGAATAACCAACGAGGGAGACTCCACTCCCTCTGACAGTGAAGATTGATCTAATCTTGGTAAATGGTGTGCATGAGTAACCAATTAATGTAAATTAACTCATTTTTATGGTTATGATTTATAAAAAATCAAACCATTTATCACAAAAATCATAGTGAAATTTATAATCGATTTCGAACCAATTTAAAACCGATTCTAAATGTGTTTTGATTTCAATTCAAATTATTTAATTAAATCTAAATTTCACTTCTTTTAAATTAATATCAATTTTTAATTTTAAATCCTTAAAACAAATTTTACGAGGCAAATTTACCGAGATAACCCACTTTTTCGAAGAAATTCCCAAAATAACCCACTTTTCAGCAAAATTCCCAAAATACCCCACTTTTAGGAGGAGGCGCCAATTGGATTGGCGACCCCTCTTAAAAATTGCAAGGAGGCGCCAATTGGATTGGCTAGGGCACCTGCCCTAGCCAATCCAATTGGCGCCTATGTGTAATTTTTAAGAGGGGGCGCCAATCCAATTGGCGCCTCCCTTAAAAAAGCCTCAAATGAAAAAACCTCCAACATGAAAGTTGTAGATCTTTTCAAGAAAATTAATTTGGATATAAATTTTGCATCATTTGGATTTTTTATGAGAAAGTTATGGGCAGTTGAAGTTGGACTTCTGAGTTTTTCAACTATAATCTGACCCATAATGTCTTGCATTATTTCATGTGTTTCTTTTAGAGTTATGAAATTTTGTCCAACATAACAACTGAAGTAGACATCTTAAATTTTCCAATGCACTTGGTCCCACCTCAAAATAATTAAAAATGAGTGAGTTAGGTTCCTGCGAAGTTGACCCAAACTTAGGGTTTCTGTCAAAACATGTGTATGTGAATTTTGCCAAAAAGGACCAACTTCAAGCCCTTCTTTTTGAATGACAAAAGCCTCAAATGACAAAACCTTCAACATAAAAGTTGTAGATCTTTTCAAGATAATGAATTTGGACTAACGTTTTGCATCATTTGCAATTTTTATGAGAAAGGTACGGGCACCTGAACTTGGACTCTTTGACATTTTAATTGTTATCTGACCTATAATGTTTTGTATTATTGCATGTGTCTGTGTTAGAGTTATGAATTTTTGTCCAACATAACAAGTGAAGTAGACATCTTAAATTTTCCAATTCACTTGGTCCCACCTCAAAATAACTAAAAATGAGTGAGTTAGGTCCTTGCGAACTTGACCCAAAATTAGGGTTTCTGTCAAAACATGTGTATGTGAATTTTGCCAAAAGGGACCAAATTCAAGCCCTTATGTTTGAATGATAAAAGCCTCAAATGATAAAACCCTCAACATAAAAGTTTTAGATCTTTTCAAGATAATGAATTTGGACAAAAAATTTGCATCATTTGCATTTTTTATGAGAAAGGTATGGGCACCTGAACTTGGACTCTTTGACATTTCAATTGTTATCTGACCTATAATGTTTTGTATTATCATATGTGTTTATTTTAGAATTATGAAATTTTGTCCAACATAACAATTTAAGTAGACATCTCAATGGAGTTTCAGTCAAAACATGTGTATGTGAATTTTGCCAAAATGGAGTTTAGACAAAGAAACCTAATGTTTGGAGTTTACACAAAGATAAATTTGATATAATACGAATTCATATTAATAAAATTTGGATTTTACACAAAGAATCCTAATGGTGATGACCGGGATCACCTAACCGACCTCCGGTCCCACATCCCCTAGCTACCCTAACCCTTGGCCCTAACCCACGTTGACGATTCTGCACTGGTGTTTGTTCATCTGATGGTCCAGGAGCGTCATTACCTCCTACAGGAGAAGATCCGTTGAGGTATTCAGCCAACTCAGCATAGTCTTCAGTATTCAATGATGGTGTACCGGCGTAGCTGCGCTCATGACCCATGCCAGAGAAGTTGGGGTGTGGTTGACTCATGGATGGGCGACCGGGACGGTTGAAGGGAGACATGGGTGACAATGATGGGTCTAGGAAAGGTTGGAAAGGTTGTTGGGGTGTTTGGAAGACATATGGTTGTGGGATGTTTTGGTATTGTGATGTTTGGGGTTCTTGGCTACGGTAGGTGATGGGGCGGTTAGTGTTTTGGCTAAGGCGACTTTGGTAGGGTGATGGTGTGGGTGCGAAGCGATGTTCGGTCTGAGGTTGATGGTCCATTTGTTGGTGGTGGTATGGGGGATGTTCTTGGTATTGGGGTTGGGTGAATGGCATGTTTTGGTTGTATGTTTGTGTGTTTGTGGAAGGGAAAGTTTGACGGATAGGTGGTTGTGAGTAACCGGGCTGAGAATGTTGTTGGGGGTTAGATGTTGATCCTTCTTGTGTGTAACTTGTCTGGCGTGGGTCGTAGAGGTACATATCATCGGTGATGAATTGAAATCCAACCGATCTGTACCAAGCCATATAAGTACGACTTGGTTTTACCTCATTTGGCATGACTGCGTCAGTTAAGACATGGTCATGACGGTGCTTTCACTTGCGACACTCTGATCTTGCGAAGGTTTTCCAAGGGTTGTAGTTCCATTGGTCGTTCACTTTACGCATATGCCATTCTCCTAGGCTAGCTGGGGGGTCTGGGATATTCTGGACCATACCGAACTGCAGCTTCACACGATCGATGTTGTGCATCTCCACTGTTGTAAACCGTATTATCGGTGTGCATGCTGTCCATACGGCTGCGTCTTCAGGGTTGACCTGATGCTCATGATCCATATTAAGGTATGGACGCCAAATGAACTGAAATGTTAAAGACGATAGGATTTAAATGAATGTAGAAAAAGTCAACATAATATGACGAATTAATGAAGTTATTTTGCTTACGTCTGTCGATCGAAGGTGATCCAACAGGTTGCGATACTGAGTAATACAGTGTCTCGGACATCTGCTGTAATTCATACCACGTGCCGACCATCTACACCAAAAAGTTAAAATAAATTAGTTATGGGTACTAAACTGTAAGGAAGTAAGTAAAGATATAGCAATTTAAACAACTTACTTTTTTGCATATGGAAAAGTGAAGGGGTTGTTATTGACCGGTGCTAGAGACGGTAGTCTTGACCATCCCCATGCTTGTAGCAAAACAGCACATCCAGAAAATGTAGATTTGTCTTTGTGGGAGTTTTTGCACAACGAACTATAGAGATAGGCTAGACATGCTGATCCCCAACTGTAACTACCTATTCTATCTATATGTCTAAGTAAAGGTAAGTACATAAAATGCATGCTAGAACCACTACCTTCGGGAAATAAAAAGGATCCTAGTAACAACATAATGTAACATCTAGTTTTGATTATTCAAGCATCTTCGGTAGAATGCTCATCTAAATATAAACTATTATAATATGACTTTAGGCGTGAGAGTAGTATACCTTGACCTCTAGCATTATCATCTAACAAATCAGTGTCTAAAAGCTCCATGCAAATTGAATTTGCATAGTTGGTCTTACCATTAACAGCTTTGCCTTCAATTCGTAGTCCTAAAAGCATGTAGACATCTTCTAACGTCACGGTACACTCACCGGTTGGAAACCAAAATGTGTGTGTCTCTGGCCTCCATCTTTCGCATAAGGCTAGAATGAACTTGTTATCTATAGACCAAGACATAATCTTGCTAATGTGACCAAAACCGGCGAGTTCAACATAAGGTTGAATCATCGGGTCCATTGGGACAAATTCGTGGACTCGAGTTCGAAACCTTGATACATCCTATAATAGAAATAATATAACACTTGACTAAGTTGGTATTTCAAAATAAAATGGGGTTGGTGGAGATGAAACATAAAAAATTAGTATAAGAAAAAACTTACGTATGTTGCGATGTTTGCAACTGTTCCTCTGTGTGCTTCGCCCATTGTGAGTAAAGACATATTGTTGGGGAGTTGGTGTAGATGAAATTGGAAGATTTTGTTGAAGATGAAATTGTAAAAGAAGTAATGTAGATGAAGTAGTGAGAATGTTGGTGTGGAAGAATTGTTGAAGGAGTGGATGAATTTATAGGCAAATGGAGGAGAGCATAAAAAATTGTGTTTGCATGGTGTCTCCACCTCATTTGGCGACCATGTACAATAATAAAGAGGGGGCGCCATTCAAATTGGCGACACCATAGGGTACATGCATGCAAGGCTAGTTCTAAATGCTTGGTTTCGAGGACTGACTCCATGGGGGCGCCATTCAAATTGGCGACCATGTACAAGCCTTAAGTGTAGGCGCCAAACCAATTAGCGCCACCGTCTACATGTATGACACGTGGCATTCTTGTCTCCTGCATGCTGAACAACTCACTTATGGATGGCTTGCATGATTGACACATCATCTCTGACCATCTTAGGTGTCTGACACGTGTCTGTATTGTCTCCTGCATGCTGATGACTAGCTTCTTGATAGCTTGCATGGTTGACACATCATGTATGACCATCTTAGGTGTCCGACACGTGGTTGTCTTGTCTCCTGCATGCTGATGACTAGCTTCTTGATAGCTTGCATGGTTGACACATCATGTCTGACCATCTTAGGTGTCTGACACGTGGTTGTCTTGTCTCCTGCATGCTGATGACTCACTTCTTGCAGGATTGACACATCATCTCAGACACGTGGCTCTCTAGTATCCTGCATGCTGAAGACTCACTTCTTGATAGGTTGCCTGTCTGACACATCATCTCACACTGTCTTGCCTGATTGAAACATCATCTCAGAACTGTCTTACATGTCCGACACATGGCTATCTTGTCTCCTGCATACTGAAGACTCACTTCTTGATAGCTTGCCTGGTTGACACATCAACTCACACTGTCTTGCAGGATTGACACATCATCTCAGACACGTGGCTCTCTAGTATCCTGCATGCTGAAGACTCACTTCTGTCTTGACTAGCTAGCATGCTTGACACATCAACTCACACTGTCTTGCATGACAGACACATCAACTCATGACTAGCTAGCATGCTTGACACATCAACTCACACTGTATTGCATGACAGACACCTCATCTCAGAACTGACTTGCATGCTTGACACATTATCTCAGAGTAGCTTCAATGTCCGACACATCATCTCAGAACTAGCTAGCATGTGAGACACTGATACCATCTATTTAAGTGTCTTACTATCAACATCCAAGACACTTCACTCACATTCATCTGCACTTGCAAAATAGTTTTCATCTCCAAAATGTCATCTTCATCATTATACAGTGTCAACGTTCACTGCAACGGTGAAACTTTTGAGTCTGAGCTTCATGGTTTTTGTTTTAGAAACACTGATACCATTAGAGTCACGATGAAGAGAAATGCAACCTTTTTGCATTTGAAAAAAAGAATACAATCCTTTATAGGATCAGGTATTGTGTCAAAGATGACATATCAAAATCCTATATTTTTTGAGAATGGTCAATGCAAGTTTTTCCCCCTTAAGATACGAGACGATGAAGATGTTGAAAACATGTTTCTTAGTCATGAACATTCAGGCATGGATTGTATCGAGTTGTACATTACTCTACAACCATGTATACCGTCTCAACAGTCTCAACTAACCGATCAGGATGCAGCTGGTGAAGATGCTGCAGATGATGCACAATGGTCAGATGAACTCAACCCAGAAGCAGAAGTAGAAGTCGACGTTGTTGATGAAGAAGAAGAGGAGACTGAGATACAGGTTGATCACATCCTGAACAACGACGATGAAGATGAGGCTCAACCACCACCAATACCTCCTAGTCATGCCTACAATCCTCCTCAACATATGACAAATATGGATCTTCACGACGATGAAACGTCGGACAGTGTCTTCTATAATCCGTATTCGAGACCAGTAGGCGAATTAAAGGTGGGAGACATGTTTCGTACCAAAGAAGAATGTGTCTTGGCAATCAAAAAATTCCACATGAACAACTTTGCTGACTTTACAGTGAAACGCACTGATTCTAGAAGGTATGTTATCGAATGTCGTAACATGCTTTGTAAGTTTCGTTTGGCTGCATCTTACAAGAAGAAAAATGACTCTTGGGAGATCGCTTCAATAGACCCACCACACAGTTGCGTTGCAACTAACGTTGAACAAGATCACCGTAAACTGAGCACAACTTTGATATGTCAAGACATTCTGCCATTGGTAAATAAAGACCCATCAGTGAAGGTGAGTATAATTATATCCCATATCCGAACAACATATAATTATACTCCATCCTACAAGAAAGCATGGATTGCGAGGACAAAGGCTGTTGAACAGGTTTTCGGCAACTGGGAGGATTCATTCAAGGAATTACCACGGTTTTTATGGGCACTAAAAACTTATGTCCCAGGAACTGTGGCAATTCTGGAGACAGTGCCAGCAATGATGCCAGACGGAACCTCTGCTACAGGTAATAGAATATTTCACCGTCTCTTTTGGGCATTTGACCCGTGCATCAAAGGTTTCGCTTTCTGCAAACCTCTCCTGCAAATTGATGGCACCTGGTTATATGGAAAACACAAGGGTACTTTGCTCATGGAAGTTGCACAAGACGGTAACAACAATGTATTTCCCATTGCCTTTGCTCTTGTTGAAGGTGAAACGGCTGGTGGATGGGGTTTCTTTCTTCGACATCTCAGAACGCATGTCGCTCCACAAGCCAATCTATGTTTGATTTCAGATAGACATGCTGCTGTCGCATTACGCGAAAAACCGGCGGGAAAACAAGAACAACAGAGCCGCCACCGTGCGTTATTTATCCCAAAAGAGGGAAAGGAAACGCTCAGAGTAAACCTGGAAAAAGCATGGTCTCGCGACCAAAGAGAATGGGATCGGGAGTCGGTTATGCGAAGGGAAGGTATTAGCACCCCTACGCATCCGTCGTACTCGACGGGATCCACGCACAAAAGGAAGGAAAATGGTTGCTAAAATCACTGCTCACACACACACACTGGCTGAAAGAGACACAGAAAACAGACAAGACTGACTCGGCAGGATACTGCATCCTGGGCCTACTTAGTCTATCAGACATAGACATCAGAGTCGAAGTAGTTCGGACTGGGGAAACGACACATGCTCGCTAGGATGTCGCATCCTATGCATACGTATCTTCTTGGACGAAGAAGAATCAGAGCATTCGTAGCTCGGCTGACACACACACAAACAAACACAGGCAAAGGTAAACGTGGAGCCTGAATGCCAATCATTGGACTTACATCAGCTTCCAAGCACACAACAACACAAAACAAAGACACAGGCGCCCGGAGAGATCTGCTCATCTCCTGCCTACGTACCTCATCTGGTATGAGGATCAGGGCGACATAGTTCCCCTACGAAGGGACACAGGACTAGCCTAACCAGATAACAGAGGGAGACACAACTAGGGAGACTACGACTCGAGCCTAGTGTTATCATGCAAAGTCATCCCTAAGTTAAGGTTTCTAGCTAACTGGCACAGGGAGCCAGCCTATCCTAAAGCACAAGCAATAGCACACAATCAATCACAAACAGCACACACTATATGCACACAAGTGAGGCTCAAACAAGGGGTAAGGCTGCAAAGGCAAGCCATCTGTACGGGCGAGGTTTTGCTCTTAACCTTGCCATTGAGGGGCTAAGGTGAAGCAGATGAAAGGTGAGTGAAGATAAGACTTCACAGCTCTTATCCCTGGTCAGGGAGAGCTTCAGACAAAGGAGCGTGGGTCCAGAATGGAGGGACCCTTCTACGCTCAAGACTCTGACTCGATTGTGCAACAGCACAAGATCTTGGGTTTGTGCCCCAATGCATCAACACACAGCCGTGTGAGCAGAGGGACGACTCAACAGAATAGTGGGGGATATATTGCATATCCCTTTGATCCACCAATTGCCTCATAGAGGTCTTCACCTGCTTGGCACAAAATGTAAACAACCACAAACATCGCCTCTTAAGGAGGACTTCAGACAGTTGCCTGGCCAAGTAACAGGCCAGGTCTTCCAGACTACATGGAGAATAGAAGTCCTACCTCAAGTGGTTTAAAAACCAAGCAGCTGCAAGCAAGTTCTTAAAGAACTGTAAGCGACTTAATGTACCTCTTGAAGAGCAGTCCCTAAATGTGCACGATCCAAGGCTTTAAATGATCCAAATCAGCTCATGAGATGATAACTTGAAGCTTTATGTGTGAATTGAAGCTTGAAACGAACTAGATCTTGATTAATTTTCCACTTCCATCTTCATGAGTTTGCTTGAAATGTACACAAATTTTGCTCGAATTTGATGATCCAATGCTTGATTCTTCATCCACTACACTCAATAAACCAGAATTTGGAAGAAAAATGCTATGTGGAGAATTTTCAAGTTTTGATTGAGAGAAAATTTGGAGGGAAAAAGTTTCAAGATCCAAAAATGGTGAAAAAAGTGAATAACCTTCCCAATTCTGTTATGATTAGAGTATATATATGCTCTACTAATCACCCTCTAATCACACTTAAGCCAAATGTTAATGAAATGAATGAATTAGGGAGTGTTTTGGCAAATTGGGTTTTCACCCTATGCATGAAAATGCATGGTGAATAGTGCATGAATTTTCCTTCAAATTTACTCAAAAAATATGTTTTGGAGCAAGTTTCACATGATGTTTGTAAGCCAATGCAAGTGAAATTATGTGTAAACCATGAATATTTCTCAAAATCACTTTTTCCCTCCACTTTTTAAAATTAAATCACTTGAAAAATTGACTTTTTATGTGATGAGTTTTCATGAAATGTGATGATGGATTATGAAAGTACACATCAAATGTGGTTTTCTCAAAGAAAAACCATCCAATTTGGCCACTCCATGTGAGAGTTATGCCACTTTGAATTCGGGCATTTTCTGAAAATGATTGGACCATATCTTGCTAACCACACATGGGAATTTCAAGTTCTTGGACTTTTTGGAAAGGTGAGAGCAAGATCTACAACTTTCATGTTGGACAAAATTTCATTTGAAGCATTTTTGAACACGTAATTTTGAGGAGGAAAACTTTCCATTTTTGGCAATTTTCAATTACAAGTCACTTTCTATTTTTGGAAAGTTTCCATCTGACTTTATTTTCCTCATTCTTGATGTTTGAAATGTCAAATGAAACTTGTTTCAACATGAATGAAATATATCCAACCCTCTCCCTCCTCCAAATCCATCAAATCAGGCACAGTTGACCACAGTTGACCACAGTTGACTTTCTATGGTTCCAGATGAAATTCAGCCTGACAGTTGAGCTTTGATCATCCAACCTTTGGCCAAACCACTTCAAAATGATCCTTAGACCATATGAACTTGATAAATCAACCCTAGGGCTTTGTCCCAATGAAAATAGCACATGCTTGCTTGTTTGATTGATTCTCCTGACCAGTTTGACCTAATTTATCAGTGGGCTTGCACTTGGGCAAATGGCTATGCAATGCTATGCAATGGACTATGTAATGTTCATGACCTAATGATGAAAATGTATGTACAAATGGGAGGTGCAAATTTGAGGTGCTACACCCTTAAGCGAAACGCTGCGTTTCACTTAAGTCATGTGGCGCGTTCTCATCCAATGATCATGACACGCTGGACTCAATCAACCAATGCATGAGCGCTAACAGGAAATCTCATGCAGAATAGCGCTCACAAGATCAAACCGTGCCTGGCATTACAAAACCCTAGGTGTTCTTCGTGTTCTTCAACGAATTTCCAGCTCAAGAACAAATTATCACCAAAATGCACAAAACCTATATCATTAGCTTCATCTTTCCAAGCACATCACTAATCTAACATCAATTTATCCTAATTCTCAACGACATGCATGGATCGAGCCAAAGAAGTTTTGTACATCAATCTTAAAATCAGCATAACTTTCTTATTTCTTGATGAAAATCAAAGATTCAAAGCTCAATGCACTCACCTATGAAGGATCTACCAAAAGCACATAAACATTTCATGAATTGTGATAGTCGAATCCTGACCTGAATTGAAGTGCAGAAGTGGATTCGTGGATTTCAGGCTTTGTAAGGTCCAAACAGGTGTTCTCCAATGCTCATGTGGATGGATGGAAGAAGGATCAATGCTCAATCGTGCTTAATGCAGCTCAAATCCTCACTTGCCATTGATGAATGCTTGCTGCAATAGTTCTTAAAACAGCTCGAAAATGATGAAATCTTGCTTCAATATTGTCCAAAGTTGCTTGTGGATGATGGATCAATGAAGAAAAATGCAAGGTTTTTGGAGAAATTTGCAGAAAAGTTGAGAAAAAAAGTTTGTGAGATTTTGCAATTGGATCTAGATCTGAACCAAATGAAGTGTTAATCACAAAAGCAGTTATGATTATGCTTTTATATGTTCTGTTAATGATCCTTGCTAATCATGACTAAGCCAAACCAAAGTAATTAGTGGAAATAAGTGTTATGCATAATTTGTCAATTCACCCTATATGCATGAAAAGCAATGTAACAGTGCACATTCTGGTTTGAAATCCATTTCAAATGATGTTTGGAGGCAAGTGTAATTGATACCATGTGAAAACAATGCCTATTTTTCAAATTGCAATTTTCCCTCCAAATTCAAATGGAAATTCAAATTTTTTTGCAATGGAAATTCATGGATTATGATGCTTGAATTGGATAGAGCATGTCAAAACAAGAATATGGCAAAAAAATCCCACTCCATTTGGCCTTGTGGTGTGAGAGTTATCCCCTTTTGAACTTCAAATTTTCTTAGCAAAGATTGATCCATAACGTTTCAACCACACATGGGAAATTGATGTTCTTGGACATTTTGGAAAGGTGAGAGCAAGATCTACAACTTTCATGTTCAACAAAATTCCATTTGAAGCATTTTTGGTGATGTAATTTGAAGTTGAAAACCTTTCCATTTTTGGCAAATTTGAATTACAAGTCACTTTCTATTCTTGGAAAGTTTTGTCCTGACTTTATTTTCTTCAATTTTGATGTGTGAAATGTCAAATGAAACTTGTTTGAACATGAATGAAGTCTCTCTAACCCTCTCCCACCTCCAAATCCATCAGTTGACTTGTGGTTGACTTTTGCTGACTGATAGAGGAATTTCAGCTTGACTGTTGATCTTGAGCCTCAATCTCCTGATGACATGGCTCCAAAATGAAACCCTAACTTCCACAAGCTCATTAAAACCATAAGATGATCCCCATCTCATGAAAGACCTCAACTCTTTGACAAGCCCTGACTGGCACCATACAATTGATTAGGGTTGATTAGGGTTGACCAGAGGTCAAAACCCTAATCCCAAGGAACATGATCAAGCATAATGAACCTCTTGGTAATGATAAGACCATGACGATGATGATGTACCATTTCAACCAAGATAATGAGCAATCTCCTTGAGGAACCAAGAAACCCTAATTGAAGCACAAACCCTCAGATGATTAGTGATCAATTCCATGAAACCCTCAGGCTTGAATCTTTTAACCTCCTCATCTTCTGACCAAGACTTAGGAGGATGACTTGCTCAATGTCTCCACATGATATGCAAAAATGCAATGACTAATGACCTACAAATGAAATGCAATATGCTAAGCTAGTCCCAAGAGAGGAGGGCAAATTTTGAGGTGTTACATTGGGCTATTATCCACAATGCATCAACATAAGGTGTGTGAGCAAAGTGGATGACTCACTGATTAGCAGGAGATGGACTACACATCTCTTGTATCTGCCAATGCCTCTTCACTTAGGAGGTCTTTGATATGTACAAGGGACAAAGATAAACAAACACAAGCATTGCCTCTTAAGGAGGACTTCAGACAGGTGCCTGCCCAAGTAACAGGACAGGTCTTCCAGACTACATGAAGTCAGTGAGTTATACCTCAAATGGTTAAGCAACCAAGCAAAGCACAAGCAAGTTCAAAATGAACTTAAGCAACTAATGTACCTGAAAACAATCCAACTCAATCAGTACACAACTCAAAAAGTCAAACAAATAACCAATAGTCAACAGTCAACAGACATAGTCAAACAAGCAATGCAATGTGCAAGGCACAAGCTCAACTCAAATGAGCTAACATCAACCTACAAAACAAGTCAAGATTAGTCAACATCAACCAAATAATCCATCCAAATGAGTGAACCACTTCACTTAAGGCAATGTGCTTCTTTAACCTGAAACCAAAGCTCAAACATAAGCACCAACCACTAGGACAAGGCCTAGGGTCAAAGAGGGAGAAATAATTCAAAACAGAACATGAAATTCAACTTGAATCAACCTTAATCAATTAGGAATATAATCCAAAAGGCATCATGTCATTATCATCAACCAAACTCATTTCACAACCCAATCATGGCAAGGCATGCAAGTTGAAAGCACATTGAAGCAATAGAATGAACAAATGCACATTAATTCCAAAATGGTTCAATAAATCTCAATAAAAATCATGGCTAAACAGAACACATCACATGATCAACACACCAAAAATCACGGCATTTGGACAAGTTTAAGCATGGTAATCAAATTCCATAAGGCAAGGCAAGCACAAACAAGCTCAAATGAGACACAATTTGATACATCAACTTAACACAAGCCTAAAACAGAATTGACAAATGATAAATACTTCAAAACAAAGCCACAACAAACTTCAATGTGTCTAGAAACAATGTGCAAAATTTCACATTCATAGGATAAACAACCAGCATTTCACAAATCACTGAAATTCATGACTATTCAAAAGCTCACAAATGGCGATCCAGAAAGAAAAATCTCAAACAAATCAGAAATGAATCCTAGAATTCCACAAAAATTTATGATTAATCCTAACATCCAGAAGAATCGTCATGCAAAAAATCACATCAATTGGCATTTATTTGGCATGGCAGAGAAAATCATCAAGTTGAGCAAGCAATGGTGAGACACACATTGTCACACCTACATTCAAGGGATCATAACTCAGCAACCACAAATGCTAAAAATGCAAACTCAACACCACAATGACCAGCAAGATGTCTAGTTTAAGCATGTGAAATTTCATGGGCATTGGATTAAAACTCATCATTTCACAAAAGATATGGAAAGCAAGGTACAAGATATGACACATGCACATAAACCCTAGGCCAAATTAATTTCCATCCGTGCACAATTTCTGGAAAAATGCTCAAAAAATACTAGACACAACAAGGAGAACAATGCAAAAATCCACACATTATTTGGATGATTATTCATTGAGTTATGATTTTTTAAAGTGGAAGAAAAATTAAAAAAACATGAATGAAGCATGTGGAATGGCATGAAGAACAATGAAATAAAATGCAAAGGAAATATTTGGATTTGTCCTCGCCAGGATTCGAAGGGAAGCAGAATTTGAAATTGGAGCGCTAACAGTGAAACGCGCCGTTTCACTTAAGCGCATGTGGCAAAGCTAACCAATAACATCCACTCATTATGCCACGTCGAGGCCACGTGGTCCACTACATGTCCATTAACACTTAAACGCATGCAAACAAAGCTGGAGAGGATCAAACACAGTTCTGGAAATAAAACCCTAACAACTTCATCAGCATCATCGTGTTCTTGAGGCTCAAGAACAAAAGTGTCCAGAAATGCAAAACAATTATATCATTGGACTCATCTTCCATCATACATTAACATGCCATGCTTAATTTGTTCTAAATCAACATATATCCAAAGATTCGAAGCCATACATTTTCATGCGTCCAACTTATATCTAACATATCTAACTCATTTCTTCATGAAAAATGATGATCTAAAGCTCAGTGTGCTCAGCATTAAAGGATCTACAACATGCATATAACAATTTCGTGAACTAGGACATTCGAATCCTGACCTTGTTGAAGATGCAGAAGTGAAATTGTTGCTTTCAGGCCAGGAGAAGCTCCAACAGATGCTCCAATACTCTTGTATGATTGAATGGATGAATTCTTGATGCTCAACCTTGCACGATTTGGCCAGAATCTCCAACTGCCATTGATGAATGCAAGCTTCAACAACTTCAAATTTGCACGAAATCTTCTAAATCTTGCTTCCAAAATGCTCTTCAATACTTCTATGTGAAGAATCAACCAAGAACAAGGCAATGCTTTTGCAAAATTTTGATGAAAATTGAGAGAGAAAGTTTGAAGAAATTTTTCAGATCTGGAAATTGTGAGGTGTTAATGCTGAAATCTGTTAGGGTTTGGCTTATATACCTGCTCCTAATTATATTCTTAATCATGTTTAGGCATTTGGCAAGTGGATTAGGAAAACAAGGTGTAAATGCAAATTACTACTTCACCTCTATGCATGGGAAAAGCAATGGAACAGTGCACGAATTTGGGCTTGAATCCACTCAAAATTCTGTTTGTAAGCCAATGGAAGTGTTGAAATGTGTAAACAATGCATTATTTTTAAATTTGAAAATTCCTTCCAAAATTCAAATGAAAAGCCAAGGAATTATGTAATAAGAATGCATGGCTTGTGATGCAAAATTTGGATAGTAGAGATCAAGAGAAAAATGTTGCAAAAAGAGCCACTCCATTTGGCCTTATGGTTTGAAAGTTATGCATGCTTGACGTTCAAATTCACTTGGCCATGATTGATCCATATCTCTTCAACCATACATGAGAAATTCATGATCTTGGACTTTTTGGAAAGGGGAGAGAAAGATATACAACTTTCATGTTGGACAAAATTTCATTTGAAGCTTTCTTGATTATGTAATCGTGAGGAGAAAACCTTTCCATTTTGGCAATTTCAAATTACAGGTCACCTACTATTTTGGGCAAGTTTTGATCTGACCTCAAATCCTTCATTGTTGATGTTTGAAATGTCAAATGAGACCTATTCCCACATGAATGAGGCATCTCTAACCATCTCCCACCTCCAAATCCATGATTGAACTCACAGTTGACTTCTGTTGACTTTCTAGGGTTTCAGATGAATTGATCATTGACTGATGAGCTTTGAGCCTCCAACCTTTGGCCAAACCACTTCAAAATGATCCTTGAATCATATGAACTCATTGAACCAACCCTAGGGCTTTGATTCCATGGAGAATGCATTTGCTTGCCTGTACAACTGAATCTCCTGACCAGTCTTGACTGATGACTGATGAACTATGCAATGAACAATGCAATGTTAATGACCTAAAATGAAAATGTATGTACAAAAGGGAGGTGCATATTTGAGGTGCTACATGACCATGCTGCTTTGAAATATCTTTTTTCTAAAAAGGACTCGAAGCCAAGGCTGCTCAGGTGGATTTTGCTGTTGCAAGAATTTGATCTAGAAATTCGAGACAAAAAGGGGTGTGAAAACACAGTTGCTGACCACCTATCTCGAATGTCCCCGATAGAAGAGACTGAAGAAGAACACCCAATCAAGGACGCGTTTATTGATGAACGAATCCTCGCTGTGGGGGGAGTTCCGTGGTTTGTCGATTATGCAAACTATCTGGTAGGTGGCATCATTCCTGAAGACTTTGATTATAACAAAAAGAAAAAGTTTCTTCATGATTGCAGGTTCTATTTGTGGGACGAACCATTCTTGTATAAGAAAGGGGTAGACGGACTGATTCGTCGATGTGTCCCGGAAGAAGAACAAAATGAAGTCTTAAAAGCTTGTCATGATTCAGATTATGGGGGACATTTTAGTGGAGATAGGACAGCCGCAAAAGTCCTCCAATCGGGGTTGTACTGGCCTACTTTGTTTAAAGATGCCCAAGTCATTGTGAAGGAATGTGACAGATGCCAAAGGACAGGGAATATTTCTAGGAGGAGTCAGATGCCCCAAAAGGGCATGCTTGAAGTGGAATTATTTGATGTTTGGGGGATTGACTTTATGGGGCCGTTTCCACCCTCATTCGGGAAGAATTATATTCTGGTAGCTTTGGACTACGTCTCAAAATGGGTGGAAGTTGTTGCCTTCCCTACTAATGATACGAGAGTAGTGGTAAACTTTCTCAGGCAAAACATCTTCTCAAGGTTTGGTGTGCCAAGGGCACTTATCAGTGATGAAGGGATATATTTCTTAAATAAGCTCATGGAGAACTTATTGAAGAAGTATAATATGAAGCACAAGATTGCCACTCCGTATCATCCCCAAACGAGTGGGCAAGTTGAAGTGTCCAATAGACAAATAAAACAGATTTTGGAAAAGACAGTGAGTGCTTCAAGAAAAGATTGGGCGATCAAATTAGATGACGCACTATGGGCGTACCGAACCGCCTTCAAAACCCCAATCGGCATGTCTCCTTATCAACTGATTTATGGTAAGGCTTGTCATCTCCCTTTGGAATTAGAGCACAAAGCCTTTTGGGCATCCAAGTTTTTGAATTGTGATCTTGCAAAAGCCGGTGAATCCCGAATTCTTCAACTTGACGAGTTAGAAGAATTTTGTAATCAGGCCTATGAGAATGCGAAGATGTACAAGGAGCAAACACGGAAGTGACATGATCAGAGAATCATTAAGAAAGACTTCTGGGAAGGACAACTGGTGTTGTTGTTCAATTCTAGGCTCAAGTTGTTTCCTGGCAAATTGAAATCAAGATGGTCCAGGCCATTTGTTGTGCATAAGGTATCTCCCCACGGAGCGATAGAAATCAAGAATCAGACCAATGGGGATATATTCAAGGTGAATGGCCAAAGGTTAAAGCCCTATTACATAGGCCACGAATCTGGATTGATTGACCATGTGTGCCTCACCTAATGAGGTGGACGACCATTGAGCCATGCGACGTTAAACGAAGCGCTTCGTAGGAGGCAACCCACGCGTTTGATTTCTAACTTATTTCGTTTTTCTTTTTCTTGGTGTGTGCTAAAATTTTGTTGTAGGTGAGGAGGAGAACTAGAAGGGAAAAGTCACAAACACCTCCAAATGGAAGGACACCACACAAATCCAGTAAAACAACAAAACAAATTTCAAATGTTGAGGTAGCCAGATCAGCAACACGGGCGCCCGTGTTGATCAACACGGCCCGTGTTGATTGCCATGAACCAGAGAAGTGAGCGTGTGCAAAAGGAAAAAACAGATCATTAACACGGGCACCCGTGTGAATGCACACGGCCCGTGTTGTTGGCTCTGAATCAAAGAAGAAAAGAACAAAAATAGTTCATTAACACGGGCACCCATGTGGATGCACACGGCCCGTGTTGTTTCGTACGGGTTGGATTTTGAATTTTTTTGAATTTTTGTTGTTTTTAATGGTGGGCCCACTTGACTTATATCTCATCTCCACCACTTATCCTTCATTATTATGGTTTTTCAAGACCCTCACTATCTCTTCCTCCATTGTTAACCTAGCCTCCACCACCTAAAGCTTCACTTTTCACCACTATCCACTCCATAAAACCTCATCTCCCTTTCACAAAAACTATTCTTCTCTCCGTCCTCTACGTAGTGACGGTAACCGTTTTTACTAATTCGTGATTTGGGTTTTGAGATATTTTGTAGGTACCCATTATGCCCCCTAAGAGAGCAAGCAAAGGAAAGGCTGTGGCCATATCTTCCAGGCCAAAGCCACGTGCGAGACGCACCCCGAATGCACATGGCATCCTGTTTGAGGAACTAGATCACCATGAAAGGTATGTGATACTTGCTCAACGAAAACTCATTTCTACAATATATATGTGTGATGCAACACTTGATGATCTAGGATTAAAGGAAGAAGTGCATCGAATGTTTCACAATATAGGTATGCTAGAATTTATGAAATTCGAAGCACCGACTTTTGCATGTATTACACTTGAATTTTTTAGCACTGTTGAGTTTAAAATGAGACGCAGGTGGACTGGTTCCGAAATGGAGTTTTATGGTCAGTTGACTTCCATATTGTTTGATGAGGACCATGAGTTGTCTGTGGAGAAACTTGGGGGGATTCTGAGACTTCCAGTATCCGGAGCACCCCCAGACACTTTTTCAGCGGTTGATTTCTGGAGAGCCATTACTGGTAAAAATGGTTACAACCCGAGTTCTGGCAAGGCTTCTGGGATTCATAACCCTTGTTTCAGGTATGCATAGAAGGGGTTAACTTACACCTTGTTTGGACGGGGTGATAGTACCGGGGTGGCCGCAAAGAGAGAGCTGTTTTTCTTACATTGCATGGCCAACAATGGGAGAGTCAATGCATCTGCTTTTGCTGCTAATCATTTGAAGCAAGTTGGCTATGCAAGTACAGGTGATATTTCTGCGGGTGGCATGATCACTCAGATTGCAGACCATTTTGGTTATGGTCAGCTCTTGATGGAAGAATCAGCAGTGGCAGGTAAGACAAAGATCGACATGAACACTCTTGTCAATCAACAAATGATTGCAATCATGCCGAATTATTACTCTCTGGTGATTCATAATGTGGAAGTACTTGCGTTACCAACACCTGGTTCCATTAGTATTGCAAATGTTGCTAACTGGCTTTATATAGCTTCTGCCCCATCTGTAGGGGACAATGTTCAATATGACCAGGATTTTTCAGGTGATGAGATAGAGGAAGATGATAGACCAGAAGAGCAATTTGTGCCACCCCCACAAGATTCAAACCTACATGGTGAAGGGTCCTCTTCTATGTCTCAGGACCAGTGGGGTTGGATCCAAACTGAGATGGGTATCCTCCGCACCGAGCAAACCAGACAAGGTGTGGAATTGTCCAGACAAGGTGTGGAATTGTTCTGACAAGGGACGGTCATGGATGACATGCAAGCTATGATGCAACGTTTGATGTTGCATTTCCCGCATGATCCTCCGCCTCCTCCACAACAGTAGTCGCTGTGAGTCCCCTTTGTATCTGGATTTAAACATTGAGGTCAATGTTTAGTTCAGGTGTGGGGGGGGGGGGGGGGGGGGTTTCCTTTCATGTTTTATTTCGTTTTAAATTTGTTTATGTTTTTGGATTTTGTTTTTGCTTCTATTGTCGTAGTATTTTGTTTTTGTTGTTTACCTGTGTGTACAGAGTGATGAGGAATTGTGGGACGAATCCGGGATTGATTATAGTGGATGAAAGACACCCCTCATACTTGTTCTGATAAGGCACCCCGGAAGTTGATGCAACCATGAGAAAGTAAAAGTCGGACACAATTTGGTGACACTGGACCAAGAGAGCATGGTGGAACCGAACCAGAAAAGAAACCACATGACACTAGGAGGCTTCAGAGCTTGTAAGTTTAACCAACATGGTGAGAATACAAAGGCCAAACACTAAATATCAGCATGAGAGTTCATCCAGGTATGACTCTATCACTCTGATTTTGCGTATGTTCTTTTGACACTTCACAGCATGACAACACACACTGAGGCAAGTTGTTTGTTAAGCCCAGAGCCTTTCTAGCCATCCCTATTTGTATGTTTACCCTTCGTGAACCCTGTTGAGCCTTAGCCTTTTTATTCATAATAAACCCCATATTAACCATTAATCATTCATTTCTTCCATTAATCAGCATGATTGTTGTGAGTTACAAGATGTGCAAAAAGCTAAGTTTGGGGTGGTAATCATGAAAGAAAGGGCAAGTACATAATAAAAGATTTAAAAGTAATACAAAAAGAAGAGACGTGTGTATGTCCAAAAAGAAAAAAAGAAGAAGAGAAAGATGCACTTGCCGAGACTGAAGACTCTAACACCTGTAAAATGCTCGCAGAGAATTGAGTTAAAAGAGTCAAAAGTGAATAAACCCCCAGAGCTATGAGTTAAGCACGAAAAGAAAAAAAAGAGAAAATCAAACAACATGAATGCCGAGTTCAAAACCATTTGTTATCCATTCCTGTGTCTATCCTACCGTACCCAAGCCCCGTTACAACCGAAAAGACCTCATAAAGTGTGTGGAATCTATTGTTGTAGTGAAATTAGAATGTATTCAACTTTAAGAGTTTGGTATTGCATGCTGTGCTGTGAGTGTAAACATCCTAACCATGAGAGATGTTATGAGTATGTGAAAAAGCTTGCAGGTAACGAGGCTTCTGATGTGGAAATGTGGTGAACAGTTTGAGTCGGGAAAACCGGAAACTTGATTGAAAAGGAAGAACACAAGTTGTGAAGGACAAGGTTGCATTGTGGAAAACGAATTCGTGGGTTTTGTTTGGACTCAATACATCACTTGAGGACAAGCAATTAGACAAGTTTGGAATTGTGATCGATCACCATTTCCATTGAATTCCCACCTTTTATCCGACATATTTTCATCACTTTGGTAAGACTTGTGGTTGTTTTTAGTTGTTTTGAAGTCATTTAACATGTTTTGTTAGTTTATTATTGCATTGCATTTTGTTACATGTTTGTGTAAAAAAGTCTCTTTTTATGCTTCGATTTGGTAGTGTTAATGTTGCAGGTTGTTGCATAGGTTCCAAAGGACGAATAGCTGAGTATTGGATGCTACGGAAGGCCAAAATATGAAGATACAGCAGGTCAACACGGGCCCCCGTGTACATCAACACGGCCCGTGTTGTTTGTCAGGAAACAAGCAATCAAAGAGGTAAAACAGAGGGTTAACACGGGCACCCGTGTGAATCCACACGGCCCGTGTTGATGCCTCTGTAGCTTGCTCTAAAAATACAACGTTTTGAAGATCAACACGGGCACCCGTGTGAATCCACATGGCCCGTGTTATTGGGCGCGACTGAGAAACTCTACTTCATTTTGTGTGGATCTGCCCTGTTCATTAAGGGTATTTTGGACTTTTTGCTGGGAGAAAAACCATCTGAGGCTATTAGAAGACTTGGGAGAGAAAGAGAAAGACACTTTTTTTTACGTACGAAAGAAAAGATTGCACTGGAGAAGATAGCTACTACGGAGGATTTGAAGACGACGAGATTCAAGGGCATCAACCATTGAAGATCAAAATCTCCTAATTCTTTGTAATGTTTAATTTCCATACTATGATTTCTTTGAATACTATGAGAGGCTAAACCCCTAATGCTAGGGGGTGGTCCTGATTTGATCTTATGTTATGAATTCGAACCATGGATTTCCTTATTACTATGTTACGTATTTCAATTCAATTGTGTGATGTTGTTATGCTTTTGTATCGGACAAATACAATTAGATCTATGACTATCAATAACAGGATTGCGATTGTTAGGGTTTTCACACAATTGGGTTTATAATTGCATCACCTAGGACTAGGAACTTTTGTAAATCACCATAAACCTTGATATTGTTTATGATTAAAACCAATGATTAATTGAATGGACATTTGAGTAAGAATTTGTAGTTTAATAGTTTCTTCCTTAAGGACTTAAGGAAGAACATTCTGAGGTTAGGTAATTGAATGTTTCATGTCTATTAAGGAAATCTTGACTGAATTCATAACTAGTTAAATCAACCACTCACCCTAGCATGTTTCATCTTAATCAATTATTCTTCACCATCTTTTTGTGTTTATTGTTATAAATTCCCAAAACCAACCAAACCATTGTGTTTTTGTTCAAATAAAATCAGAAGTAAAATAAGTATTTCCTACGCAATCCCTGAGATCGATACTTGGGAATAAAACTCCTTATTACTACATCGGTAAAAATAGTACACTTGCTATTTTTCCGATCATCCATATAGAAAATAAAAATATCCGTTGGCGGGTAGAATTGAAATACCAAAATGAAGTTGTAGCCTTACATAACAACTTGTATAATGGGAGGCAAAATGGTACAATAGTACAATCCTTAGCCCACAAAATCAACGTAGTGGAAGGAATATTTCGTCTTGTACTGTGTACTATTTTCCTTTCGTAAAACCTTTTGATCTTATCTTCTAATCTTTAGAGGCTTTTGAATGAATGTTGTTGAAGCATGTTTAGAAGGATCAAAAGTCTGGTTTAGAGAAACTTCAGAACCTTGGTCTTTAGAGTCTTGACATATTTCGTCAAAACTTGGTCTTCAGAGTCTTCAGATCTTGATCTTTAGAGTCTTCAGAACTTGAGAATGCATAATCTTGAGAGCTTGACAAATCTTCAGAGGCTCCTCTATCAGAGTCACAATCAGAAGATTTAGCACAAACGTTCATCAGAACCATTGTCTAAGAGAATTTTAGAACTTGACGTAATCTTGTAAAGCACTTTTGTATCTCTTCAGAGTCAAAGTGTGTTGAGTCCAGAATCTGATGATGTCACACACCAAATCTTCAGAATCATAATCTATTAGCAAAATTTACACACTAGATAAAACCATTAGGGTACAAAATTGTTCTATAAGAAACAATGTATTGTTATCATCAAAATAAAGCCTAGATGCAGAATCAAATCTTGTTCTTATAGTTTTTTTGTATCTTCTAGGTGTTTAATTTTATTTTGTGGATATTGTAGGTTTATGTGTTCTTTCTTTTCACACTCGAAGCAAGTTGGAATGAATGTTGACTTTCTTTATTTTACTTTTAAAATTTTTGAGGTTGTTTTTTGTATTTTAGAAATTCTTTGAATTTGTAAAAGATGAGATACATGTTGGGTCATGAGAAAGAGCATTAACATTGGGCTAAGAGCAACATACAAGTGAGAGAGACACCACATATTCACCAAAAACCTTAAGGTGATAGGTGGACGGGTTCTCCCACTTATAAATGTTAAAGTCTCCATATTTATAACCAATGTGGAACTCCAACTCACACTTGAATTATTATTCTTAACGTTTCCCCTCAAGTATCAGTCCACAATGATCCCCTTAATTGTGATACCATATATGTGGATAAAAGAGTTTCCACTTAAGGAGAGCATTATGGACTCACACTTTAGGAGGAATGTTAATAATAGTAAGTCAAGTGTGAGTTGGAGTCCCACATTTTTTATAAATGTGGAGACTTGAGCATTTATAAGTAGGACAATCCACACACCTATCAACTTAAGGTTTTGGATAAATATATGGTGTATCTTTCACTTATAAATGTTCAAGTCTCCATATTTATAACTAATGTGGGACTCCAACTCACACTTGACTTATTATTCTTAACAATACATGTATTCATCATTTCACTTTGACAATCTTTATCTTTTGATTCTGCGTCTTTGACATCTGTAGCTTTTAGTGCAAGAAATTACTTCTTTCTTGTCGCCTTCTTCATTTTTAGCTAGTCTTTTTAGTTCAATTTCATGTTCCTGCAATTTTACAAACAAGGTATCCAAAATCTTAGAAGATAAATCTTTATGTAGATTGTTGAAAAATTTCCTGCCTTAATTCATTGAGTAAATTACCTTCAAGTGAAGTATACTTTTATTTTGATGGAGTATGATAGTTTTTGAACTATGATTGTCGGTGAAAACAACGTGAAAATTCTTGAAGTGATGTATTTTTATGTGATTATACTCTTTATGGTGGAGTATGATAATTCTTTTGAACTGATAGTCGGTGAAGACAATGGTAGGTGATATATTATTTTCAATTAAGGTGAGGATTGTTGGTTTTGATTGAAAATATACATGTTGAAGAAGTCCTACATCACTTAGTTTTGTAAAGGAAGAGAAAGTCCAAAACTATATAATGAATTTAAATTTTTCATTACAAAATGTAACAGTAAAAAATACTTTAACCTTGAATTTGACTTTTTTTTTGTCTTTTATACTCTTGTGTTCGAGTGTTGTGAGATGTAGTAAAATATTTATTTTTGGGATGTGAGTGTATTGGGGCGCATAGGTTATTGAGCGTAAAATTTGTGTTGTAACAATTTTTATATAGTATAGTTCTCTGATTGTCACTTGATAACGAGTGTGATTTTTTCTTCAAATTTGAAGTTTTCATATTATGTATTTATATTGTAATTGTATTCTTTTATTTTCTTTATGCCAATTTTTCTTAACACACATCAAAGTATAAAAATCATTTAAGCATACACATATAAAAGTACATAATATTTAATTATTTATCAGATATTATTTAATTTTTTGATTGAATACACTCAATTTATTTTTATTCATCCACTAACATTTGAATGATATGATAAAGATTGATGAAAATATATATATTTTTTCAATCATAACTAATTATCTTTAGTTCGGTGACAAGTGTAATTTTCAACTCAACAAATTATTTTAGAAGCTCTATCCTATCATCTACTATATCAAAATCATCCGTGTAGCTACGCTATTGGCATGTCGGTACTGTTTATATTTATTGGAGAATTTGAAGATATTTTTTCATGTGTTCGCACAATGTTTTGATGAGGTTGTTGGAGTTAGGGGGAATAGATAAAACATACCAATAGGATATTCCATATATAGTAGATGATGTGCACATACACTTGGATTACCACTCTTACGTCTATGTGGCTTAGACTGTTAGACACCTCTAAGGTCTTGTCAAATATATCAAGATAATGATGGTTTTTGTACGAAGAATATGGTTCTCAAGGTCTCCTCAATGGAGAAATACAATAACTTTAGTGTTTTGTGAAGTTCATATCTGCACATCACTTATCTTTTTGGTATTTAATTTTAAATTTGATTTTTTTAGTTTAATAATTTTGGGATCGAGTCATCATACATTTCATTAATTTTTTTTAAATAGTTCATACCAAAGTAAATTCCCACTATCTTTTAGTAATTGAATAATATAAGGTTCTATTTGACAGTACAATTTTTAAAACTTATAGTTTATATATATATATATATATATATATATATATATATATATATATATATATATATATATATATATATATATATATATATATATATATATATATATATATATATATGTTAATTGCAATTAAATTCTGTTTTTACCCTTCCAAAAATTAAGAGAATTTATTTTTGTAGAGTCACTTTAGTTGTATCATTTTATTCTCTCAATGTATAAATACTTTTGTAATATTCCCAATTAAAAAATTAATGCAAAAATTAATATTCATCCAATATTACTCTTTTCTCTAATTCTCTCTCAACTTCATCTTCCCCAATGTTCTTTTCTTCCACCATTGTCAAACCTTCAATTAGAGTTTTATGTTCTAACATTTGACATCAAGAGCCTTGGTTATCGATCCTAATCCGCTGCAACAATGACAACCGTTTCCAATGATCGAATTCCCACCAATCTCGCGATTCTTGATTCGAAGAACTATGATAAATGGGCAAAACAAATGAGGGTTTTGTTTGGTTATCAAGAGGTGTTTGAAATCGTCGTCAATGGAGTTACACAATTAGGGGAAGAGACTACCGACATTCAAAGAGCTACACACAAAGAAGAGAAGAAGAAGGATTACAAAGCCCTATTCTTGATTCATTCGTGTGTTGATAACGACAAATTCGAGAAGGTTGGCGATTGTGAATCGGTGAAGCAAGCATGGGAAATCTTGGAGAAAGCATATGCCGGTGCCGTCAAAGCGAAGGTTGTAAGGTTACAAACTTACAAGCGACAATTCGAGTTAACACAAATGGAAGACAAAGAAACGATCAACGACTACATTACTCGGTTATTTAATCAAATCAAATCTTGTGGGGAAACGATTCTTGAGCAGGATGTTGTATCGAAAGTATTGCGTTCGTTAACGCCGCGTTTCGACAACATAGTTGTGGCTATTGAAGAATCAAAGGATCTAACAACTTTGAGCAAGAATGAATTGCAAAGTTCGTTAGAGGCACATGAACAAAGGATGGATGAGAGAGGCGCCGACAAAGCCAAAGCGGAGATTGCTTTGCAAGCGCGTTTTAATGAGAAGAATAAGAGGTCGAAAGGAAAATTTATAGCGAGAGGTAAATCAAATTTCCATAATTTTGGTTCAAACGATTCGCAAAATTCAAAGCATTCGACGAGTGAAAAGGGTGAAAGTAGCTCCAAGGATAGTGGTCATAGCAATGGTTTTAAGAAGCGTGATGTGAGTAAGGTGCAATGCTACAAGTGCAGAAAGTTTGAACACTTTGCAAATTCGTGTCATGGTAAATCGAATGAGAATCACAATAATGAAGCCAAGGTTGCTAGGGAAGAGGTAGATGATGAGGACACACTTCTAGTAATGATCACAGAGGAGAGTTATGGCATTACGGATGTTCCGAGAAGCAGCTACAGTAGTGACAATTTGCGGGACAACAACTGTACCGTTCTGGAAAATAGCGAGAAAATACATTCGGATCGAAGTGCATTGGTTACCGTTCGTGATGTATTCCAAGGGAGAGATGAGTGGTACTTGGATTCCGGTTGTTCAACACATATGAAGGGTCGAAAAAATTGGTTTGTGCAAATCAATCAAGCGGCAAAAAATAAAGTCAAATTTGCCGACGACACCACTTTAAGCGCCGAAGGGGTAGGAGATGTTTTGATCGGAAAAAGGAATGGTGGATATTCAAGGATCAAAGATGTCTTGTATATACCGGGAATTAAGTGTAATCTTTTAAGCATTGGCCAATTACTTGAAAGAGGATACAAAATTCGTTTGGAGGACAAGATTTTACGCGTTTTGGATTCAAATGGTGTGTTGATTCTAAAAGCGCCGATGGATGCCAATAGAACCTTTAAGGTTGAGTTAAAGGTTATGGAGCATCGTTGTCTAGCTACCGCGACAAGTAGAGATGAGTGGTTATGGCATTACCGTCTTGGTCACCTTAATTTAGGGATCTAAGAAAGTTGCAACAAAGTGAAATGGTAACGGGGCTGCCACACATTAGTATTCCAACTGAATTGTGTGAGGAATGTGTGAAGGCTAAACAACACAAGAATGTGTTTAGAAAAGATGCTGGTCGAAGAACCAAAGGCTTACTTGAAGTGGTATGTTCCGACGTTTGCGGACCGATGCAAGTAGAGAGCTATGGTGACAATCGATATTTTGTTACGTTCATTGACGATTTTAGTAGGAAGCTTTGGACATATCTTATCAAGAGAAAAGATGAGGTATTTGGAGTTTTCAAGAATTTCAAATCCATGGTGGAGCGCCAAAGCGGTCGGAAGCTCAAAATTCTCAAAACGGATGGTGGAGGTGAGTATACCTCTAGTGAGTTTGGGAAGTTTTGTGATCTTGAGGGAATTGTACGTGAGGTGGTGCCTCCGTATACGCCTCAACAAAACGGGGCTGCCGAGAGGAAAAATCGTACAATAATGAACATGGTGCGTAGTATGCTTTATGGGAGAAATTTGCCTAAGGAATTGTGGGGTGAGGCCGTGTCTACAGCCACCTACTTGTTGAATAGGTGTCCCACTAAGAAGCTGGAGAAACTCACACCGGAAGAGGCTTGGAGTGGCTTCAAACCGAATTTGAATCATTTGCGCGTTTTTGGATCGATTGCATATCGTCATGTACCGGACCAACTTCGGAAGAAATTGGATGATAAGGGTGAGAAGATGATATTTGTAGGATATCACTCTACTGGAGGGTACAAGTTGTTCGATGGAAAAAATCGGAAGATCGTCATAACTCGGGATGTGACTTTTGATGAAGTAAACAATGCAAAAAATGTTGCACTAATCGATTACACTAATAGCAGTAATCGATTACTCATAGAAAAACACCAGCAACAGTTTTTTGAAATTACTGATCCGGAGGCTTCCGACACCGCTGTACCAGCACCTACAGTAGCACAAAATGATGTTGTTAATAATGGTAGACCAATGAGGCAAAGAGCCTTGCCTCACAGACTCCGAGATTACGAAAGATTCCAAGATAACGAAGTGAATAACGATGGTGGTTTTATTCATTTCACGCTTATGGCCGAATCCGAACCTGTAAATGAGGAAGAAGCCTTAAGTGATCCTAAGTGGATATGTGCAATGAAAGAGGAGTTGGAATCTATTGAGAAAAACTGTACTTGGGAGTTGGTCGATTTACCACTTGGAAAGAAACCGATAGGTGTGCGATGGGTCTATAAGGTTAAAGCAAATCCCAAAGATGAAGTAATCAAGCACAAAGCTCGATAGTGGCGAAGGGGTTCTTGAAACGAGAAGGTATAGACTATGAGGAGGTATTCGCACCGGTGGCTAGATTAGAGACTACTCGTTTGGTTGTTGGTATTGCGCATATCAACAATTGGATGGTTTACCAAATGGATGTCAAATCTGCGTTTTTGAATGGTCCTCTTGTTGAGGAAGTCTATGTGGGGCAGCCACCCGGTTTCGTGATAAAAAAATCAAGAGATGAAGTATTACAAGCTACACAAGGCGTTGTATGGTTTGAAATAAGCTCCAAGAGCTTGAAACAAACGTATTGACGGCTTTCTTATTGACATTGGTTTCAAACGATGTGTATCCGAACATGGAGTTTATGTGAGATCGGATACGAATAATGGTGTGATTATACTTTGCTTGTATGTTGATGATCTCTTGATTACGGGCAGCCATGACAAGAGTGTTTCAAGGTTCAAAAGTGAGCTCATGAGAGAGTTTGAGATGACGGACCTTGGTGTCATGAATTACTTTCTTGGCATAGAGTTTCACAAGTCAAAAGTGGGGCTGCTTATGCACCAAAGGAGGTATGTGTAGCGGTGTATTCGTCGCTATATGATCTATCGATTAAATCATAAGCTATGAGATACATTGAAATTTCGAGTCGCCACCGCACTTTTATTTATCCAAAGGACTGGCTAAAAAGCGAACAAAAGCCTAAGAAGTTTTACACGTAGAAAACTAATAAAAAGATCAGAGAGTCTGGGTAAGGGGTAAATTACGCAATGGGAAGGTGTTAGGCACCCACTACGTCCTAGGTACTCCTAGGGAGCCCTTTTCACACTTGTTGTACAAAAATTGTTATTTGTTATGACATAAATATTGTGCAAACATGATTGGGATGATGAGAAAAAGAATATACATTTTTATTGGGTGTTATTGGGTTTTATTTATTTTTGTGTTATTGGGTTCGAACGGATGAACCCGTTGCCTACGTACCTTCCATCAAAGGTAAGGATCAGAACGCCGTAGTTCGGCTAAAAGATTTCCAAAAGTTGGTGGATTCAGTTTTAAACACAAGCACTGAGGCTTTTCATTATCAATGGGAGAACACTCGACCAAAAACAACATCCACCATGCGAGGATAGCTTCGACGTACTATAGGGGTTAGCCCTGTTTTCAGTACGGAAGACTTACTGTCGACTCACTAAGGATAGGCAAGATTTACATCAACCACAATGATAATTGAAACCTATGGCTAATGCATGAAAAGATTAATGGACAGAGCCAAAACAAGTGAATGAGTGAAGTTAATTGATTGTGATTATGAAAATGAGGTCAAAGTATGATTAAGATTGATTTGAAGAAGTATTATGAAATGAGTTTGAAAAAAAAAAAGTCAAGGACTTGAGTCCAGGTTTTTAGTTTGAAAGCATGAAGATGTTTGCACAACACTTATGTCAAGTTTGAAAGATAAAGTGTGAAAAGGTTTAGGACATAATGAATGATGAATGGATGAGGATGGATAGTAAAACTTCTTAGAAGGTTCACTTCTTGAAATCATATAGAAGATGATTCAAGTGTGTCCTTTGGAATGGAAATGAATAATAACAAACAAACAAAGCAAAGAAAGGCGGATACCGGATGCCAATCACTGGTCTTATACCAATCTCCTAAAATAAAACTGGATATCAGATGCCACTCAATGGTCTTACACTAATCTCCACAGGCAAAGAAATAAAAGCGGATACCGGATACCAATAGATGGATTTACACCAGTCTCCTAAAACAGAACAGGATATCAGAAGCCACTCAATGGACTTACACCAATCTCCTCAAAAGAAAAACAAAGATGAGAAATGGAAGTTAACTGCCAATCTGTCTGGACTTAGGTTAACTCCACAGTATGGTCCTAGGAAATCCAATGCCACATCACAGGGACTTACAATGGATCCTCACATACAAGAACAAAAGCAACAATATGATCACAGGAATGCAAATGCCAACTTACAGGGACTTATAATTGCAACCTCTCACACAAACAGATAAACAAACTATGATCACAGGAAAGCAGATGCCAACTTACAGGGACTTATAACTGCAACCTCACATACAATCAAACCGATCAAACTATGATCACAGGATAACAGATGCCAACTTACAGGGACTTATAACTGTATCCTCACATACAAACAGATAAACAGAAGATATGAGTGACCAATGAGGTCTTACACTCTACCCTTCCATATCACAGGAGCAAATGCCAAAGCAATGGACTTACAATTGTCCTCAATGGGCAAACAACAATGATAGCATCACAAAACAAATGAGATGATCATGCATTAATGGCAATTGATGATGATGATAGATGCATAACATACAGGCAAACAAGTGCATATGAAGCAATCAATCAAGCAATGAATATCAAACAGCACACTCTATAGCCAAACAATGGGGGCTCACACAAGAGGGTTTGACTTTGAAAGTCCACTGTAATAGGTAAAGGTCGCTCTTAACCTGGCCATTGAGGGGCTCAGGTGAAGCAGGTGAAAAGGAAATGAGGGGTGTGCCTCATTGCTTCAATCTCATATCAGAGAGAGCATCAAAGAAAGTGTGGGAGTTCAGAAAGTAGGAACTCTCTCCACATTATGGACTCGATTAGATCTTGGGTATTTATCTCATTGCTTCAACCAGGTACTGGGAGCAAAGAGAGGACACACTGAATAGTGGGGGATAGATTGCTTATCCCTACCTTCCACCAATTGCCTTACTTGAAGGACTTTTCCTGCTTAGGACAAATTTAAACAAACACAGACATTGCCTCTTAAGGAGGACTTCAGACAGTTTGCCCGGTCAAATAACAGACCGGGTCTCCAGACTACATGAAGAAGAAAGGTTTATACCTCAAAGCAAATGCTAAAAAGCAAAGCAAGCAAGTTCAAAGAACTTAGGCAACTAAAGTACCTGAAAAAGTCAAACTTATTAGTAAACAAGTCAACAGTTCAAACCAAAAGAAATGGATAAACAACAGTCAACCATAAACAGAGATGCCAAGGCACAAAGCCAAACTCATATGAGTCACACCTACAAAACAAAGGGTTAGCACAATATATAATCCAACTCAATCAAATTTGAATGATCTTTGAGGCATTGGTGCTTAACCTGAAACAAAAGCTCAATTGTAAGCTCAGAAGACCACTAGGACTAGCCTAGGGTCAAAGATGAAAGAAAAAGTCAAGGCAGCAAGGAAAAGTCAACCCAAACCAAGTCTAAACATTCAAGAAGCATTCTCAATTGGATTCACAACCAAATCATGCATCATGGTCATTTCATATGCAAAATAATGCAAAGCATGGCAAGAGAAGCATACAAAAGTCAACAACAAAGACTTCATTCAAAAGTCAACTTAAACAATCTCAAAAATCATGAAATAAATCACACTCAATCCTAACATCTAACATGGTATACATGTAAAATTTCATGGCATTTGGATGAGAGGAAGGCAGTCAAGTAAAATCATGAAGTCAAACCAAATTCAAGTAGGCATGGTGAAAGTCAACAAGCATAGGTCAACTTCAAAAAATCATATCAATTTGAAAACAGAAGAGAAATGAATGAGATTAACACCAATGCAAAGCTTGAAGTGTCTAGTTATCACATATGAAATTTCATGGTCATACAATAAGATATGAGAATTTCACAAAAGATTTGGCAATGTATAGCACAAAAAGTCAACAAAGGACCAAGTATGGAAGAAAATTCACAATCAAATGGAAAACAGCAAGATTAATTCCAAGAAAATTCATACACAAACTAGACATGTGATAGGTCATTCATGCAAAATTTGGAGTCAATTGGATAAGAGGAAGCATGTGAACAAAAATTGGGAAAATGCATATCATTCATATAGCACCAAATGTGACACATAACTTCAGAAAATCATAACTCTCAATCCACAAATGATAAATGCACAAACTTTATATGGAAATGAAGTTCAAGGTGCCTAGTTTCACCACAAAAAATTTCAAGCTCATTGGATGCAACATGAGTATTTCACAATTGAAATGGCACAATGTATCATTTTGGCATACATGTTGAAAAATCATTTATCATTTAAAATCCAGAACATGGAAAATTAATTAAAATTCACCATAAAATACTAGACTCAATTGTGATCATGATGCAAAAAATTTCATAATTTTTGGATGAAAATTGAATTAAAAAAGAATTGTTTAAGTTGAGTGAAATAATGGATGCAATATGAACAAAAGGCATGGCAAATGGGGTCAACATGGTCAACGCAGTGGCAGTCTTGTAATTCTGAGTTCACTAATTAAAACTCTGCGTTTTGGCAAGGCAAAACGAAATGTTCTGATTGGCTCCCAGCCAATAGAACAGTAAATTGGCCAATGGTTCAAAATCTGAGTTTTCAAATAAACCCTTAGGGTTTCTAACAGCATTTTCAAGCATTTGGTTCACTAACATCATCATCAATTGGGATTCCAACAAACCAACAACTATCATGGCAATGGTAATGATCATACAACAAACAACAACAGCATTCAACATTCAAATTCATGGTTCCTTAACAGCATGCCAAATTCAAACAACATGGTAGACAAATGGCAAAAGCAATGATTCATGTAATTACCAACAGTAACAGCCATCAACACACATGCATATATGAACTGGATTTCTAGAAATATGCTAGGTTTTCGTGACAGCAACATTCATCACTTCATTTCCAAGCAACATCATCCATTGACATGAATAAAACGTATCCAGCATCAAACAATCGAGCATGTCCATTAAACAACATCAATATGCAACCTCAACTAACAGCGAACCAAACATAACTATGGGAATTTTCTGGACAAAAATTACAGTTGCAAAACAACAGCAAGCATCATCATCTGACAGGTTTCGAGCAAAACACACAACAGCATGGCATATGTACCTATGTAACATCATGACACCAATACGCAAAACATAAACCAAGTGGATTTCTAGGAAAGTTCGAAACAGCAGCAGAGCATATCCATCATCAACATATAATCATAAAAAACAACAGCATTCATTGGTATCATGTTCTCATAGCAAGCAATCAATAGCATGTAACACAAAACATATGGATTTTCATAGGCAGCCTTAGGGTTTAATAGCAGGAATAGTCATGATATCAAGTTCATCAATAATTTACAGCATGGCTGATAGCATAACAGTTACAACGTGTTCATGCAAATACAAACAACAGCAGGCAACATGGCAAGGAAACACTGTCACCATTAATCGATATCGACCAACAACAAAACAAGCATATCAAAGGGAAGTTCTGGAAATGATAGGTTTTTTACACAGCAGTATGCACCATTCAGTGTTCATCATCAAAGCATCAACCATAAAACAAAACAATATAACATCATCACTAAATAACATCAGCTAACAACCAAACCAACACAAACATGAGAAGTCTGGGCAAGTTTAAAGGTATGAACAAACAGCATAAACTCATCATCATCATGTAATCGAAACAACAGCAAGCATCACTATCTTTAATAAACAAAATTCGAAACAAGGCCTCATTCAAAAGCAGGGCATTAGAAATGATGTTATCATGCAACAAGAACAAAAGCAGCAGCCAATACACATGCATCTATGAAGCTGGATTTTTTGGAAATAATAACAGAGTTCATCATAGCAGGGTTTAGCAGCATGGTTCATGGTGTCTTCAAGCAAGCATCAAACAACATCAAACAAACATGTTTCAACCAAACATACAACAACATAAGCATAATCATGAAATTTTTCTGGACAGAGTGCTTGGTTCAAATAACAGCAGCAACAACATCATACAACAGCACATAAACAGCAAGCAGTATTTCATCATTATCAATGTTCATCATCACACAGGCACCTTCAGACAGACACAAGGAACAGCATGGCCAATGGTTGTTCATGGTTCAGGGTTTCTAAAACCCTAGGGTTTTACAGCATGTGTTCATGGCTTATGGCATTTTCAAGCATCCCAAACAATACCCGACCAACATACAACAGCCTAGCATTCAGCATTCAAACTCATGTAACTTCATGCAATTGATCAAAATGAAGTCCAACAAAAACTCACAAACAGCAGGGCAATGGTTCAAACTCATGATTCAACAACAATCAACATTCCAATCATCATGGCAATGAGACAATAATAATCATCCAACAACAGACAAACAAATAAACCAAACACAATCCATGTAAATGTGCTGGAAAAACAAATAGGGTTCATTATATCAGAAGCAGATGTTCATCACCTTCATGAGTTCAAAATCGACATGAACAAATGAAAATCAAACCAATAAATCCCATACAGCATGGCAGATATTTACATCATGCAACATCAAATGGTCATAACCAAACACAACAAACATAATCAAAGGAAGATCCTGGGCATGGTAAGAGTTTAAGCAACAGGAACATACATTCATCACTATGAGCTCGAAAAATTTCATATGTGCAGAAATTGAAATCAACCATGCTAATAGCATCAATGAAGCTAACCTAATCATAATCCAAGCATAGTTTGTGGTAAAACAACATCAGTCAAGCAAATCGATGGAAAGTATTTTTGGATGCAGAAATGTAAACTTAGATTTCTCCTTCATGTCACAACCATTTTGAGTGATTCAACTTGCATTCAATCCAGCATTCAAAGATCTTTCATATGCATAGCAAGGCATGGAGAAAGAAGGTACTCGAAAACTTACTTGTTTTTGAAGCAAGTTGTGAAACAGTGATGTTTTTGATGATAGGAGTGCAAACAGCTGACCCTTGTGCTTGGCAATGAAGGATACTTGGTGTAGACAAGCTCAAGAACACTTGGAAAATCTCACAGCTCGATTTACCATTGCTGAGCTTGATGCAAAACAGAGTGAGAAAGGGACTTTACAGGTGATAAATGGTGATTGGATAATCTTCCAAATGTTGCTCAGGTGAAGGAATGATGATGGAAGCTTGTGGTGTTTTGAGGGTTTCTAGAGAAAATGTTGCTCGAGCCCCAAAAAGCAGTTGGAAGGAGTGAGGAGTTTTTCTGTGTTGCAGCTGCCAAAACTAGGGTTTGTTTGGACAGAAAAATATTTATATATCACCTGTTTAACATCACTTAATTAAATGGTAAGCTGGTTTTGTGTGTAATGATGCATTTTGCAAATTGCTAAGTGTGAGCAAATGGAAGTGGAGGTGTGTTTGTCTGCACGAATTTGGGCCTGAGCATGCTGCAAATGACCACTACCAATGCTGTTTGTGGTCTGCACAGAAAATGCTGTATGTGTTTTGCTTGTGTACTTCCATTTGCAAAATTGCCAAATTTGTGCTTTTGGTTCAAAATGGTGGTAGAATGATGGTATGGACATGGTTTAAGGCTTGAGACAAGTCACAAATGTGATATGAAACCTTTCCCAATTGGCAAAATGATGAAAAAGTCCATAAATCAAAAAGTCAAAGTTTGGTCAAACTTTGAATTTAAATGAAAAAGGTCCAAAAATGCCATTTTGAATGGTAGGGTTTTGATGAGTGAAATTTATATTTTTGGAAAGAGGATGAAAAATGTGGTTTGTAGGAAAAAACCCCACCAAATTTGGCCTTATGGTTTGAGAGATATGGCTCTGTGAAGTTCAAAAATTGATGAAAATGAATTGATCATATCTTGACAACCACACATGGGATTTTGATGTTCTTGGACTTTTTGAAAATGGGAGAACAAGATCTTCAACTTTCATGTTGGGCAAAAATTCATTTGAAGCTTGTATCATGATGTAAGTTTGAGATCAAGAAGTTTCCATTTTTGGCAGTTGAAATTACAAGTCCACTTTCTATTTCTGGAAAATTTCTGATTTGACTTGATTTTCTTCCATGATGAGGTTGGACATGATAGATGAGGCTTATACAAGCATGAATGAACTTCTTCAAATCAATTCTATCCATCAGATCATTGATTAAATCCACAGTTGACCAAGTTTGACTTTTCTAGGGTTTTGGATGACTGGAGCATTTCTGATGAATTCCAAACCCTAATTCCTTGAGAACTTGACTTCAAATGATGTCTCAAGATGTATGAACTTGTGATTACTGATCATGGTGCCCAAATTCTGCAAGAATGGCCACCATCCATTGCTTTGACTGATCAATGACTGTCTTTGACCTAATTGCTGATGATTGCTTCAACTGCAAGCAACAAGGTTAGACTGACAATATTTTTGTACTTTTTGAATGATAAACATATGAAAGCAAAGATATACAAATGCAAAGTATGCTTGGTGATCAAGAAACAAACCCACAAGGCAATCTATCCACTAAGAGGAAAGCAAAGGCATGCATTGATCCTTGAGGCCATGATATGAATGATATGGGCCATGAGGGATCTTAGGGCCCAAAATTGGGGTCTTACAGATGCCCCTATTTAAGGTCATTCTAGCCGGAGAAGTGAAGTTTAGAAATCTTCATATCGACGCGGTAGAATGGACTTAAATAACAGTAATGAGACAAATTTTGGTCCCTAAGAGACCTCATGATGCAGATGTATGCGTGCAAAAGACACAAATTCTGTGGGGAATATGATTCACACAGAAGAAAAGACGATCCATCGGAGTAATACACTCACCAGGAACAAAGACTCTAACAAGACTCTATGGGGATAGTAAAAGAAAAAGAAATGCGTGGACAATACACGACTCCAAACTGGGGAAGATAAAACTGACATAACGTGAACAAGACACGACTCTGATTAGAAGAACAGAAAACAGACAGGAGAACTCACTGGGGAGTGAAGGACTCACACTGGGAAGAGAATTCCAAATGGAAAATAAATCCATTGGAGAGACACAAGCTGACTCCTGGAGGAGAAGCAACAGAAAAGTTCCACTGAGGGAAAGCAACAAAGCAAATGAGATGTTACCAAGCATACGGGTAACAAACTCAGGAAAATCTGACTCCACAGGGGGACCGAGGTCACAATAGGGAGCAGAAAGGAGGGAACACCAAGGATACCGGCTACTGGGCATATAATAGGTGACCGACCAAAGCGTGAATTGGTTTTCACTTCCAAAACACTCATCACCCTGAAGAGAGCTAGAAAAGCAAACTTGTTTATAGGATGGACATTCAATTCCACAAGGAAAATGAATCTTACTCTGAGGGGAAAAACAATCAAAAGATCGACTCAAGAGTGAACGAGATATAGTATCCATTACCGTCAGAACGTGGATAGAATACTCAGATGAGACATATTATTCATTACCGGCAGACCGTGAATAATATACTCGAAAGGAAAATTATCCTGAACCGGTTACTGGGTTGTTTATAGGATAAGATCCGAAGACGTGAATTGGTTTTCACTTCCAAAACACTCATCATCCGAAAGGAGGGCTTGAAAAAGCAAATCGACTTACAGGATGGACATTCGAATCCACAACGGGAAAACGAATCTTACTCAATTGGGGACACAAACCCAAAGAGTGCATGAGATATAATATCCATTACCGGCAGACCGTGGATAAGATACTCGCATGAGATATATTATCTATTACCGTCAGAACGTAGATAATAAACTCGCATGGTAAGAAACACCAGAGATACCGGTTACTGGGCATATAATAGGTGATCTACCGAAAACGTGAATTGGTTTTCACTTCCAAAACACTCATCATCCAAAACACAAACTGGTTAAAGGATGGCTATTCGATTCTACAAAGAATACGAATCTTGCTCAGTTGGGGAAAATCAACAAGGATTCCAACTAAAGAGCGCATGAGATATATTATTCATTACCGGCAGACCGTGAATAATACACTCGAAAGGAAAAGACACCAGAGATACCGGTTACTGGGTATATAATAGGTGACTAACCAAAAAGAGAGACAATCGATACCAAGCATCCGGGTAAACGAAAGACAACTCAAAGGATAAATTGCAAGCATCCGACAATTATCCAACAACAAGAATATTCGACTCCACAAAGGGAAATAGCGAATCTTACTCGACTGGGGAAACACAAAAGGCTTCGACTGAAGAGTGCATGAGATATATTATTCATTACCGGCAGACCGTGAATAATATACTCGCATGGAAGACTATCCACAACCGGTTACTGGGTTAACAAAGGATAAATCAACCGAACAGAAAGGCATCGGGATACCAAACTAGGTATATAATGATAACCAATCAAAAGGGGCAACAGACATTACCGACAAAAGGGTAAATGAAAGGCGATCTGCTGAGGATAAATTGCGAGCATCCGGCAATTATCGACAGAAGACTAGCTGGGGATGCACTGGTAAACAACCAATGATCCGGGGAACAAATCACTAGCATACGGTGAAAAGACCCACTGGGGATGAAATTGCTAGCATACGGCAATTATCCACAAAAGACTTGCTAGGGATATAAGTGCTGATCTGAGCAACTTATACAAGCAAAGGAAAATCATCATCAAATATTGAATGAAGATAACCACAAAAATTAGGGTTTACATCTACCGAATACGGGGTAGAAGACCAACAATTCCGCGTGGGGATAGAACAAATCACAAATCCGCACGGGAAACCAAAATAGGGTTTATAACAAACCACAAACTGCTGAAGAGCAGGAAAATAGGATTTACAACTACCGGGTAGTAGGTAGAAAACCAAAAACTCTGGCTGGAGAATAAAAGGTGTATAACCACAAATTCTGTTAAGAAAGCCAGGAAAAGTAGGACTTATAGCTACCGGTTATGAGGGTAGAGGCCCAAAAACATTCCGCTGGGGAACAACCCACTGGGAAGCACAAGATATCTGACAAATAGCCGATTCGGGAATAATCCGAAAAGGCAGACTGAAACAAGACACGTCCTAATGAGGATGTAACTCAAATAGGAAAATCCATCCCAATATATGTGTTGGGAGGAAACGGGAGAAACCGTCATCCACGAGGATATATCTCGGTGGGGAACTGCAGAAGGAAAGACAGACTTTTTCTGCTTATGGGGTGACTCTATATGGAGAGATTTTAAACACCCGACATCTGCTTTGGGGAGATCTATAAAGAGATCTATATCACCATAGCAGGAGACATGACAAACAGGATATATGGCAAGAAATGCAACATGAATATCTGAATGTTTATGAATATGCATGAATATGCGTGATTTATGTTTGATGAATGCTGACAAAACAGACAATTCTAACACAAACAGGTTCAGGAACCAGACGTCCGGTATTATACTTCCAGGGGAACAACCAGCTGGAGAGCCAATCTGCGGAGATCTACATGCTGAAGAGCAAAGATCTGCAGGTACTGCTGAAGAAGCAGCGAATCATAGATATCAGGTAACGACCCAATCAGGGTACAGAAAGTCACAACGGGCAAGACAGCCACCAAGACAAATCTGTAGTGGAACAAGAGAAGTCCCAAAGTATCTGCAGGGGATCCCAGTGTCAACTGAGAAACAAAAAGGGTGCATTGCACAAGCACGAACTGCTGTAGAAGCAAATCCACACACAACTCCACTGGGGAACAACCCACTGAGGGAGAGTGAAACATCCAAGTAGAATCCAACTGCATAAGCAACTCTACTGGGGAAAACTGTCGGCTACTCTCTTGGGAATGAACCACTGAGGGAGGACAGATCACACAAGTAGATTCTGCAACAAACCACTCCACTTGGGGAGAATATACATAGCAAACTGATCACAACAAGTAGATTCTGCAATAAAAGCCACTCTACTGGGGATCACAAACAGTCGGGCAATCAATCCGTTCACTGGAGGCTAGAGCCATCATCCGACTATATTGGGGATTGAAAGAGTATTCAACAGGCGAAACTGCCACAACAAACATTCTGCAGACTACGCTGAGGAAAGGATGGTTGCAATACTGGGATGTCAACCCAAAACAAACAACGAGTAGGAAAATAAATCCTGCTCTGCTGAAGAGAATAACTCTGATGGAGAGATAGCAACAAATCCACAGACGACTTCGCCGGGGAAAGGGTAAAGTACTGGGTATCAACCACTGACTTACCAAGTCTTCAAAAGAAAACAAATGCGCTGAGGAAACAGACAAATCCTGCTGGCACACTGCATGGGGAAAAGCGGTAACAACTCCACTTGCAACCCTGGTGGGGATATTAATAACAGCTCTACTCGCGACTCCGAAGGGAGTATCAATCAACAGCTACACATGACTGTGCTGAGGAGACAAATAAAGTCTGGGGCATACGACCCACTGGAGAAAGTGACGGGGCACCAAGGTGACAAACCATCAACCGCCGAAACTTCTACAAGAAAACACCCATGCTGGGGGGAAAACTGCTGCTGGAGAAAACGAAGCCTTCAGCAACACATCACTTGCGACTGTACTGGGGAACAGCCCCAACAACAACTCTGTCTGAGGAACAACCTCAACAAAGATCCGAAGAAAGAAAATACCACCAAACCAGGATTATGAACGAATGTCTTACCTGTTGGAAATCATGCCACCCTCGGGAGAGCACTGAGATATTCTTGAGCATCCTTTCAATCTTGTGAATGTTCACTTTGTTTAAAACAAAAATTTTGAAAAATTTGATTTGTTTAAAACAATGACATTTTATCAATCTAAAACATGCAAAACATTTGTTGAATTGAAACAAATAAGAGTGCAAATAATTGGATAAAAAGCTCAAATTGATTTGATAGAATGGTAGTCTGCAAATGGCAAGACTCCATAGATCTTGTACAAATTTGAAATCAGTGATATATATTGGAAGAGGGCTACATTGAACATAATGATCCTTTCTCTACCAATTTGAATCTCGATGTATCCGAAGCTTCGGTTGACGACGAACCGAGAATCTTCTGACGAAATGACGACTGATGAACCAGAAAGTTTTGTCAGGATGCAATTACTTGCCAAAATCCCTAATTTTTGCCTAGATTGCCCCAGAGTGAGGTGCTCAATCTAGCGGGATGCAAATATATTTTTTCAAGTCTCTAATTTTTGCCTGGATTACCCTTGCGGGTTCTCCACCGAGACGCTCATTTTTTGCCTAAGCCGCCCTTTCGGGTTTTCTACTTAGCGAGCCATTCTGTTTTTTTCATTTGCGTATACTTTTTTTTTATTATTATTTTAGGCAAAGTATCTTTTGACTGCATCTGAATTCACAGGACGAGTGAAATCCTCCCCATCCATTGTTGTAAGCATCAAAGCACCGCCTGAAAAGGCTCTCTTAACAACATATGGACCCTCGTAGCTTGGAGTCCACTTGCCCCTGGAATCGGGCGCGAAAGACAAAACTTTCTTGAGCACAAGGTCACCTTCTCTGAACACACGAGGCTTGACCTTCTTGTCGAATGCTTTCTTCATTCTTTGCTGATATAGCTGACCATGACACATGGCAGTTAATCGCTTCTCTTCAATTAAATTCAACTGGTCATAACGACTCTGAATCCATTCAGCATCAGTCAACTAGGGACTTTGAGGGTATAATTTTTCTTTTTTTCTTTTGAAAAAAATATTTGGAAAAATTTTTCCTGATTTTTGATTTTTCTTTCTTTCTCACCCTCTTCTCCTTCTCTTTTTTTTTTTTTTTTTTTTTTTTTTTTTTTTTACTGCCCCAGTTTGACTGTCTTGCTGATTCTCATGATACAGCTGAATGAGCTTCTTTGGTGCTCAAGAAGGCGGGTAATCTCGTCAGGAATCCCCTTCAACATCATCTTCCTCTGCCTCAGATACAAGGACTTCAAGATTAGGAGATGGCGTTGGATCATTATGTTCAATGGGTTTAGAAATCCCTGCATAATGATTCTGGATAATGAAAAGCTTTTGAATTTTAAACAAGCAAATCATTTATGCAGATGAAAAAGCTGTTCTTGTTTTTCAGGGTTTTTTGTGATCACTGATTTCATGCAAAAAGCAAAAAGTGAAAACAAAGGAAAAACAAATGTTTGACAATGCATTAATTGAATGAAAACATCATTGTATTAAAATGCTGCCAACAATGTCATCACTTCTCCTTTTGGCATGGGAGAAGGGTTTTAAACAAGGTGAACAAATCACGCTGATTTATGAATGACCGTAGGAACATCCACAGCGACCCAATTGTGGCAGACACCACCAGGAATGACGAAATTGTTCAGCTCTTCTGCATCATCTTTCAAGAAAGCAGCAGCCTCTTCTTCTTTAGGTTGATCGGCATGGATGAATCCTCCACTCGTGAACAGACCTTGCTCCTTAAGTGCCCCAGAACAGTAGCCAATGTCAGCCCGGGATCGGTTAACCAGGAATAAATCCATCAACAGGAATAAATCCATTAAAAGCACTTGGTCTGGAAAAATCCTCCTCGGAGTTCACAATTCTCTTGCTCAGGATGATCCATCAATCTGGCAGAGCTGGCTCTGGTATAATACCGGCAAAGTGCGTCTTCAAAATAAATGAAGATCGCAGGGTCAGACCACAGGACGGGAAACCAGAACAAAACACCTGCTTATGCAAATGATGCATGAAGTGTTTATGCATATGCTTGTTTTTTATATCAAAGGAACTCGAGGGTTTTATTTGCAAACTTTGAAATATTTAAGCATTTTGAGCGTACATGAGAATATCTCATCAGATAGATCAGGTGAAAAAATTTTCCCGGTTTTTTCATGTTTTGAAAATTTTTGCAAATAAACTCCTTTGAGTTCCTTGAAAATTTCTTTTTATCTGATGATATGGATGCGGATGAATGCGTGAATGTATGAATGCAACAAACACACTCAAGGATCAAGCAAAGCACGCCAAACAAAGGTCGTGGGAAAGCTCTATGTATCCCTAATATCAATCATCCATTTTGGTGGATTTAGGTTTTTCACCTTATCGACACCCAAGTTCCATTGATATCAACGGTACATGAACCGGTTCTGACATTCTTAATATCAACCAGCCGCTTCGATGGATTTTAGGTTTTACACCTGATCCGGGATCCATTGATATTAACAATATTTGAACGACTCAACCACGAATCACGGGTTTGTTGGGAGTCACGAGCATGGGGTTTCGGTTAAGAACCACCCAAAGGGAGTGTACTAGGGTTTAAACCTGCCAGACATGTTCTATCAGAGGTTCCCATAATCATCGTTCCATCCTTCGAATATTATCAGAGGAACGAATACTCGTATTCCAAGAATATTCTCAAGAGAAACTCTTATGAGTGTAGTATCGCGTGACAATCGTATCAGAACTGACATCTGAACGACCTCCGCACTACGGTCCTAAAAATAGGCCAAGATGGGTTTGGTAAACTAAGGTCCTTGGCTTCTGCGGAACATGATTGAAAGAATAATGCCTAACCACAAATAACTTGTGTGACATTATTAGTTCAACATGACCTCCACCAAGTGAATGGACTCGCAAGTCAACTGGCTAAGGACTACTCCACACCAGTCGACAAGACTATGCCATTCTCCTATCCTAGAGAGCACTCGAGTTCGGGTATAGAACTCATCTCACAGATCACCAAAGCAAACAGCAAATGTATATCAAGCAATTCACACATTACAATCAATACAGTTATCCCAAATTGTACAAAAATATGTCACATAAAGAATAACAATATAGCACAACAAGGGTGAAAAGTAGGCAATACCAACCAGGGATTCTGGAGAGGTTTCCCCAGCAGAGTCGCCACTTTTCTGTAGCGGTGTATTCGTCGCTATATGATCTATCGATTAAATCATAAGCTATGAGATACATTGAAATTTCGAGTCGCCACCGCACTTTTATTTATCCAAAGGACTGGCTAAAAAGCGAACAAAAGCCTAAGAAGTTTTACACGTAGAAAACTAATAAAAAGATCAGAGAGTCTGGGTAAGGGGTAAATTACGCAATGGGAAGGTGTTAGGCACCCACTACGTCCTAGGTACTCCTAGGGAGCCCTTTTCACACTTGTTGTACAAAAATTGTTATTTGTTATGACATAAATATTGTGCAAACATGATTGGGATGATGAGAAAAAGAATATACATTTTTATTGGGTGTTATTGGGTTTTATTTATTTTTGTGTTATTGGGTTCGAACGGATGAACCCGTTGCCTACGTACCTTCCATCAAAGGTAAGGATCAGAACGCCGTAGTTCGGCTAAAAGATTTCCAAAAGTTGGTGGATTCAGTTTTAAACACAAGCACTGAGGCTTTTCATTATCAATGGGAGAACACTCGACCAAAAACAACATCCACCATGCGAGGATAGCTTCGACGTACTATAGGGGTTAGCCCTGTTTTCAGTACGGAAGACTTACTGTCGACTCACTAAGGATAGGCAAGATTTACATCAACCACAATGATAATTGAAACCTATGGCTAATGCATGAAAAGATTAATGGACAGAGCCAAAACAAGTGAATGAGTGAAGTTAATTGATTGTGATTATGAAAATGAGGTCAAAGTATGATTAAGATTGATTTGAAGAAGTATTATGAAATGAGTTTGAAAAAAAAAAAGTCAAGGACTTGAGTCCAGGTTTTTAGTTTGAAAGCATGAAGATGTTTGCACAACACTTATGTCAAGTTTGAAAGATAAAGTGTGAAAAGGTTTAGGACATAATGAATGATGAATGGATGAGGATGGATAGTAAAACTTCTTAGAAGGTTCACTTCTTGAAATCATATAGAAGATGATTCAAGTGTGTCCTTTGGAATGGAAATGAATAATAACAAACAAACAAAGCAAAGAAAGGCGGATACCGGATGCCAATCACTGGTCTTATACCAATCTCCTAAAATAAAACTGGATATCAGATGCCACTCAATGGTCTTACACTAATCTCCACAGGCAAAGAAATAAAAGCGGATACCGGATACCAATAGATGGATTTACACCAGTCTCCTAAAACAGAACAGGATATCAGAAGCCACTCAATGGACTTACACCAATCTCCTCAAAAGAAAAACAAAGATGAGAAATGGAAGTTAACTGCCAATCTGTCTGGACTTAGGTTAACTCCACAGTATGGTCCTAGGAAATCCAATGCCACATCACAGGGACTTACAATGGATCCTCACATACAAGAACAAAAGCAACAATATGATCACAGGAATGCAAATGCCAACTTACAGGGACTTATAATTGCAACCTCTCACACAAACAGATAAACAAACTATGATCACAGGAAAGCAGATGCCAACTTACAGGGACTTATAACTGCAACCTCACATACAATCAAACCGATCAAACTATGATCACAGGATAACAGATGCCAACTTACAGGGACTTATAACTGTATCCTCACATACAAACAGATAAACAGAAGATATGAGTGACCAATGAGGTCTTACACTCTACCCTTCCATATCACAGGAGCAAATGCCAAAGCAATGGACTTACAATTGTCCTCAATGGGCAAACAACAATGATAGCATCACAAAACAAATGAGATGATCATGCATTAATGGCAATTGATGATGATGATAGATGCATAACATACAGGCAAACAAGTGCATATGAAGCAATCAATCAAGCAATGAATATCAAACAGCACACTCTATAGCCAAACAATGGGGGCTCACACAAGAGGGTTTGACTTTGAAAGTCCACTGTAATAGGTAAAGGTCGCTCTTAACCTGGCCATTGAGGGGCTCAGGTGAAGCAGGTGAAAAGGAAATGAGGGGTGTGCCTCATTGCTTCAATCTCATATCAGAGAGAGCATCAAAGAAAGTGTGGGAGTTCAGAAAGTAGGAACTCTCTCCACATTATGGACTCGATTAGATCTTGGGTATTTATCTCATTGCTTCAACCAGGTACTGGGAGCAAAGAGAGGACACACTGAATAGTGGGGGATAGATTGCTTATCCCTACCTTCCACCAATTGCCTTACTTGAAGGACTTTTCCTGCTTAGGACAAATTTAAACAAACACAGACATTGCCTCTTAAGGAGGACTTCAGACAGTTTGCCCGGTCAAATAACAGACCGGGTCTCCAGACTACATGAAGAAGAAAGGTTTATACCTCAAAGCAAATGCTAAAAAGCAAAGCAAGCAAGTTCAAAGAACTTAGGCAACTAAAGTACCTGAAAAAGTCAAACTTATTAGTAAACAAGTCAACAGTTCAAACCAAAAGAAATGGATAAACAACAGTCAACCATAAACAGAGATGCCAAGGCACAAAGCCAAACTCATATGAGTCACACCTACAAAACAAAGGGTTAGCACAATATATAATCCAACTCAATCAAATTTGAATGATCTTTGAGGCATTGGTGCTTAACCTGAAACAAAAGCTCAATTGTAAGCTCAGAAGACCACTAGGACTAGCCTAGGGTCAAAGATGAAAGAAAAAGTCAAGGCAGCAAGGAAAAGTCAACCCAAACCAAGTCTAAACATTCAAGAAGCATTCTCAATTGGATTCACAACCAAATCATGCATCATGGTCATTTCATATGCAAAATAATGCAAAGCATGGCAAGAGAAGCATACAAAAGTCAACAACAAAGACTTCATTCAAAAGTCAACTTAAACAATCTCAAAAATCATGAAATAAATCACACTCAATCCTAACATCTAACATGGTATACATGTAAAATTTCATGGCATTTGGATGAGAGGAAGGCAGTCAAGTAAAATCATGAAGTCAAACCAAATTCAAGTAGGCATGGTGAAAGTCAACAAGCATAGGTCAACTTCAAAAAATCATATCAATTTGAAAACAGAAGAGAAATGAATGAGATTAACACCAATGCAAAGCTTGAAGTGTCTAGTTATCACATATGAAATTTCATGGTCATACAATAAGATATGAGAATTTCACAAAAGATTTGGCAATGTATAGCACAAAAAGTCAACAAAGGACCAAGTATGGAAGAAAATTCACAATCAAATGGAAAACAGAAAGATTAATTCCAAGAAAATTCATACACAAACTAGACATGTGATAGGTCATTCATGCAAAATTTGGAGTCAATTGGATAAGAGGAAGCATGTGAACAAAAATTGGGAAAATGCATATCATTCATATAGCACCAAATGTGACACATAACTTCAGAAAATCATAACTCTCAATCCACAAATGATAAATGCACAAACTTTATATGGAAATGAAGTTCAAGGTGCCTAGTTTCACCACAAAAAATTTCAAGCTCATTGGATGCAACATGAGTATTTCACAATTGAAATGGCACAATGTATCATTTTGGCATACATGTTGAAAAATCATTTATCATTTAAAATCCAGAACATGGAAAATTAATTAAAATTCACCATAAAATACTAGACTCAATTGTGATCATGATGCAAAAAATTTCATAATTTTTGGATGAAAATTGAATTAAAAAAGAATTGTTTAAGTTGAGTGAAATAATGGATGCAATATGAACAAAAGGCATGGCAAATGGGGTCAACATGGTCAACGCAGTGGCAGTCTTGTAATTCTGAGTTCACTAATTAAAACTCTGCGTTTTGGCAAGGCAAAACGAAATGTTCTGATTGGCTCCCAGCCAATAGAACAGTAAATTGGCCAATGGTTCAAAATCTGAGTTTTCAAATAAACCCTTAGGGTTTCTAACAGCATTTTCAAGCATTTGGTTCACTAACATCATCATCAATTGGGATTCCAACAAACCAACAACTATCATGGCAATGGTAATGATCATACAACAAACAACAACAGCATTCAACATTCAAATTCATGGTTCCTTAACAGCATGCCAAATTCAAACAACATGGTAGACAAATGGCAAAAGCAATGATTCATGTAATTACCAACAGTAACAGCCATCAACACACATGCATATATGAACTGGATTTCTAGAAATATGCTAGGTTTTCGTGACAGCAACATTCATCACTTCATTTCCAAGCAACATCATCCATTGACATGAATAAAACGTATCCAGCATCAAACAATCGAGCATGTCCATTAAACAACATCAATATGCAACCTCAACTAACAGCGAACCAAACATAACTATGGGAATTTTCTGGACAAAAATTACAGTTGCAAAACAACAGCAAGCATCATCATCTGACAGGTTTCGAGCAAAACACACAACAGCATGGCATATGTACCTATGTAACATCATGACACCAATACGCAAAACATAAACCAAGTGGATTTCTAGGAAAGTTCGAAACAGCAGCAGAGCATATCCATCATCAACATATAATCATCAAAAACAACAGCATTCATTGGTATCATGTTCTCATAGCAAGCAATCAATAGCATGTAACACAAAACATATGGATTTTCATAGGCAGCCTTAGGGTTTAATAGCAGGAATAGTCATGATATCAAGTTCATCAATAATTTACAGCATGGCTGATAGCATAACAGTTACAACGTGTTCATGCAAATACAAACAACAGCAGGCAACATGGCAAGGAAACACTGTCACCATTAATCGATATCGACCAACAACAAAACAAGCATATCAAAGGGAAGTTCTGGAAATGATAGGTTTTTTACACAGCAGTATGCACCATTCAGTGTTCATCATCAAAGCATCAACCATAAAACAAAACAATATAACATCATCACTAAATAACATCAGCTAACAACCAAACCAACACAAACATGAGAAGTCTGGGCAAGTTTAAAGGTATGAACAAACAGCATAAACTCATCATCATCATGTAATCGAAACAACAGCAAGCATCACTATCTTTAATAAACAAAATTCGAAACAAGGCCTCATTCAAAAGCAGGGCATTAGAAATGATGTTATCATGCAACAAGAACAAAAGCAGCAGCCAATACACATGCATCTATGAAGCTGGATTTTTTGGAAATAATAACAGAGTTCATCATAGCAGGGTTTAGCAGCATGGTTCATGGTGTCTTCAAGCAAGCATCAAACAACATCAAACAAACATGTTTCAACCAAACATACAACAACATAAGCATAATCATGAAATTTTTCTGGACAGAGTGCTTGGTTCAAATAACAGCAGCAACAACATCATACAACAGCACATAAACAGCAAGCAGTATTTCATCATTATCAATGTTCATCATCACACAGGCACCTTCAGACAGACACAAGGAACAGCATGGCCAATGGTTGTTCATGGTTCAGGGTTTCTAAAACCCTAGGGTTTTACAGCATGTGTTCATGGCTTATGGCATTTTCAAGCATCCCAAACAATACCCGACCAACATACAACAGCCTAGCATTCAGCATTCAAACTCATGTAACTTCATGCAATTGATCAAAATGAAGTCCAACAAAAACTCACAAACAGCAGGGCAATGGTTCAAACTCATGATTCAACAACAATCAACATTCCAATCATCATGGCAATGAGACAATAATAATCATCCAACAACAGACAAACAAATAAACCAAACACAATCCATGTAAATGTGCTGGAAAAACAAATAGGGTTCATTATATCAGAAGCAGATGTTCATCACCTTCATGAGTTCAAAATCGACATGAACAAATGAAAATCAAACCAATAAATCCCATACAGCATGGCAGATATTTACATCATGCAACATCAAATGGTCATAACCAAACACAACAAACATAATCAAAGGAAGATCCTGGGCATGGTAAGAGTTTAAGCAACAGGAACATACATTCATCACTATGAGCTCGAAAAATTTCATATGTGCAGAAATTGAAATCAACCATGCTAATAGCATCAATGAAGCTAACCTAATCATAATCCAAGCATAGTTTGTGGTAAAACAACATCAGTCAAGCAAATCGATGGAAAGTATTTTTGGATGCAGAAATGTAAACTTAGATTTCTCCTTCATGTCACAACCATTTTGAGTGATTCAACTTGCATTCAATCCAGCATTCAAAGATCTTTCATATGCATAGCAAGGCATGGAGAAAGAAGGTACTCGAAAACTTACTTGTTTTTGAAGCAAGTTGTGAAACAGTGATGTTTTTGATGATAGGAGTGCAAACAGCTGACCCTTGTGCTTGGCAATGAAGGATACTTGGTGTAGACAAGCTCAAGAACACTTGGAAAATCTCACAGCTCGATTTACCATTGCTGAGCTTGATGCAAAACAGAGTGAGAAAGGGACTTTACAGGTGATAAATGGTGATTGGATAATCTTCCAAATGTTGCTCAGGTGAAGGAATGATGATGGAAGCTTGTGGTGTTTTGAGGGTTTCTAGAGAAAATGTTGCTCGAGCCCCAAAAAGCAGTTGGAAGGAGTGAGGAGTTTTTCTGTGTTGCAGCTGCCAAAACTAGGGTTTGTTTGGACAGAAAAATATTTATATATCACCTGTTTAACATCACTTAATTAAATGGTAAGCTGGTTTTGTGTGTAATGATGCATTTTGCAAATTGCTAAGTGTGAGCAAATGGAAGTGGAGGTGTGTTTGTCTGCACGAATTTGGGCCTGAGCATGCTGCAAATGACCACTACCAATGCTGTTTGTGGTCTGCACAGAAAATGCTGTATGTGTTTTGCTTGTGTACTTCCATTTGCAAAATTGCCAAATTTGTGCTTTTGGTTCAAAATGGTGGTAGAATGATGGTATGGACATGGTTTAAGGCTTGAGACAAGTCACAAATGTGATATGAAACCTTTCCCAATTGGCAAAATGATGAAAAAGTCCATAAATCAAAAAGTCAAAGTTTGGTCAAACTTTGAATTTAAATGAAAAAGGTCCAAAAATGCCATTTTGAATGGTAGGGTTTTGATGAGTGAAATTTATATTTTTGGAAAGAGGATGAAAAATGTGGTTTGTAGGAAAAAACCCCACCAAATTTGGCCTTATGGTTTGAGAGATATGGCTCTGTGAAGTTCAAAAATTGATGAAAATGAATTGATCATATCTTGACAACCACACATGGGATTTTGATGTTCTTGGACTTTTTGAAAATGGGAGAACAAGATCTTCAACTTTCATGTTGGGCAAAAATTCATTTGAAGCTTGTATCATGATGTAAGTTTGAGATCAAGAAGTTTCCATTTTTGGCAGTTGAAATTACAAGTCCACTTTCTATTTCTGGAAAATTTCTGATTTGACTTGATTTTCTTCCATGATGAGGTTGGACATGATAGATGAGGCTTATACAAGCATGAATGAACTTCTTCAAATCAATTCTATCCATCAGATCATTGATTAAATCCACAGTTGACCAAGTTTGACTTTTCTAGGGTTTTGGATGACTGGAGCATTTCTGATGAATTCCAAACCCTAATTCCTTGAGAACTTGACTTCAAATGATGTCTCAAGATGTATGAACTTGTGATTACTGATCATGGTGCCCAAATTCTGCAAGAATGGCCACCATCCATTGCTTTGACTGATCAATGACTGTCTTTGACCTAATTGCTGATGATTGCTTCAACTGCAAGCAACAAGGTTAGACTGACAATATTTTTGTACTTTTTGAATGATAAACATATGAAAGCAAAGATATACAAATGCAAAGTATGCTTGGTGATCAAGAAACAAACCCACAAGGCAATCTATCCACTAAGAGGAAAGCAAAGGCATGCATTGATCCTTGAGGCCATGATATGAATGATATGGGCCATGAGGGATCTTAGGGCCCAAAATTGGGGTCTTACAGTATGCTCTAGATATTTTGAAAAAGTGTGATATGGAGCATTGTAATGCTTCTATTACACCTTGTGAGGCTAGAGTGCAGCTGTCCAAAAGTGATGAGGAGGATGACGTCGATCTAACGTTTTACCGGAGCTTGATTGGATCGTTACAGTATATGTGCAATACGCGACCGAATTTGGCTTTTAGTGTCGATGTTGCGAGTAGATTCATGGAGACACCGAAGGTGTCTCACTTGGCGGTGGGCAAGAGGATCCTTAGATATGTGAAAGGTACTCTTGGTTGCGGAATTCTCTTTCCCGCATCGGACACGGGGCGTAAGTGCAATTTACTTGGCTACACCGATTCTAATTGGTGCGGAGATAAAGATGACCGAAAATCGACAGCGGGGTACATCTTTAGGTTTGGTAGTACACCAATCTCTTGGTGTTCGAAAAAGGAACCGGTTGTACACTCTCTTCTTGTGAGGCCGAGTACATTGCGGCGTCGTTAGGTGCGTACCAAGCTTTGTGGCTTATGAATCTATTGAAGGAATTGGGATGTGGTGATGATGATGCCACCACACTGTTTGTAGACAACGTTTCCGCAATAAATCTTGCGAAGAATCCGATTGCACACGGAAGGAGCAAGCATATTGAGATGCGGTTTCGTTACTTGAGAGAATTGGTCGGTGATGGAAAGCTTAGATTGAGTTATTACCGAAGTGAAGACCAAGTCGCGGATTTGTTGACAAAGGGTGTGACAAATGACGTGTTCAAGAGGCTAAAGAAGTGCTTGAGCATGGTGGACTTGGAGCAACTAAAGTGAGGTGGTGTGTTAATTGCAATTAAATTCTGATTTTACCCTTCCAAAAACTAACAGAATTTATTTTTGTAGAGTCATTTTAGTTGTATCATTTTATTCTCTAAATGTATAAATACTCTTGTAATATTCCCAATTAAAAAATTAATGTAAAAATTAATATTCATCAAATATTACTCTTTTCTCTAATTCTCTCTCAACTCCATCTTCCCCGATTTTCTTTTCTTCCACCATTGCCAAACCTTCAATTAGAGTTTTATGTTCTAACTATATATATATATATATATATATATATATATATATATATATATATATATATATATATATATATATATATATATATATATATATATATATATATATATATATATATATATATATATATATATATTAACTATGGTTTTGTTATAATTTATATTTTTACTAATGTATAGTTTTTTTTCTTAAATGAATTATTTCATTTTTGATCAAAATAGTCTCCTATTTTTTAATTTAGCTTTTTGGCCCTTCTATTCACCTTATCTTAAAAAAACTGGTCTGTAGACATTTATGAAATAGTAAGACCTAAATCTATATAATGTTAACAATCTTGGCTCATTCACTCTCAACCATGTGAGATGCATTTAGAAGACATAAATAAGGTTAGACGAGGTTTGACACATGTCAAACATTAAGACAAACTCACCACATTATGATACATCCTCGATGATGAGTCATCCACCATGCTACCAAGTGGAGCGGGATCGTGCGAATTATATCCAAGGCTATAGCCTCAAAGCTTTATGTGTTCCTTGAGTGAATTGGGATGATGTGTGTAAATCTAAAAGTAGTGGGGGTTAGGAGTAAGGGATGTCTGGTTGGTTAATTTTTTCCTTCTAGCAAAGTGAAATTGGAGGTAGTTTGTAGGTGACTCATGGTGATGACTAGATATGGAGTTATTTCTATCTCCTCCCATATTGGAGGTAGGGTTAAGAGTTTTCGTTCTTTGTCGCCCTGGTGGAAAGATATATCTCTTATCGGGACAAAAGAAGAGTGTAGGTCTGATTGGTTTTCTAAACGTATTATTAGAAAAATGGGGTCGGGTTTGCATACTTATGTTTGAGAAGATCCTTGGCTAGGAAGCGTCCCCTTAAATTTTAAGTTTCCTAGTTTGTTCTCCATCTCTCTTTAGTCAAAAGGGACGCTGGTTGAGATTGGGAAGGTTGTCAGTGGAAACTTGACCTGATACTTTATATGGAGGAGAGCCTTTTTCCTCGAAGAGTTGTATACTTTTGATGAGTTTCATGCCTTGCTTAGAGAGGTTACCCTTGCCATGGAAAGAGACAAGTGAACTTGGAAGCACGCTAATGATGGTAATTTTTTAGTTGCTTTAAATTATCTTATTCAGAGGGAGATTTGGTCTTCTTCTATGGCCCCAATTACAATTCAGAGTTAAATCCTTCCATTCATTTGAAGTAGTTGGGCTCTGTCTAAGATCTTGATTTTTTTTCCCGACAGTTATTGCAAGACAAATTCCCTTCCAGAGATAAGTTTTTTAAAAGAAGGGTGTTATCAAACTCTAGTATACTTTCCTATCCTTTCTGCGACTTTTCGGTTGAAACTGCTTCACATATTCTCCATGATATTAGGGTACTTTTTTAGTCTTTCATTTCTTTAGGATATAGGGTTAAGTTTATGAGAGGTTACCTTATAGGTTAAGATGTTATGATATGGTCTATTTGGAAAGCTCGAAATGATGTTGAAGCTAGCGGAAATATACTCGAACGTATCGCACGCTCGAACATACAACAAAGTCGCCATTGAACTTTATTTATTCCCGAAGGAAAGGGAAAACATCGATAAAACCCGGGGAAAGAGATATGTTGCGTAAGGAAGTCGGTTATGCAAGGGGAATGTATTAGCACCCCTAACATCCATGGTACTCCATGGGAACCATTTTGATTGTTCTCGCTCGAATGGGTGTGATATCTAAAGATACTCGCAAAAGAATGAGAGAAAAGGAAAAGGAATAGATAAAATGCTCGGTGAGGATTGGGCCCCACATGCCTACGTATCATCATAGTGTAATGAGGAATTCAGAGCTCCGTAGTTCAAAGAACTGGTGGTGGGAGATAAAAAGAAGTTGTGATAACAGTATGGTTTAAACCAAAGGATAATGTTTTTGAACTCCAACAAGGGTGAAAACATGAACCCAAGGGTAATGTGGCTCTTACCAGTACGTGGGCTAGCATGGCTGCCGCTATAGGGTAATATCGAAAATACGAAGAAATAAGTGTTTGAGGGTATGAACCAAACATCTCTTGGTTCACAAGGGGACGCAAGATGGAGCATAAAGAGGTAGTGTATTTGGCTCAAGAAAAGCTGGTACATCACATGGAGTGAATGAAGGTAGAATATGATTGTATCATGGAGATGAATGGAATGAAGTGACCAAAGTCACAAAATTGAAGGATTTGGTAACAAGTGACTGAAGAAGTGTTGTTTGAAACCGAAAGGTGAAAGTGTATTGGAATCCATTAGAGAAATGGGATTTGTACCATAGAGGGAAACGACGTTAAACGATACGTGAAACATCATGGTTGCCACTATCTGATATTTAGCCAAAAAGAAGGAATTAAATGTCTGGGTATGAGTCAAACAACTCTAGGTAGAAATGCATACTTTTTGCTAGGCATCCTAAAAGGGTGTATCTTGAATTCCAAAGAAAGTGTATTTCTATGTCAAATGAGTAATGTGTCAATGGGTGAACAATTTATGGTTGAAGGTAGATAATGGATAGTGAAATATATGAATGGTGTCCTAAGGAGGAAGGAGGAATAATTAGAAGTATGCTCGCCAAGGATTCACATCCTCGTGCCTACGTATTCTCATTGTGCAATGAGAAAGTCAGAGCAATCGTAGTTTATGGAACCACGAGAATATATAGAGAGAGAAAAGTGATGAAAAGTATAACTTGCACCAACATAATGGTATCAAGGGAATCCACAAATGGAAGGAACTTAGAATCAAAGAGCAAGGTGATGTTTAAACCCAAAAAGACTGAATTAAATGTTTGGTGACAAGGCAAAAAACTCTTGATTCACAAGACGGGTTGCCTCTATATCGTCCTAAAAGGGTATAGGCGGGGCCCAAGAGAAAGTATTGTTGTGTACAAGGAACAATATATCACTGGATGGGGAACAAACAGTTCGAGATCAAAGAAGAATAGTGTCTTGGATCCAAGAAAGAGATAAACTCTGAATCGAAGAGCAAGGTGATGTTTAAACCCAAAAAGACTGAATTAAATGTTTGGTAGCATGACCCAAATAACTCTCGATTGATGAGGTGGACTGCCGCTACATCGTCTTGAAAGGATGTACAAGGAGTCTAAGGAGAAATATAGTTGATCTCAAGAAGATGGTAATGATTTAATGAATGAAGAATGATTGATTGATAAATAGGGTATAATTGATAAATACGGTAGCTCGCGAAGAATCCGGATTCTCCTGCCTACATATCCTTATAGTGCAATAAGGAAATCAGAGCTTTCATAGTTCAGCCCACTAGGGCTGACAGCAAGATGATTGAGGCAAAAGAAATGATTGATTTTATATTAGAATATCGAGAGGCTTGACAGTTGTTTAATAAGAATCATACTAAAGTCTATGAATAAGGGTGAATGCTTTGAATAGCTAGGACCTACGCCCCATATGCAAAGTCAATCTAGACAATGGTAGGAGAAACTCCGTCTCATCATTCCTCATTACTTAAGGCTCATGACGCATGATATTTCTCATAACTAACAAGTTGTTGGAGAAGAATCCTCATTACTGCTCATTATGTTGATGTTGCTTTGTATGAAGAAGACTTGGTAGTTTACTCGATTCGTATTGCACTAAAGTCTATGAATAATGGCGAATTCTCTGAATAGCTAGGGCATACGCCTCGTACGCAGAGTCACTCTAGACGAGGGTAGGAGAAACTCTGTAACATCATTCCTCATTACTTAAGGCTCATATTGTACAATTTAAATCGTATTTATCAAGTGTTGACCATTGATTTATCTTGTATAATTCCCTACTTAAGGTGACTGTGATGCTTGGTATGAAAGTCTGAACTTGAGGCCTTGAGATCCTGAGCTTTACAAAAGTATTCTTATCAAGTGATCAAGGAACTTTTGATAACTTGAATAGACTGTGTGATTATACATCATCAAAGGATTTAGTTAATTAAAATTTCTTTTGATCAACTTAAATCAAGGGGTTTGAATTATATTAAAAATATATGGTTAATCATGTACAACCTAATCTAAAGATTAATAACATATACAAAATTCTAACTAAGGAGTCATGCAACAAGTAATGTCAATTTAATCAACTATCCAACATACCACATGAAAAGTCCATTAAAACTGAACCAAAATATCTAAAAAGAAGTAATGTGATCATGAATTTTAATCAAAAATGACTAAAAACAATTATGGACCGTATTGAATCATTAACCAAAACTTAAATTAACATACAATGAGTGATTAAACTCACGACGAATCATTATTTTTAGAAATGAATTAATGACCTAAAACTAATTAAAATCTAATTAGGTTCTAAAGCAATTATCATTTGGTTTCAAAAGTTTTTCAAAGTAATAAAGAACAACTAAAGTCTAATTTAATCATTAATCAAACATTTTCTATTAATCTCCATACTCTCTTTTTTTAATCCTAACTTTCTAACTAATTCTAATCTAACTCTAATTATGAAAATTAGTCCTAATCTATAAATTTAATCTTAAAATTAATCAATCTAATCCTAATTAATCAAAAGAATTAAAATTCTATCTTTTATTACCAAACTAGATTAGTTATAATGACTATAATAATTTTTATAGGACCAATTTTTTAAATTAATTTAATTATTAGTCAAATAGTAATATGCCGTATTGAATTTTTAGACCCAAATTCAACACCAATTAAAATGTGAGATATGACACATTATATATGAATAATGTAAACATAAGTATATAATAATATAAAAGAGTATTAAAAAAACAAGAAAAAACATAAAAACTAAAATCATCAGTAATGTTACTGATATTATAATAATGAGTACAGACAAAAAAAAGTGTAGAAAAAAAGGAAAGAAACCAACATAGCAGTGAATGTTAAAACTGCATGCAACGTCAGTGTGGCTTCTTCTAAACTGTTGAGTTATCTATAATATTAACTATGATGGTTACTCTTGATACCAATATGCATTTTATTTACTACTTCACACATTGCACACTACAAGATAGACACTCACATTTACATTGTTTATTCTATCACATGACAACAGGAACATGGAGATGCTATAAAATAGTAGTAATAGAGAAGAATGGAGAAAATATTAATAATATTTATATTATAAAATGATGCTATAAAATGTTAGTAATATTATCCATTTTTATATACATGTATATATAATAGAGAAAATGGATAATAAAAAAAAGAGAAAAAAAGCATACTAGAAAAGAAATGCGTAGTAAAAAAGAAAAAAATACCAGTTTGGAACAAGTTTTCGCTAACGAACAACGAAATCGAATTCGTCGAGTTAATATATTGTTGGATTCAGAATTTTACAAAGAAATTAAACATATATTGCGAATTGCGAAACAAAATACAAATTATACCAAAAAAAATAAAAAGTAGACGAAAAAACTGATTAAAGAATGAGTCGGTTTGGATGAAATATGCACCGGAACAAAAAAAATAACTATATATTCACGATCTATGCGAAAAATCAATTCAAATGGTATATTCACATGTTAATAATAGTTAAGAATTAAATAATCAATATTTTCAAGTTTATGTGTCTTATGCAAAAATAATTGATTATCTAATAAGTAATTCCAAAACAGTAGCTTAAGTTAAATCAACCAACAAATATCCAATAACACACGGCAAGGGTGTGAAAGAGATAAAGGATTACCGACGGACCGGAGATTTGCTCCGATTAGCGTTGAAAATCGGAGTGTCGAAAAGAAACCCGAAATACTTCAAGAATAAACTCCATTAATCCAATTAACTTTCAAGCTTTGATAATTATTCTTGATGATGAATGAATGTAGAAGATGAATCATTAATGTAGAATATTGATGAATCTTGGATGATGATTGTTGATAAATCTTGATAAATTTTAGATGATGATTGTTATAGAAATTGTTGGTGGATGGTTTTTGATGATAATGCTTGAATTATTTATTGATAATTGTTGATGATAACATAAAAATTATTGATGGCTAAGTTTCACCATTTTAGAAATTCAATGAAATTCTAAATGACGATGAAGATGAACTTTAGTGAGGCTGAGAGAGAAGATGAATATTGAGAGAGAATAAAAGAAAAATAGTGGAAAAATAATGGTTAATTGTGACTTTTCTAAGTTAGGTTAGTGATATTAGCTAACCAAAATTATGAGAAATGACATGTTTATATAGACTTGATAGGTGAATGATCACCATTGGATTGTGATCTAAGTAAATGGTTTATCAACGGTTAGGAGTTAATTTAATTCTAAGTTGCGGATCACCAATTTCAACCATATGATTAATTGTTAAGAGTGGCTAGGATTGAGTGAAAAAAATGGAAGTTGAGATTTGTGTTTGTTTGGAAGTTTTGTGTTAGTTTGGAAGTTATAGTAGTTAAGGGTAATTAGGTAAATTGATGGTTTGTGGAGAAATAGGTAGTTAAGGATAGTTAAAGACCAATGGTGTTGGAGTTTAACAAAAGTACCAAGTTAGAATGTAAGGCAAAGAGTCACTAGTAATTAACTTGAATTTTCATGCATTTGCCTTGATTTTTCTACCACTTTTGGCTTGAATTTTGAGTGTATTAACCCACGATTTTTAGTACTTTTGAGAATTGATATTTTCCAATAAATGAATGAAATCTTCCTTTTATTCCAACTTTCCCATTTTCTTTGAATCCAAGCAAACCTCTGAAATAACCATGAATCTAAAATATAGAGATGACTCCCACCATAAGTAATACGAGAAATAAACCCGAATAATTACCAAATAATATCCACCTCAAAAATCCACTTAAATCGATTAAATCTATTATCATCGAACCTTTGGCACAAATTTGTTACCATATGCAAGTGTTGAAAATGCATGATCAAATGGAAACAAAGTATGCAAATTAACAAAACCATAAACTAGGCGAATTGAAAAAAAAAATAGGGCAAATTTTGGGGTATGACAAATGTTATCTTTAATGGAGTCACAAAAATAGCGAAAGAAATGGAAGGGAAAAGTATTTTCTGGCTTTCAAATGGTTTTTAGGTAGATTTGGGATGAAATTCTGCATCTTTATGGATTTACTTCAGAACCTTATCATCTACATGCACTTTTAGCGGATCAAGTGTTTGCCTTAATTCAGAGTATGGTGGTGGATCCTTTGCTCCTCTTTTGTTAGACCCGATATGTTAAAGGTTGACCTAGTTGGTTTAAGATCTAGCTTGTGAGTAGTGAGGTAGTTCTTTAGTAGTTGAGGTTTATTTCTGAGTGTTTCCTATTTTCTGGGGCTTTCTTGTTGTTTTGATGTTGTTGTTATTTTTCTTCGCCAATAATACTTTAGTTTTCCTTTACCTTGTTTCTGGGAACTTCTTGTGCTATGTTGCTTTTGTTGTAAAATTAACTATTTTCATATTTAATATATTCTATTTGCTTTAGAAAAACTATATCTTTAGTGATGAGTCATCCACCACACTCTCAAAAGGAGTGCAATCATGTGAGTCATACCCGAGATTATAGCCTCGAGACTCTTCACATTTAGCGAGGTTAAAAATAGATATATATATACCTACCTTGCAGGTTAGGTCAAAACATCATTTTTTTCATATCACAATCTTAAAGACCACATTCTTAGCATATCATATGCAAGGTCACCACTATTATACTCACCGCAATTATAGTTGATGTCCACCATAGATTCCAGTAAAACATTCATGGACCACACTTTTTCAAGAGTTTTGGATTTCCCAAGTTATTGTTTCATAAATGGTGGCCACAAGAGTTACATGTAGTAGTGGCGATCATAAAGACCTAGCAAAGATGCAGACCCTTATGGAGGACTTACACCTACAAAATAAAATATTGTCAACAAACATTTAAAACATCCAACAACACCAAAGATAAGACAACAAACAATAATAATCCATAGAGGTTTTGGATCCTAACCCCTCTCTGCCAAGATATGAAACACCTCGATACCAAAAATTTCAAGCCTCCCATTATATATATATATATATATATATATATATATATATATATATATATATATATATATATATATATATATATATATATATATATATATATATATATATATATATATATATATATATATATATATATATATATATATATATATATATATATATATATATGACAAACATAGGTGCGAAAAATTCTCTCATGTGCAAGCTTCTCTCTGGAACCTTGAACGAGGCAGCCTTGGGTTGGTATATGAACCTCCTAATGTACTATGTAACCACCTATCAAGATCTACACATTAAACCGATTCATCGTTTATTAGGGATTACGCGAGTCAATGTGTGCTTCAATAAATCCATAATCAAGGTGATAAAACCCAACCAAGAGATGTTTGTGGGAGCCTTTCAAAATAAGCTCAAATCCAGACACTTCAACGAGTTCATAATCCCAAAAAATGCATTGTCAATGCATGAAATAATGGCAAGGGCAGAATGTTATCTAAAATGCGAGAAAAGAAACTCGAAAAAAAATCCATAAACTCGAAGAAATGCAGCAATATGGGATCCAATTCCTCAACTCAACATAAGAATAACTTCTCTCAACCAATTAGGGCCATGGGAGTCTTCAAATATCTAGAAGCCATATGGAGAACTATAAATTGTTAAACACTAGGCGAGAATAGATATGATAAGAAGTTATTCACACTAAAGTCATTCTCGAGCCCCCTGTTAGACAAGTGACTCCAAACACAAGGGGGTGTTGAATTGTGTGGGTTTGAAAAATAATTATCAAATAAAAATCTTTGACAATATTAAAGTTTAAAACACGTTTGTAAAACAAACAAGAAATAAGACGCAGAAAGAAGTAATTCAAAGAGAAGGAAATACAAGGGAATGCAATAAAAAAATGTAAAGAGATAAGGGAAGAGAAAAATGCACTCGATATTTATAGAGGTTTGACTTAATGATTTGGCATACTCCTTTATCCAATAATTTCTCCTCGAGAGTTACCATTATGATGAGCTTTTGACATGTTTTCCCATAAACATCCTTATAAAAATATTGAAGTATTGCAATGTCTTTCCTCCCAATCAAGAAGTTTTAACCACGAAGATCTCCCAACCAAGATATTTTACCACCTGGACAATCTCGAACCAATTGATAGCTTTTAACACCAGGCTAAGCTCACGAACCAAACATGATTTTTAATTATGGAGACCTCCCAACTAAACAGAGGTTTTAATAGGTTCATATCAACAATGAAATAAAAGCTTTTCAATTAGTTTAGCTCACAACTGAAATAAACTTCTCACAATAAGATACTATAATAATGCCCTTACACTAGACCCAAGCATGGTTCACTCTCAAAAACATGGTTCACTCTCAAAAGAACTAAGGAAAAAGTGAAGAGAGAGAGAGAGAGAGAGAGAGAGAGAGAGGGGGATTTGAAAAAAAAATTGGTGTGTTTTTTATTGAACAAGTGACTCCAAGCACAAGAAGGGCAGGAGGTGAATTATGGTATTTAAAATATTGTTTACTTAAAACAACACTTTGTGTTAGTATTAAAATACCACAGAGAGAAACAACGAAAAAGTAAAAGTGAGAAAATAAATGACAGAATATAAAGAGATAGGATTAGAGAGATGGCACATAGATTTATAGAGGTTTGGCCAAATCTTAGCATAGTTCTCTCGCCAAGAGATCTTCTTGAGAGTTTTAACAATGACTTAATCTTTTAAATTTTTGCCCACGAACCTTTCTTACATGAAAATTGAGAGATTTTGCATTGTCATATCCCCTAAACGAAAAAAGAGATTTTCCATGGGCTGAGCTTACGAGCTGGGTAGAGATTTTACTGGCTAATCTCAATAACTAAACAAAAAAATTATTGTGCTAAGTTATAGAAACAAATCAAGTTTTTCAATGGTTTATCTATAGAACCAAACAGAGAACTCTCAAGATAATCATACTCTTGAATCAACAAAACAAGAACGACATCAGTACATAACTTTCATCACAAGTAGTTTTCACTCACAAGGCACTAAAGCAACTTTTGATGAAAGAAATTTATCTAAAAGAGAGGAGGGGATCGATAAGATTGAATGGAATATAAATAATCTGAACTCTGGTGTGTTTTCAAATGAGGATACTGTAAGAACAAGATTTGGTTATGCATCTAGCCTTATGTTTTGATGATGCCAATTCATAGACTCTTAGAGAACAACTGTGTACCCTAACCATTTTATTTAGTGCGCAAATACTAGATACAAGTTATGACTCTGAGTGAATGACACGTGATGTAATCCAATTTTGAACCTAGTGCACCCTGACTCTAAGATATGTAGTTTACAAGATAATCAAGCTTTGAATTCTTTATTAAACACTTCTGATTTTTTCTCATCCAAAGCTTTATTACTCTGAAGCTTCTGAAGATGTTATTCTTTGAAGCCCTGCACTCAAACAACTCTGAACTATGTCACCAGACTCTGAAGACAAGGTTTTGATGAACTAGATCAAGACCCTAAAGATCAAGTTTCTGAAGATTCTCTCAACTAGACTTTTACTCTTCTCTTATGCATGCTTCACCATCTATCTATCAGAAGCCTCTAAATATTGAAGATAAGATCAAAAGGTTTTACGTGAGAAAAATAGTACAAGTACAAGATCAAATATTCCTCCGCTACATTTATTTAGGCTAAGGACTATACTATTGTACCATTTTGTCTCCCTTTTTCACAAGCCGTTATGCAAGGATACAACTGCAACTGCATTTTGGTATTCTAATTCTACCCCTCCCCCCCCCCCCCCCCCAACAGATCTCTTTGTTGCATATATAAAGAAGACTTGGGAGAATGGAAAATTGATACACTCTAAGAGATTATCATATACGTGAACAGTGCACTTAGGGAAATATTTGAGAGAAAAGAAACACACAAAAGAACTTTTGTTCATACTCTTCATAGAATATATTTTGTGTGATATACTTGTAATTCATTTGTGTATTCTGCTTTCTTAGAAGCATTTTGTAAACACACTTTGTATCTTAATCTATTTGGTTGTATTTCCTTGAGTGACTAGGTTTTAGTCAGTATTACTCAAGAAGACATTGACAGTTGGCATGTGTGTTGTAGTCAAGTTTTGTTATAATGGATTAAGTCCTTATTGATAAGGAGAAATCACCTTGGTGGGTGATTCGAGGTAGCTTAGTTAACAACAAACTAGGATAAAAAAATTGTTTCATTATTTTTGTTTTTTGTTTATTGTGTTGGGTAGTGTAGCGGGGTATTCGTTACCATTAGAGATATTGACTAAATCTAAGGTAAACCATACAAGTCGAGTCTCCACCGCACTTCTATTTATCCAAAGGAATGGTTAGAAAGCGAACAAAAACCTAAAAGTTTTATCGAATAAAAAACTAGTAAAAATGTCAGAGATCGGGGTAAGGGGGTTGGTTATGCAATGGGAAGGTTTTAAGCACCCAAAACATCCTAGGTACTCCTAGGGAGCCCTTTTCATACTTGTTGTAAGGTTGGTATTTTGTGAAAATTTATTTGTGAAAACATGATTGAAGAGATGAGAAGAGAATATACAAGTTATTTACATTTTGTGTTTGGATGGATAAACCCATTGCCTACGTACCATCTTAAAGAAGATTAGGATCAAAACCTCGTAGTTCGGGGTAAAAATCTCAAAAATGAGTTGGTGAATTGATTTGGTCCAAAAGCCTTAAGGTCTTTTGTTATCCAAGGGAAAAAACTCAACCTAAAACCACAAATCCACCATGTGAGGATAGCTTCAACATGCTAGTGAGGGGTTAACCCTATAATAAGCATGGAAGACTCATTGTCCATCACTAAGGATATAGGTGAGTATTACATCTACCTCAAGGATAACTCAAACCTAATAACTAAAGGTTATGAAAATAATTTAATTAAGGAAGTGGCCATTGAAACCACAAAAGGTATTTGAATGAGTTATATTTACCAATAAAGAGTATGTACAAAATATGGTCAAAGTTGACTTAGAAGTTCAATTCAAAATAAGTGTTATGAAAAGAAAGTTTGAAAATCAAAAGCATAAGGCTTAGGTTTCTAATGTTTGAAAAGAAGTGTTAAATGTTTGCACAAAAGTTTTGGCTTGGGTTAGAGTGGAGGGAAGAAGAAGAATGGCTAAAGTTCTAATCATACAAGAGATAAGGGAAAGGAAACAAGACCACAAATGGAGTTCCTCTCTTGAGATCATATTGATGATCCAAGTAGCTCCCATCCTTTGGAATATGCAAGCAAAATGATAGTAAGCTCAAACAATCAACACAAATTAAAACAAGCTCCTTAGAAGATCCTCAATGTATCTTGTGTCTTTCACTTTGGATGAACATGGCTATGGTTCTTCCACCTGGGCTCTCATAGAATTCCCTAGCACAAAAGCACACACATCAAAAGTTCCATGAAGTAAATCAAGAATGGACAAGAGTGAGTTTAGATATTTGGTTCTTCTAATCCATCTTCAACATTAAGGTCCTTTTACTCCAATTTGAATAGGGAAAGTCCTAGAAACCAAGTCCATTTGTCCATTTCTTTGCATTTGGTCCACAATAATCAAAACAAAACACAAGCACAATATTATATACAATTATGTGCTAAAGTGAGCAAAAGGCAAATTGCATTAACATAAACATGTGCTCAAATGAGCAAAGGGGGAAAAGCAAATGAATAATATGTACAAGAATAGTAAATTGCATAAATGTAAAGAGCAAGAAGTAAATGTTAATAGTTAGTTGTTAGTGTTAATAGTTAGTGTGCCATAAGGAAAATTTAGCGCTATGTTAAGCAATCATAATTGGACTTATGTAGAAGTCACAACTATCTGAGGTCGGTCAATAATAATGTAGGTAACAACACAAGTTAGAGGTCTTGATTAGTGAATCAAACTCCAACAACTTGCCATGCCAAAAAGAAGATGAGAAATGATCTTGTATTGGTTTAAGTCCTTTGCATGATTTAGAAAGCAATCTATCCTTAATGCAAAGCCATTCACTTGATCATTTGATCAAGATGAATTAGATTTGAATCAAGGAAGATTAAACCTCCCTAATCAATGCTAACCATCAACCTTTGACTCATTGATCAAAAAGAAAAGAAGGTGAAGAAGAAGAAGATAAAGAATATAAATGAAGAATAAAGTGCATTAAATGAAATGGAATGTACCAATCAACAAATGTTGACCAAAGATAGGGAATATCAAGGTCAAACAATAGAAAACGGAAGCAAAATAAAGATTGGAAGTCAAGGAATAAACAAAATATTTTTGGCATTTTTAATATTTAAAATAAAACTTGAATTAAAATATTAAAGAAAGGTCAAACTTCAAACTCACTTCAACTCAACTTTGAAAAGTCCAAGTGAATTATCCCAAGTTCAACAAGGTCAAACAAAGTTTGACAAAAAATTTCAGCATTTTTAAAAGTCAGAAACTATTTTTAATCAATTAAAAATGAATAAAAATAACCTAATTGAACTAAAATCTCAAATAAATTAATAAATTGATGAGAATATTTTTCATAGATCTATCATCATTCAAAGAGGTTGAGAAAATATTTTTGTATTTTTTGAATACCAAAAACTATTTAAAATGAATTAAAAATAACCAGAAAAGAGAAAATTTCTAAAAAAAATAGCAAATGATAAAATAAAAAATATTAAAAATCATTTTTAGAAACTAGAAAATAAAAGAGAAATAATTCAATTGGTCCCATAATTTTTGGACCAATAATAAAAGAGATATGAATTTTAGAAAATGAAATGGAATTAAAAAATAAAATAAAAATTAAAATCAGAAATGAAAAATATGAAAAATCCACACGCGTTGGATTGTATCTCATTAAATGACGTGGAGGATCCAATGGCATTGGCATGCGCGCGCACCATGAACCTCAGTCAATGAGAAGCACAAATAATAAAAGAAAGTCATAACAATGGACTGCCTAGATCTAATCTGGAAATGGAAAGGGACGGTATAGATCTGATCTGGAGACCAGACGGTGGCCAGCGCCACCGTCTTCTCCGGCAAGCTCCGATGAAGATAAAAAATCACAGAGATTCAAATGTGCATCAAAATGCACGATCCAGGCATCATTCGAAAGGTGAAGTAATGTACATCACTCCTATGCCACTCAATTCCACTCTAGATTCCTATTAAGAGAGAAATCAGATATGGAACTTTGGTGGTGTTCAACTGAACTTGCTCGATTTCAACAATTAAGAACACAATAATGATGCCTCTATACAGAGGACTTCAAACAACACAAGATCAAGGCAAATGGAGCAATGTATGATGAGATTCGAATCAAAATTCAGTTGAGCAAGACCTTTGGATTATGAAGAATTGAGTCACTCTCTTTGATTCCTTTTGCAAACAGAAGCTTCAATGGATCAAGGTGAAGAGGTCTAGGAACTTTAGATCTTAAAAATCAATCAATGCAATTGAATTTCAGATCTGAAATTTTTAGAGAAAAATGAAGTTTGTTCCTTTGGTATGGGTGGGGATTCAATTCAGCAGGGATTTAGGCGCCATTAGGTTGAAGAATTGAAGAGCATAACACTTGTATTTATAGCCAAAACCATCTGAAATGCAATGAACAAAGTGTGCATGGGAGAAGAGGGCCTCCATGCATGGACATGTACAGGAGCATGGAGGGTCCAATTCTGATTGGAATGGATTGCTATACATCACCAAATGAGAAATGGACGTGCATATTAAATGTTAACAGCTCATGCAATGTGTTTGAAATGAATTTCACAAAATGCACTTAATTTTTCATGTCTTCAAAAATGATGCTTCCAAACTCCAAATGCAACCTTATGAGTAACGGTTAGAAAGCTTGTTGCATAAGGAACAAATGCTATGTTGATCAAAACTCCAATTGGGCCTTGGAAATTAATGAAATTTGAGCTTGAAGTGTAGGGTGCAAAACATGCATTTGTGAAGTTTCCAAATTTGGCCAATGTTCAAGCCTTTCTGTTTCAATGATGCAAGCTCCAAATGATAAAATCTTCAACATGAAAGTTGTAGATCTTTTCAATACAATCAATTTGGACTTAAATTTTGCATCATTTGTATTTTTAATGAAGAAGTTATGGGCACTTGAAGTTGGACTTTTTCACATTTCAATGCATTTGACCCAAAGTGACCTATAATGTTTTGCATTATCACATGTATTTATTTTGAGATTTTGCAATTTTTCTCAACATAACATTTGAATTAGACACAATAAGATTTCCAATTCATTAAGTCTCACCTAAAAACCATGAAAAATGAATGAGTTATGTTCTTGGGAAGTTGACCCAATATTAGGGTTTTAGTCAAAATGACCTATAATATCTTGGAATGGATGATGACCTTACAAGCTTCAAATCAACTTTTGATGAACATTAAAGTTGTTCATATTATTCTTAAGAACAGGTTTTATCTTGGGGTCATCTCCATTTGACCAACACATAAAAAGTTAGGTCTCAGTGCATTTCAAAATAGTCAGATGAATTGACTGATTAACTTCTCAAGTCCAAAACTCATATCTTGATGAATTGATGATTGAGGACACTCAAATAAGTTCAGATATTCATGAGATGATGAATTAAAGAACTTCCCTTGATTGTATTTGACCATGGGTTGAGGTTGCTTCATGAGCAAGGCACAGTTGATGACTAGATGAATTAGGGTTTCCTTGGGAAACAAACCTCAAACCCCTTGACTTACTTTGATCAAAATGATGAATTGAGATACTTGGGAGGAATATTTGATGGATGAGAGCTTTGGGAACCATTACCATGCTTGCTTTCATCTTAAATTGACCATATCAATGCACAAAGGATCTCCTAGAAGCTTTGGATCTTGTGATTGCTCAAGCTACAAACAAGAAATGTTAGTGACATATTTTTGTGCTTTTGGTTAGTAAATAAAATGAGAAAAGCAATGATATACAATTCAAGCATGCTTGGTGATCTCAAACCACTCACAAGAGATCCCAACCCAAAGGCAAAGGGAACCAAGATGCTTATGATCCTTGAGGCTATGCAAATGCCATGTTATGATGCCATGAGGGATCTTAGGGTCAAAATTGGGGTCTTACAGATGCCCCTATTTAAGGTCATTCTAGCCGGAGAAGTGAAGATTAAAATCTTCATCACAACGAGGTAGAATGGGCTTAAATAATAACAAAGAGACGAACTTTGGTCCCTAAGAGACCTCATGATGCAGATGTATGTATGCAAAAAGGTAATACTCTATGGGGATATGTGTCCACAAAGAAGAAAAGAAATCCGGAGAAACCGACAATCCACATGAGTAATTCACTCCATGGGACAGAGACTCTGGGATTCTTATGGGGATAGAAAAGGGAATAAATTGTGTGTGCAGGTCACGACTTAGATTTATTGAGAGACACGAGAGAGATTCCATGAAAATAAATCAATGGAAGGACCCGAGTTGACTCAAAGGCGCATGTATTGGGGAATATGCCAATACAGCGGAACTATCTACAAAGGATACTTCAGATGAAAATCCGGACTCAGATGGGGAGAATCCACTAAGGGATCCCGCTGGGGAACATCCAAACAGGACTCCTCTGGGAAACACCAGGACGAGGTACTACCGGTTACTGGGTAATAAGCTCAAGGAGACATATGATCAAAACACCGGTATGAGGGTGAAAGAACAACATGCTCGGGGAGAATGAATATCTAAGACCAGTATAAGGGTGAGAGATATCAAACATCCGAAATCATCTGAGGAAAACCTAAAAAGGTATATTTCAACTCAGGAAAATCTGACTCCGCAGGGGATAAAGGTCATAATAGGGAGCAGAAGGGAAGGAACACCATGGATACCGGTTACTGGGCATATAATAGGTGACCAACCAAGGCGTGAATTGGGGAACATTTCCAAAACACTCATCATCCAAAAGAGGGCTAAAAAGCAGACTCGATTACAGGATGGGCATTCGATTCCACAAAAAGGGATACGAATCTTACTCGACTAAGGAAGAATAAAGACTTCGACTGAAGAGCGCATGAGATATATTATCTATTACCGTCTGAACGTAGATAATATACTCGCCTGAAAGATTATCCACAACCGGTTACTGGGTTAATAAAGGATAAATCGACAGAAAAGAAAGGACATCGGGATACCAAATACTAGGTATATAAAGATGACCAAATTCGAGGGAGAAACAATCATTACCGACAAAGGCGAATGAAAGATGACTCGCTGGGGATACATTGACAAAGGCAATGATCCGGGAGATATATCACCGGTTACCGGGAGATATACTCAAAAAGGGTGAAGGACCATCAATACCAAATATTGGATAAAGATAACCGTCAAGGGGGATTACATCTACCAGATACTAGGTAGAAAACCACGGAAGAGTAACCGTCATCGGTTAAGATGAACAAAAGAAGTTTAACTCTGCTAAGGGGATAAAAATAGGGTTTACGACTACCGGTATAAAGGTAGAAAACCACAGATTCCGCCGTGGAAAAGATGGATAATTACTGGTTACTGAGCAATCATTCATCTGAACTACAGGGAATCGCAGGAAAAAGACACGAGAAGCCAATCTAGGATCAAACTAGAGAGGCACGATGAAACAAGACTTGTCCCTATGAGGATATAACTCAATGGAGAATTCCATCCCAATATATGTGTTGGGGGGGAACAGAAACAACCATCATCCACGAGGATATAACTCGGTGGGGACTATGGAAGAAAGGATGAACACTTTCTGCTTATGGGGATGACTCTATATGGGGAGATCAGACACAAACATCTGCTTTGGGGAAACATTACCAACCAGCAGGAGATAACAAACAAAGATATATGGCAAAGGATGCAACATGAATATCTGAATGCAAAAATTATGCATATATGTGTGGTTTATGTATGATGAATGCTGACAAATAGACATTTCTAACACAACCAGGTTCAACGAACGATGAACAAACTGAAGGAGAATTGCCATCCAAGGCGCAGCGGAATTTGAAAATTTCTCCATTTAGTGATCCTTACGAATGGGCATGATCAGTGATAAAATCGTTACCTCTTGTGGCGATTCAAACCTTTGGTGCAGATCTCTGATAATGATCAAAACCTTTGATACAGATCCACGGGGCGATCATGAACGTTGAACGATGACAACGTCTCTACTCAGTCCACACGAATGGATTCCTTCAATCGCAGTGCTAGCTGTTATGAATGAAGGCTTTGAGTGAGAGAAAAAGGGAAATAAAATTCCATGTCTCTACTTGAATTTCTGTCTGAGTGGAGTGACAATGCTTCTACCCAAGGGGTTCTATTTATAGAACCACTTGTGTGGGATTCAAGCTAAAAAGCCCACTTAAGTGTATTTTGCCCATATCTCATAATATGCCAAAATCACTTAAGTATTTGGTACCTTACCATATTTCGTTTCCACTTAAGTGCACCGTACCTTACGGTGTTCCTTAGTTACTCTATTTCTCATCAATCCGTCCTTTGTGTGTGACCCTATAGGTTTTCGCGACGTTGGCAATTATATTAAATCACGCATTTAATATAATAAACAGTGAGCGGTATCTAGCAACACATCATTGCTACCCAAGTCACGAAAATGTCATGTGATTTGACAAAACCTCCTGTGATAATAATTATGTGTATAATTACCCCTTTGCCCTTATGTCTATATTGAACACAAGGTATAGACCGTGTCACCCTTGTCCAGTTCAATATTGGGCCCATAGACATTTATCCTGTTATGCAGGATTGGAAAATTCCATCTAGGACACTCATGTCCCTCAGCATGCTTCGTGGAATACTCATTAACTGTCTTTATGGTTATCCAGGTACGGACAACGTTGGATCAGCAATAAAGCACTCGACTCTACATCTAGGATCCATAGTGGTTTCAGGTCGAAGAGTGGTATACACTATTATCACCATGAGAATAACTTATGACACTTTGCATAACTTTCTATATAGTATTCTCATAGCGGGTCAATCCGGTATAAATATTACTCCTAATATTCATACCTATGTTTAAGACTTGATAACTCTTTATCCATGATCCATGAGATGTGATCATCAGTCTACAAACATAATAGTCTTAATGCTTTAATGTTATCCCACTTCACATTAAAGCTCGACTACGGATACTTTAAGAATAGTGTCCTTATGTTTAATGTGTTCTCATGATTAAGTCACACTTAATACATTAAACGGACTATCTATTCTAGGGACTTTATTAATCAACCATAATAAAGAAAATGCCTTTTATTATTAATAAATAATTCGATACAAGTACCAAAAGTATTGGACTCTAGGGCTTACACCAACAATCTCCCACTAGCACTAGAGCCAATCAGACATACCCCGTATGCCCATTGATCTAGTATGGCCATCATGCTTCTGCTGCGCAAGAGGCTTTGTCAGTGGGTCAGCTATATTGTCTAGTGTAGGTACTTTACATATTTTCACATCTCCTCTATCTATTATCTCTCGAATGAGATGATAACGCCTAAGTATGTGTTTGGATCGTTGGTGAGATCTAGGCTCCTTAGCTTGTGCGATAGCACCATTGTTATCACAATAGAGACCAATGGGATCCACAATGCTAGGGACTATGCCAAGTTCACTAATGAACTTCCTGATCCAAACAGCTTCCTTTGCTGCACTTGAGGCAGCAATATACTCGGCCTCGGTCGTAGAATCAGCAACTGTATCTTGCTTTGAACTTTTCCAGCTCACAGCGCCACCGTTCAAGCAAAACACATAACCAGATTGCGATCTAAAGTCATCCTTATCTGTCTGGAAGCTAGCATCAGTGTAACCAATTACAGCCAACTCTTCCTGACCTCCATATATCAAGAATGATTCCTTAGTCCTTCTCAAGTACTTAAGGATATTCTTAACAGCTACCCAATGGGCATCACCAGGATCAGATTGGTACCTACTTGTTGCACTTAAAGCATACGAGACATCTGGTCGAGTACATAACATGGCATACATGATAGATCCTATTGCAGATGCATATGGAGTCTTATTCATGCGTTCCCTTTCTTCCTTAGTTGAAGGGGATTGTGTTTTTGACAGACACAGGCCATGTTGCATAGGTATGAATCCTTTCTTGGAATCATGCATATGAAAGCGTCTCAGCACTTTGTCTATGTATGTACTCTGACTTAGGCCAAGCAGTTTTTGTGATCTATCTCTATAGATTCTGATTCCTAATATATAGGCTGCTTCACCTAGGTCCTTCATAGAAAAGCATTTCCCCAACCAAGTCTTTACTTGTTGCAGGGTAGGGATATCGTTTCCAATGAGTAATATGTCATCTACATATAACACCAGGAACACGATCATGCTCCCACTAACCTTCTTGTAGACACAAGGCTCACCTTCGTTCTTGATGAATCCATATTGTTTTACCGTTTCATCAAAACGAAGATTCCAGCTTCTGGAAGCTTGCTTCAATCCATAGATTGATCTTTGTAGCTTACATATCTTATGGGCTTCTTCTGGTATGTCAAATCCTTCAGGCTGTGTCATGTACACATCCTCAAGAAGATTCCCGTTAAGGAAAGCAGTTTTGACATCCATCTGCCATATTTCATAATCATGATATGCAACAATAGCAAGTAAAAACCGAACAGATTTAAGCATTGCAACTGGTGAAAAGGTTTCATCATAGTCAGCGCCATGAATTTGTTTATATCCTTTTGCAACCAGTCTTGCTTTATAGGTATGTACCTTACCATCCATGTCAGTCTTCTTTTTGAAGACCCACTTGTATCCTATAGGATTAACTCCTACAGGAGGCTCTACCAAGTTCCAAACTTGGTTAGTGTACATGGAATCTATTTCGGATTTCATGGCCTCTAGCCACTTCTCAGACTCGGGACCAGTTATGGCCTCTTGGTAGGTCACAGGCTCATCTTGATCCATGAGTAATACATCACCTTGATCTGTTATGAGATATCCATATCTCTCAGGTAGGTGACGTATCCTGCCTGACCTACGCTGGTCTTGTTCTACTTGAGCAGGTTGCTCTTCCACAACCATTTGTGTTTCCTGCTCTAATTCCTCCACAGGTGTATCGATGCTTTGTGATTCTTGAATTTCTTCAAGCTCTACTTTCCTCCCACTGGTTCCTTTGGAAATAAAATCCTTTTCTAGGAAAACTCCAGTTCGAGCGACAAACACTTTGCCCTCAGAAGGATTGTAGAAGTAATATCCTCTTGTTTCTTTAGGATACCCCACAAATAAGCATTGGTCAGATTTGGGCTCAAGCTTAGTTGAAATTTGTCGTTTCACATAAACTTCGCAACCCCAAATCTTCATGTAAGACATATGTGGTCTCTTACCACTCCATATCTCATATGGTGTCTTATCAACCTTTTTGGATGGAACACGGTTAAGTGTGTAAGCTGCGGTCAACAACGCATGTCCCCAAAAGGAGTTTGGAAGATCGGCTTGACTCATCATGGATCGGACCATGTCCAACAGGGTTCGATTTCTTCTCTCAGACACACCATTCCATTGGGGTGTTCCAGGAGGAGTGAGTTGGGATAGGATCCCACACTCTTTCAGATGGTCATCAAACTCTAGGCTTAAATATTCACCACCTCGATCTGATCGAAGAGCTTTAATATTCTTACCTAGTTGGTTTTGTACTTCATTCTTGAATTCTTTGAACTTTTCAAAGGACTCTGATTTGTGTTTCATTAAATACACATAACCATATCTACTGAAATCATCAGTGAATGTGATGAAGTACTTAAAACCTCCTCTGGCTGATATGTTCAGTGGACCACATACATCAGTATGTATGAGGGCCAAAAGATCATTAGCTCTTTCACCTTTTCCTGTGAATGGATACTTTGTCATCTTTCCAATTAAACAAGATCTGCATGTCTCATATGATTCATAATCAAAAGAGTCCAACAGTCCATCTTTATGGAGTTTGGAAATGCGTTTCTCATTTATGTGGCCTAATCGACAATGCCAAAGGTAAGTTGGATTTAACTCATTAGGTTTCATCCTTTTAGTATTAATTTTATAAATATGCATTTCAAGATCAATGACATATAGTCCATTGTTCATTTGTGCAGTTGCATAGAATATATCATTCGAATAAATTGAACAACAATTGTTCTTTATTATGAATGAAGAACCGAATTTGTCCAAACAAGAAATGGAAATAATATTCCTGCTAATTGCTGGTACATAATAACAGTTCTCTAACTGAATTATCAAACCACTAGGTAAAGTCAATTCATAAGTTCCTATGGCTAAGGCAGCAACCTTTGCTCCATTACCAACTCATAGGTCAACTTCACCTTTTGCCAATTTTCTACTCCTTTTTAATTCTTGCACATTTGTACAAATGTGAGAACCGCATCTAGTATCTAATACCCATGATGCAGAAGTAGATAAATTAATTTCAATAACAAAAATACCTGAAGTTGGAGTCTCTACTCCATTCTTCCTATCTTCCAGGTACTTTGGGCAGTTCCTCTTCCAGTGTGCGGTCTTACCGCAATGGAAGCAGGTGCCTTCCTTTTCTATGCTTCCACTAGGCTTCAAAGCAGCACTAGTGGGTCTGGGTTTGGCAACTTCCTTGCCTTTCCCTTTATCATGTTTGAGGACAATCCTCATGTCTCGGTACCAATCTAGAAAATTTGTCCCAGGCAATTTTTCCTTGTCAAGGTTTGATCGCAATATGTTGTTAGAGGTGTTTGTTGTCATGGTAATCTACACAAGGATTAATGAAAATATAAGTATCGTTGACATATTTAATTAGGCCTTTAATTAAACATGCTCCCACTATTTTATTCAAAACAAATGACCCTCATCATTTGATTCGGAAAATCCCGTTGGAAGATTTTCTAGTGGGTCGAGATCCATGTTTCACTTCGTTCTAAGTCCGCGTAGGCGGATTACACAAAACTAGGTTATTTTAGGTACGAACTCCTTCCAATTGTATCTCATACAACTCTCGAAAATTTCAGTTGGGTGAATAACTCCTTATTCCAATCCATCATATGGATTATTCTCAACTCTTGCTTCTAAACATATATATAATCTTATTATAATTTGTTTAGTTAAGTTTGACCCATTATTTTAACAGTTGGATATTACAATTATCCTATCGCACCTTACTAATATATAGATCATGCACCTCGCGTAGGCGAAACCTACATTATCCATTACTAGTCTTGATGAGTGTTAAAACTTGGAAAGCATAAAACTTAATATTTAGTTTTGAGGGAATTGCAATTTTTCTGATCTCACCGGCTTGTTTATCATATAAACCGTCTCTCACATGCATCAACATACATTCACATGCATCAACATACATACAAACATAATGAAACAGTTATGGCCCCTAGCGCAATTGTTCTCCCAAGCCAATGAGAGAACCTAAGCTAACCTACAACGATCTAAGCTTCTCCAAGCAAGATCTTCAAGGTTGTCCTCCTTTGGCACTGACTTCTTTGCTTTCTTCATATCATTACTTTACATAAAAGAAACTCGTTTTACATACGAGGGAGTGAGATGAGAAAAGAAGTTACATTTGGGAGATTAAGAGAGAGGCACGACACGCAGGTCGTATTTTAAAAACCCAAAACAAAACAAAGGAAAACTAAGGCCATAACCGATCACCACAAGACAATAATAAACACTTTATTATTATTATTATTATTAATTCCTTTAATTAATTAAAATCAAATTAAATTTCGACGACCGATCACACTACGCAGAGTTAGCCGGGGGTCCGCTGCCCGGACAGCGGGAACGGGTGTTCCGCTGCTCGAAAATTTTAATGAACAATTCATTTAAAATTGACGTCGTTTTTCGTATCAACACTTGATACTTCAAAGCACTTTTTCTAGCCGAACCGGTGAATTTTTCCTTGCGTTAACCGGTTAACCATATGCGTTAACCGGTTAACATTGTTTGAAAACTTTTAGAAAATTCTTTTCTGCCTTGCGTTAACCGGTTAACCATATGCGTTAACCGGTTAACACTGTTTGAAAAACTCAGAAAACTGAATTTCGTCTTGCGTTAACCGGTTAACCAAAAGCGTTAACCGGTTAACACTGTTTGAAAACTCAAAAAAATTTATTTCGCATTGCGTTAACTGGTTAACCATACGCGTTAACCGGTTAACACTGTTCGGAAAAGTGTTTAGAACGCACAAATCTTGTGCAGTCATACCCCAATCGCATAACTCTCTGACAACACAACCCTTGTGTCGTCACTAACCCTGATGCACCAATTTCAGACCGTCAAACACATCTCGATTGGTAATTCAGTATGATTGATCAACACGTCATTGCTTCACCATACTAATGTCGGATCAAGAAGCAAACGACCATTGATCGCGCAAAGGAAAACAATCGTCGAGGGTTTGAATGAACGAAACAAGAACACTATATCATATATAATGTATTTTGCATCAGGGTTACATATATCACATATATGTAACTTGATCGATTTCAATTTAACCTTTGATTCATTCTGTCTTTAATCATATTATTACAGAACAAAAACAAATATCAGATTCATGGTTTCGTAAGTGGCTCTGATACCATTGAAGGAGAATTGCCATCCAAGGCGCAGCGGAATTTGAAAATTTCTCCATTTAGTGATCCTTACGAATGGGCATGATTAGTGATAAAATCGTTACCTCTTGTGGCGACTCAAACCTTTGGTGCAGATCTCTGATAATGATCAAAACCTTTGATACAGATCCACGGGGCGATCACGAACGTTGAACGATGACAACGTCTCTACTCAGTCCACACGAACGGATTCCTTCAATCGCAGTGCTAGCTGTTATGAATGAAGGTTTTGAGTGAGAGAAAGCGGGAAAAAAAATTCCAAGTCTCTACTTGAATTTCTGTCTGAGTGGAGTGACAATGCTTCTACCCAAGGGGTTCTATTTATAGAACCACTCGTGTGGGATTCAAGCTAAAAAGCCCACTTAAGTGTATTTTACCCATATCTCATAATATGCCAAAATCACTTAAGTATTTGGTACCTTACCATATATCGTTTCCACTTAAGTGCACTGTACCTTACGGTGTTCCTTAGTTACTCTATTTCTCATCAATCCGTCCTTTGTGTGTGACCCTATAGGTTTTCGCGGCGTTGGCAATTATATTAAATCACGCATTTAACATAATAAACAGTGAGCGGTATCTAGCAACACATCATTGCTACCCAAGTCACGAAAATGTCATGTGATCTGACAAAACCTCCTGTGATAATAATTATGTGTATAATTACCCCTTTGCCCTTATGTCTATACTGAACACAAGGTATAGACCGTGTCACCCTTGTCCGGTTCAATATTGGGCCCATAGAGATTTATCCTGTTACGCAGGATTGGCAAATTCCATCTAGGACACTCATGTCCCTCAGCATGCTTCGTGGAGTACTCATTAACTGTCTTTATGGTTATCCAGTTACGGACAACGTTGGATCAGCAATAAAGTACTCGACTCTACATCTAGGATCCGTAGTGGTTTCAGGTCGAAGAGTGGTATACACTATTATCACCATGAGAATAACTTATGACACTTTGCATAACTTTTTATATAGTATTCTCATAGCGGGTCAATCCGGTATAAATATTACTCCTAATATCCATACCTATGTTTAAGACTTGATAACTCTTTATCCATGATCCATGAGATGTGATCATCAGTTTACAAACATAATAGTCTTAATGCTTTAATGTTATCCCACTTCACATTAAAGCTCGACTACGGATACTTTAAGAGTAATGTCCTTATGTTTAATGTGTTCTCATGATTAAGTCACACTTAATACATTAAACGGACTATCTATTCTAGGGACTTTATTAATCAACCATAATAAAGAAAATGCCTTTTATTATTAATAAATAATTCGATACAAGTACCAAAAGTATTGGCCTCTAGGGCTTACACCAACACAAACATCCGGTACTACATCTCAAGAGAGAAAGCCAGGCCCAGTGGAAAATATCCAATCTGATGAGGGGCAAGAGATACCAGGAAACAAAGATCTCTGCAAGGGAATGCATATCAGCCATTCTAACTGGGGACAGGATCATCGCACAGATGAACTCCGCCGTAGAAGCAACTCTACCGGGGAAATTATCAGAGTAGGGGATGGATCTCTGGGGAACAATCATCAAATCAGAAGCTTCCAAAGAATACCAAATACTGCCCTATAAAAGAGATCACATTTGCTGAGGAGGAAGGAGGGATGAATATCTTTACCAAACATTCTGCTCGGGAGAATAACCACAAAAGGCTCCGGAGGAAGAGGACACAAGCATACCAGGAATATGAACAAATGTCTTACCCTGTTGAGAATCATACCATCTTTGGGAGATCACTGAAGACATTCCCAGTATCCTTTTATCATTGTGAATGTTCACTTTGTGTAAAAACAAGTTATGAAAAATTTAATTATTTAAAAATAATGATATTTCTAAATTAAAACATGCAAAACATTTGTTGAATAGAAACAAATAAGAGTGCAAATGATTGGATAAAGGCTCAAATTTATTTGATGGAATGGTAGTCTGCAAATGGCAAGACTCCATAGATCTTTACAAATTTGAAAACTTGTGGTATATGTATTGGAAAAGGACTACATTGAACATAATGACCATTTCTCCACCAACTCTGAATCCGATGTATTTGAAGCTTCAGTTGATGATGACTGAGCGGGAATCTCTGACAGATGACAGTTTGTAGAACAGAGTCTTGTCGGGATGCAGTTACTTGCCAAATCCCTAATTTTTGCCTAGATTGCCCCAGGATGAGGTACTCAATCTAGCGGGATACATATTCATTTTTTTATGTCTCTAACTTTTGCCTGGATCACCCTTTCGGGTTTTCAATCCACCGAGACGCTCATTTTTGCCTAAGACGCCCTTTCGGGTTTTCAACTTAGTGATCTATTTCTGTTTTTATTTTTTATGCGAAGTATTTCTTGACTGCATCTGAATTCACAGGACGAGTGAAATCCTCCCTATCCATAGTTTTAAGTATCAAAGCACCGCCTGAAAAGACTCTCTTGACAACATATGGACCTTCATAGTTTTGAGTCCACTTGCCCCTGGAATCGGGCGCGAAAGACAAGACTTTCTTGAGAACAAGGTCACCCTCTCGGAACACACGAGGCTTGACCTTCTTATCAAAGGTTTTCTTCATCCTTTGCTGATATAATTGACCATGGCACATGGCAGTCAATCTCTTCGCTTCAATCAAGTTCAACTGGTCATAACGACTCTGAACCCATTCAGCATCAGTCAACTTGGCTTCCATCAAGACTCTCGTTGATGGGATCTCCACCTCTACTGGGAGCACAACCTCCATGCGATAAACAAGAGAGAAAGGGGTTGCCCCTGTTGAAGTGCGGACAGACGTACGATATCCATGCAAAGCAAATGGAAGCATCTCATGCCAATCTTTGTACGTGACAACCATCTTCTGGATAATCTTCTTGATATTCTTATTAGCAGCTTCAACAGCCTCATTCATCTTGGGTCTGTAAGGAGAAGAATTATGATGTGCGATCTTGAACTCGCTACACAGCTCTTTCATCATCTTGTTGTTCAAGTTAGATCCATTGTCAGTAATGATCTTATCTGGCACACCACAAAGGCATATGAGTTGATTCTTGATAAACTTCACAACCACCTGCCTGGTCACATTTGCGTATGATGCTGCTTCAACCCACTTGGTGAAGTAATCAATTGCTACGAGAATAAATCTGTGACCGTTAGACGCTTTCGGCTCTACCATGCCAATCATGTCAATTCCCCACATGGAGAAAGGACATGGTGATGAAATCACATTCAGAAGTGTCGGGGAATATGAATCTTATCTGCATAAATCTGATACTTGTGGCATTTCTTCACATATTTGCAGCAGTCAGACTCCATTGTCAGCCAATAGTAGCCTGCTCTCAACATCTTTCTAGCCATGGCATGTCCATTGGAATGAGTACCAAATGAACCCTCATGGACCTCTGTCATTAACATGTCTGCTTCGTGTCTATCCATGCATCTGAGCAGAACCATATCAAAGTTTCTCTTTTAAAGGACATCGCCATTGAGGTAGAAACTGCCTGATAATCTTCTCAAAGTCTTCCTATCTTTCACAGATGCCCCAAGCGGGTAAATATGACTCTAAAGAAAGCACTTGATATCATAATACCATGGCTTGTCATCTTGCACTTCCTCTACTGCAAATACATGAGCTGGTTTGTCCAAGCGCATCACAGTGATATTGGGAACTTCATTCCAAAGTCTAATCACAATCATCGAAGCAAGTGTAGCAAGAGCATCTGCCATCCGATTCTCATCTCGAGGAATATGATGGAAGTCAACCTCAGTAAAGAACGTCGAAATCCTCCTCGCATAATCTCTATATGGGATGAGGCCAGGCTGATTCGTTTCCCATTCACCCTTAATCTGATTAACAATGAGGGCCGAATCACCATAAACATCAAGATGCTTGATCCTAAGATCAATACATTCTTCCAATCCCATAATACAGGCCTCATACTCAGCCATATTATTCGTGCATTTGAAAGTTAGCCTTGTGTAACACCTCAAAATTTGCCCTCCTCTCTTGGGACTAGCATAACATATTGCATTACATTTTTAGGTCATTAGGCATTGCACATTGCATATCATGTGGTTACATTGTGCAAATCATCCTCCCAAGTCTTGGTCAGAAGATGAAGAGGTCATGTGCAAGCCTAGGGTTTTATTGATTGATCATTAGCCATCTGAGGATTGGACTATGAATTAGGGTTTTGATTTCTCAAGGAGATTGGTCTTCATCTTGACTAAAATGATACATCATCATCATCATGGTGTGTCATCATCAAGTGTTGGAGCATATTCCTTGAGATTAGGGTTTTGACCACTGGTCAACCCTAATCATCTGCATTGGGCCAATCAGGGCATAGCAAGGATATGGGGTCTACAATGGCCATGGGGATCATAATGTGATTGTATTGAGCTTATTGAGGATAGGGTTTCATCCTTGAGCCATTTCATCAGAAGATTGAAGCTCAGACTGATCAGTGCATTGCCAAATTCATCTATCAGTTGAAAAAGTCAACTGTGGTCAACTGTGCTTGATTTAATGGATTTGGAGGTGGGAGAGAGTTGGATACACTTCATTCATGTTGGAGCAAGTGTTATTTGACATGTCAAAGCTCAAGAATGAAGAAAATAAAGTCAGACAAAAGTTGCCGAAAATGGAAAGTGACTTGTAATGGAAGTTTCCAAAAATGGAAAGTTTTTCACCTCAAGACCACGTGTCCAAAAAAGCTTCAAATGAAAATTTGTTCAACATGAAAGTTGTAGATCTTGTTCTTACCTTTCCAAAAAGTCCAAGAACTTGAAATTCCCATGTATGGTTGACAAGTTATGGTCCATTCAATTTCAAAAAAGACCTATAATCAAAGTGGCATAACTTTCACATGGAGTGTCCAAAATGGATGATCTTTTTATGAGCAAACTCCATTTGACATGTACTTTCATGGTGCATAATTGGAATTCATCAAAAATGGTCAATGCAAAAGGTCAATTTTCAAGTGCACAATAAAAAAGTCAAGGGCAAAATGGTCCAAGTTGAGAAATAATTGGAATTTTGGCATGGGAGTTTTTGCAACACACCACATATGCCAATTGGAGATGGTTTGAATTGTCACAAGTGCTCAAGGTGCAATATTTGGCTAGGCCATTTTGAAACTTCACTTGAAAATGCATTTTTTGGTATGACATATGGAAAATGAGAATTACAAAGCCAATCAAGATGGGATCAAAGCCAACACATCACAAATGATATTTAGGAGATGTCTGAGCTGTCATACAGCTGTCATGAGGCCTAGGGTGAAATGCCATTTTTGCCCTTTCACTCAAATTACACATTAAGCTAATTGTGTCATTTTGGTTAATTGGTGATTAAGAGTTAATTAAGGGATGGTATATATGGTTAATCATAACTGAATTGTTGATTACCATCACATTCACCAAGATCTCTAACAAACTTTTCCCTCCATTTTCCAAATTCTCTCAAAATCTTCATCAACACTTTTCAAGATTTCTTCATCAATTCTCCACCAAAGTGAGAAATTCTTGTTGCTTCATCTTCCTTGGATCAAGATCTCCATCTGTTTGGACTTCTCCATTGCCAAAAGCTTCCAAATCGCAACTGCTCAAAGTGTGTCCAACAATGGTGATTTGAGAAATCTTGCAAGTTAAGCATTCTCGAGCTAACCTAACATCTCCAGTCAACTTCTTAAGGCTTCTTCTGCATCTGTTTTGAGGAATCAAGCGTGGAAACAAGCTGTTCAACAACTACCATTGCAAGGTGCATAAATTTCGAATCTCTTCATTTTGTGAATTTCCATATGCTTTTTGAAGTGCCTTCCATGTAGATGATCATGATGTAGTTAGATTTTGATTTAGTGAACTGTAGAAGGAGATATGTTGATTTTAAGATTTGATGTCGAAACCTAAATCGCTCGATCCGGATTGTACAGTAGGAGTTAGGATGAATTGGTTACACATTCATGATCCAGGCACTTAGACCTTTCCAATGGATATACGTTTGTTAAGTTTGGTGAAGTTTTGATGTTCTTGAGTTTTTGCGTTTTCTGGAAAATTTTCTTGAGAAAGTGATGAAGATTGCTGTGTTTGATCTTTCAATTTGCCTTGGCCGTTTGAATCTTTGTTTGCCGCGCTCAGGAGCCAATCAGATGGCTCCGTTTTCATTTAACGAAGTGACGTCGTTTTGGCGCTTTTGCTGATAATTACGTCCGTGCCATTATCATATAATTATTTATATTATTTCATTTGCTTTTTCTTTTTTTTTATTTCATTTTGAGGTTTGATCTTGTAAAATTCATAACTGATTCAAAAATCATCCAAATTTTGTGAAATTTTTTATGCCATGCTCATGAGAATGTGTAGAATTTTATGATGATTTTTGTGAAATTTTTGCACGTGTGGAAATTTAATTGGCCTATTGATTTTGTTCATGTGTACATTTTTGTATGTTTCACCATATCCTCCATGAAATGCTCATACCTTTAAAGAAATGATTGAAAAATTTTGTGCTCATTCTGGACATGTTGATGGTGATTTCCATGTAAAGTTTATGATTTTTTGATACTTGGTGATGTAGATATGATTTTTTGAATCTAGGTGTGACAATTTGTGTCACACCTAGCTAGGTCAACTTCATGAATTTATTTGCATGACCTAGGATTGTTTGATTGGGTTGAAATTTTGCATGAATGATCATTGATATGTCAAGATAACATGTGAATTTTTCTGGATTTTTCTATGGCATTTTCCATTTGATTGATAATTTTCTTCACTGTTGGTTCATTGTGCAACATTGTGTGACACATGTTTGTAATTTGCTTGTGAAATTCTCATATGATATTGGATGAAAATGAAAATTGACATGAGAATTCTAGAGACATTGTAGGACATTATGATTTTGATCCCATTCATTTCTAATATGTTCTCACTGTTTTATGAATTATTGAAGTGGATGCTTGTTTGAATGTCTTGAATTGGCTTGAATAATTGTGTCTGGACTTTTTGATTTTCATTGACCTACTTCCTTTTGTCCAATTGAGCTGAAAATTGACATGCTACTTGTTGATTGTGTCCTGTTTAGGTGTGAATTATTTGAGGATTTTTGGAATTGTTTTGGTATGCCTTTGATTGAAGTCATTCTCTTTGGTCGCGAGACCATGTTCTTTCCAGGTTTACTCTGAGCGTTTCCTTTCCCTCTTTGGGATAAATAACGCACGGTGGCGGCTCTGTGTTGTTTTTGTTTCAACCCGCCGGTTGTTTTTTTCGCGGATGCGACAGCTGGCGACTCTGCTGGGGACTAGAAGGATGTTGACCTGTGCTGGTCCATCTTCCTTAAGCGAGTCTCTCCTAGCGTTCTAGGATAGTCTAGGTTGCTTGTGCCGCTTTATTTATTGCTTGTATTATTCTGACCATATATATTTGCATAAATATTTGCATGCATCATACTATCATTGTTGCCGTCCTCTGTGCAGGTGGTTCCTCTGTTTTGGGGTGGGTGTTCTAAGTGGGGCTAAAACCCAGGCCCGAGTATACACCTAGGATTAGTGTGGTCTCATGTTGCCTCTTTCATGTTAAGTCAACATGTGCCTGGCAGCATGATGTACCACAAGCCGGACGAGGTTCATTTGATAGTGCTTGCCTCTGTGGGCATTCCACTTTGGTTGAGTTACTTCATCTGAACTGTTGACTCTGGTGACCGATCATTTCCCGGATCTTTGGTTTAGACGATCTCAGGAGAGCTACAATGGCACACCCGAAAGGGCAAACCCACTGAGTATCTCTGCCCGATTGTCGAAACTATTATCCGCCTTAGGATGACCTGATTAGAATTTACCTGTGAGGGGAGGGTGATTCTTACAGATGCATGTTCAGATGGTGACTCAGATGGTGATTTTTGGTTCCGTGGATCAGAGTCCTATTTATGAGTCGGATTTATGGCCATTTATTTCAGAGACGCCGGAGTGCTGTCCGAGTTATTTATCAGTGGGGATCCGTTTATTTCAGGATTCCCCGGGCCGATTTAGAGATTTGTGGTTGTCTGCTCAGAGATGGTCTGATGATGATGATGGTGTATCTGTCAGTTCCGTTTATTTCGGAACCCCTTGAGTCGGATTTGTGGTTATATATTCCTCAGATGGTTATGATCAGTTCAGAAACCAAGCTTCAGTACAACAGATGATCAAATGGCTTGGAGGATGGCAATGCATTGCATTCATTCATCAGCATCATCCACATTTTGCATTCATCTGCACCAAACCTATGTCTAGCCATATGGGGAGTATTATGGATTGAGAATTTGGTTGAGAGACATCTTGATGTCAGAAGGTTATTGTCAAAATATTATCTGTCTCGATGAAACCAGGATCAAAGGACGGAATCTTCCTCATATGGATAGACGTTGCATTCATGCATATTAACCTGTTTGCTGTTTTGCAGGAATCATTGCTCATGCTCGAAGAGCTGTACCTTTGCACTCGAATCATCCGCACAGATACTTCACACGCCGCAATACTCCCATACTGATGGCTCTCCCGAATACTGATATCCTCGAGCTGAAAGACAAGATGAACGAGCTGATCAACATCATGCAGGGTTTTGCAGTTGGCCAGAAGGCTTTAGCAGACAAAGTTGAAAAGCTCGAGCGGGCTTCTGCAGCTAACAGTGGTGTGAATCTAGATGGTGTCTCTAACCACGGGCTGGGTGGTTCTAGAGATGGTGGCAAAAGAACAACTGTGGGGGTAGTGAACAATGCTGGTGGATTTGGTGCTGCTACTGATGGTGGGCCCGGTCTGGGGCATAATTTGAAAGACAGTTTTTTCCCTCCATTCTTCGGGGCTGATGATGACAAGGAGGAAGACCGAGAAACTGATCAATTCTCCATGCACAATGAGCCATTCGGTCAGTACAGTGCCCCGCCACCTAACAAGGAGATTCAGTTGCTAGCAGAGAAGGTCAGGGCTCTGGAAAGCCATGCTACTCCGGGATTTGTCAACATGTCCAACATGGGGCTGGTCGAGGGAATTGTGATCCCACAGAAATTTAAAGCGCCTGCTTTTGATAAGTACAATGGGAATTCCTGCCCGGAAACTCACCTGCAAGCATTTGTCCGTAAGATCTCTGCGTACACAACAGATCAGAAGCTCTGGATGTACTTCTTTCAAGACAGTCTGTCTGGAGGATCCTTGGAGTGGTACACCAAGTTGAAGTCTGCGGATATCAAGAGCTGGCAAGATCTCGGAGATGCTTTCTTTAAACAATACCAGTTCAATGCTGACTTGGCTCCTAGCCGTACCCAGCTGCAGGGTATGTCTCAGAAGTCAAGCGAAGGGTTTAAAGAATATGCTCAAAGGTGGAGGGAGTTGGCTGCCAGAGTGCAACCTCCGCTGGTGGATCGGGAGATGTCTGATTTATTCATGGGTACCCTGCAGGGGGTTTTTGCTGAAAGAATGGTTGGATGTCCCGTCACCAACTTTGCTGACATTGTGGTGGCAGGGGAGAGAATCGAAAGTTGGCTGAAAATGGGGAAGATACAAGGTAATGCTTCGTCATCAGCGTCGAAGAAGCCATTCGGGAACGGTCAGCGCAAGAATGAGGGTGAATCGAGTGCTGTGTATGCCCAAAGGGGACACGGTAGGGATCGTTACTACCAGCACACTGCTGCTGTAACCATCCCTGCTGGTAATCAGTCAGTACGACAGCAACGTCAGCCATCTCAACAGAGAGCCGGATATCAAGTGAAAGGAAAGGGGATTGATCGCCATTTTGACAGGCCGCCTGTGACATATGCTGTTTTGTTCAAAAAGTTGATGGATCTTGGGTTGGTTCAGCCGAGGGCGATGGTTCCGATGAGATCAGATCAGAGGCCTCCTAACTATGATGAGAACGCCCAGTGTGAATTTCATTCTGGTACACCGGGGCATAACATTGAGGGCTGTAGAGCATTCAAGAATGTTGTCCAGGATCTGGTAGACTCCAAGGCTATCAATTTTGCACCATCTCCGAATGTTAATGCTAATCCCATGCCGGCACATGGTCAGGCAATGGTGGGTGCAATTGCTGAAGATTCAGATCACGCCTGTGCGGTAGGTGGAGAGACTGACAGTAACTGCGGGGTTGATGGTTGGATAAAGCCGTGCGCACCAGGGGCGGGAACCCAGAACTGGAAGGCTTGAAAAGATCATCACCGTTGCTCATCCGGAAGAGTAATAATTGCTGTTTTCAGTTTTATTTGCATGAAAGCCATATGTGTTGCCCGGCACGTAATGGTCCATTGTAAGGGCCACCTCATGTTCATATTTTGCAACATTCTGCATCATTAATAAATGGATATTTTTCAGTCAAAAAGCGGTGTTCCCTGTTTTTCATTTATTTTTGCAGTTTAAAAACAAAATAAAAAATGGCAATGGTTATTTTCATTTTTCCTTTTTGATTTGTCTTGTTCCGAATTCAAAAGTAATTCTCCGGATCTCGTTGATAACAATTCGGTTACACCTCTGTATGACTTCGACAATCCGAGCAATCAGGCTGAAGAAGAAGGCGAAGAAAATTGTGATCTGCTGGAATATTAGCCAGGTTGTTAAAACAAGAGGAGAAGGTGATTTAGCCGCACGAGGAGCGGGTTGAGATCGTTATTCCAAGCACCGCCGAGGTCAGAAAGGAATTGAAAATTGGGGCCGCTTCAGAGGCGAGTCAAGAGCAGAATGGTAGTCTTGTTAAAAGAACATGCGGATACCCTCGCCTGGTCATGTCAGGATACGCCAAGGTCGGATACCGATGTCGTTATGCACAAGCTACCATGGAGAGAAGACTGTCCTCTAGAGAAGCAGAACGCCAGTGCCTGTATCAGAGAGCCATGGTGACTTTGTTTCATGATATGATTCATCATGAGATTGAATGCTATGTTGATGACATGATAGCAAAGTCCCAAGCAGAAGTGGGGCATCTGGCGGATCTGGCCAAGCTGAGTGGACCAGTGGAGACAATTCAAACTGAGGTTGAATTCGAACGAGTGCACTTTCAGGGTGCGGGCCGGTAAGCTGCTGGGGTTCATCATAAGAGAGGAATCGAGGTTGATCCTGCTAAAAAGAAGAAAAAAAAAGAATAAATAAGAGGATGCCTGAACCGAGAACGGAAAGAGAGGTTCGTGGTCTATTAGGTAGATTGAACTACATGTCATGGTTCACCTCTCACCTAACAGCCACGTGTGAACCTATTCAAGATGTTGAAAAGAAAAGATCAAACGGTCAGGTGGAATAATGATTGCCAAGGGGCATTGAAAAATAAAAGGAAAAGTTGCAGGAACCTCAGATTCTGATACCTCCTGTGGAAGGAGCAATTGTTAATCTGTACTTGACGGCCTTCGAGGGGTCTACGAGGTGTATTGGGTCAGCATGACGAGTCTTGTCGAAAAGAGCATGCAATTTACCTTAGCAAAAAGTTTACCGACTGTGAAACGATACATTCACTGCTCGAGAAAACTTGATGTACTTTGGCATAGGCTGCTCGCCGACTGAGACAGTATATGCTGGTTCATACCACTTTGTGGATTTCCGAGATGGATTCGCCCGAGTACATGTTTGAAGCCAGCAGTAACCGGACGGGTTGCGAGAAAGCAAAAGAATGTTGACTGATTTGTGATACTCTCAGAAAGCCATCAAGGGGTGTATTGTCTGATTACATCGCCCAGCAACCCGTGGAGGATTATCAACCGAGGAAGTTTGAATTCCCTGATGAGGACATCTCGAGGTGCTCAAATCGAAAGATTGTGAGTAACCGATCCCGGAGGAGGGGCCTGACCCTGAATCCGAACGGATTCTGATGTCTGATGGGGTTAATGTGGACAAGTTAGCGCTGTTTTGGTTACGCCAAAGAGATCCCCACATTCCTTGTGCTGCCTGACTAGCATTTGAATGCACCGACGGTGTGGTTAAGAATGAAGCTTGTATACTGAGTATCGATCTCCGGTGCGCACATCTACTGGGGCAATGCCTTGCTCCTTGGTATATGGACTGGAAGCATTACCGGTCGAGGTTCAGATTCCCTCTTTGAGAGTCCTGATGGACGTGAAGCTGCAAGAGGCGGAATGGGTAAGGACTCGGTACGAAGAGTTAAGCCTAATTGAGGAAAAGAGGTTAGCAGCCATCTGTCATGGACAGCTATACCAGCAGCGAATGAAGCGTGCTTTTGATAAGAAGGTACGACCTCGGGTGTATCACGTGGGTGATATGGTGCTGAAAAGGATCCTTCCTCCTCAAAATGATCGAAGGGGCAAATGGACACCTAATTATGAAGGTCCGTTCGTGGTCAAGAAGGTTTTCTCTGGCGGAGCCTTGTTGTTAACGACCATGGATGGCGAGGATTTTCCATCCCCTGTGAATGCGGACGCAGTTAAAAAATACTTCGTATAAAGAGACCCGCTGGACGAAAAGAATAAAATAGTCCAGGCAAAAATGGGCATCCCGGCGAACCAAAAACAGAAAAGAAAGGTTCGGGCAAAAATTAGGGATAAAAAGAAAAAAAACTGTACACCCGGCAAGTCGAAAACCTGAAAAGGCGACTTGGGCAAAAAGGGGTATCCCGGTGGACTGAAAACCCGAAAGGGCGGTCCGGGCAAAAGAGGGATTGAAACGAACAACTGCGTCCAGCATGATCGTTTGCTTTGGTTAAGGCATCATGGATAATACCCGGTGGGGATCAATCAGAAGCGTCTTGTTCAGAAGGCAAAAAGCACGGAGAGTCTGAGCACATATGGGGTGTAACCGAGTTGGAACTCGATGAGATCAAGGGTTTCACATTGCCATTAGGATAGATTCTTTCCTTTTGTGCAATTACCTCTTTTCAGGAATTGCTTCCTTGGTATTGCTCATCGGAGCCACACTTTTCAATCAATAAAATGCATGTTCAGTCAAATAATTCTGTTTTTGTTTTTTCATTACCGCTTTGATTGCAAAAACATCCAGATATTTTTGATGAAGAATCTTGCATTTTAAAACAAACAGGTCCCTTCCAATGCATGTTTATAAGATTGAAGCTTGAAATCTTATTTGGAAGGTTGAGTGACCCAAGTGTTGAAATCTTGACACGCCTGAGGCACGGTTTTATCTAACGATCTGTTTTGCAGGTGCTGTTAGGTATTTTCACTCACTTGCAGGTTGTGATGTGGAAGCTTTGACAAGACAAATCCCCATGGAGTCCGGTCAGGGACGAGTGTATGAAAGGATGAAGAAGTGACGTTGGGGCGTACGACGAGCCTTGATGTTAATCAAGAAGACTCTTCAAAGTCGGAAGATTTGGAAAGTCTGTAGAAATTCCCCGCAGAGTCTAATCAGGGACAAGCAAGTTGGAGAACGGTGAAGAGACGACGAGGGATGTCCGACGACCTTTGGAATTAATCAAGAAGACTCTTCAAAGTCGAAAGATTGAAATTTATGTATAAATCCCAGGGGTTGATGCTCCGTCGAGCGCGGCGCGACTTGGAATACAAGATGATGGAGCAGAAAAGTCCAGATAAGTCTGGGAGTTCTCAAAAGTGGAAAGATGATACGAGATTGGGAGGTGGATACCATGGTTCGACGAGTCGACGGGCGTTCTATACCAACTTTTCTCATTTCCTCAGCGAGGTCCCCAAGCAGAGTTAGAGGACCAACTCCCCAGCAGATTCCGGATCTGTGACTTCCCCAGCCGAGTCAGGATGGTTATCCCGGCAGGTTTAAAACTGTGTTTCCTCAGCAATCAGGCCAGGAGGTTGCTATTCCCCGAGTGAAGCGGGTTTCAATGAAATATATCTCCAGCTGAGTGTATCCTACATGAGGATTGGATGGGTCTTCCCCAGCGGAGTAGCATTCGTTTCCCCTAGCAGGGTCTGGATGGTTATCCCCAGCAGGTGTCAAATCGATGCTTTCCCCAGTCGCCAGGCCTGAAGGTGGCTGTTTCCCCGGCAGGGCTATCTGAGAGCATCTCCCCAGTGAAGTTGCCAGGTATCTGTGAGGGTTTCTCAAAGCAGAGTCGGGATCGATATCCCCAGCAAGTCAAAGACAATTGTATCCCCACAGAGTGCAATGGTGGATTCTTCCCCAGCGATTCCTGAGTGGATAGGGTGCAAAGGAGGTTCTTCCCCGGCAAGGGTTACCTTTTCCCAGCAGCAGTGCAATTCCCCAGCAGGGTGGAATCGGAGTATCGACGAGTTCCTCAGCAGAGTGTCTCGAGCTTCCCAGAAGAGTCCCTGAGAGGGACACTTTTTATGCATTCATCATGTAGAATAAAGCATAGCATATTGCATAGAAAAAATAAATAATCGCGTAGCATTTCCATAATTATGGGGCATTACGCAGAAAAATCAATCATGCATCATTGCAAGCGTAAGCTAGTCTCAAGCCATGGTTACCGTTTGAGATATGGTTTTGCCGGAGGTGAAGATGCTACTCAAACCGTGGTTACCGTTTGAGATTTGGGTTCACCGGTTGGTGGAGATGTTGCTCTACGGAGTTTAGCATCATGACGTCAGGTCAGCAATGTTCCCCAGTAGTGCGATATTGGAGGAAATGTTTCCGTCGGACAGAGATGGAGATAAAATCAGAGGACGTTACGCGATCAGCGCGATTTCGGGGTTCAAATGCAATGATCGGGGATCAATTGCGCAAGAAGTTTCCGACGATCAGGTCGATGTACTTATGGCATTCAGGCCAATTTTCCGGTATTCAGACCGAGGCGGTATTCAGACCGAAGTGGCGTTCAGGCCAATTTTCCGGTGTTCAGACCGAAGAAGTTTCCGACGATCAGGTCGATGTACTTATGGCATTCAGGCCAATTTTCCGGTATTCAGACCGAGGCGGTATTCAGACCGAAGTGGCGTTCAGGCCAATTTTCCGGTGTTCAGACCGAAGAAGTTTCCGACGATCAGGTCGATGTACTTATGGCATTCAGGCCAGTTTTCCGGTATCCAGACCGAAGTGGTGTTCAGGCCAAGAAAATGAAAAAAGAAGAGAAAATTTCGGGGTTCAAGAAAATAAAAAAGAAATATAATCCCCAGCGGATGTGGTGTTCAGGCCATGGTTATCCCTGTGTTACCATTTATTTTGGTATCCAGGTCGACGTTGTTTCGGTGATCAGGCCGACTTTTTCCGTTCCTGACGGATCTTTGTTTCAAGACTGTTTCTTCGCCGATTCTGACAGGCGTTGTTAATTATTTCCCATCAGAGTGCAAATTGTTCGTCTGTTCTTGGTATTCAATCACTCTTCATCCTGATCATCTGAAAGCTGAGGCTATTCATATCGACAGGTTCACAGTGGATTGAATAGGGGCAGCTGTAACACCTCAAAATTTGCCCTCCTCTCTTGGGACTAACATAACATATTGCATTACATTTTTAGGTCATTAGGCATTGCACATTGCATATCATGTGGTTACATTGTGCAAATCATCCTCCCAAGTCTTGGTCAGAAGATGAAGAGGTCATGTGCAAGCCTAGGGTTTTATTGACTGATCATTAGCCATTTGAGGATTGGACTATGAATTAGGGTTTTGATTTCTCAAGGAGATTGGTCTTCATCTTGACTAAAATGATACATCATCATCATCATGGTGTGTCATCATCAAGTGTTGGAGCATATTCCTTGAGATTAGGGTTTTGACCACTGGTCAACCCTAATCATCTGCATTGGGCCAATCAGGGCATAGCAAGGATATGGGGTCTACAATGGCCATGGGGATCATAATGTGATTGTATTGAGCTTATTGAGGATAGGGTTTCATCCTTGAGCCATTTCATCAGAAGATTGAAGCTCAGACTGATCAGTGCATTGCCAAATTCATCTATCAGTTGAAAAAGTCAACTGTGGTCAACTGTGCTTGATTTAATGGATTTGGAGGTGGGAGAGAGTTGGATACACTTCATTCATGTTGGAGCAAGTGTTATTTGACATGTCAAAGCTCAAGAATGAAGAAAATAAAGTCAGACAAAAGTTGCCGAAAATGGAAAGTGACTTGTAATGGAAGTTTCCAAAAATGGAAAGTTTTTCACCTCAAGACCACGTGTCCAAAAAAGCTTCAAATGAAAATTTGTTCAACATGAAAGTTGTAGATCTTGTTCTTACCTTTCCAAAAAGTCCAAGAACTTGAAATTCCCATGTATGGTTGACAAGTTATGGTCCATTCAATTTCAAAAAAGACCTATAATCAAAGTGGCATAACTTTCACATGGAGTGTCCAAAATGGATGATCTTTTTATGAGCAAACTCCATTTGACATGTACTTTCATGGTGCATAATTGGAATTCATCAAAAATGGTCAATGCAAAAGGTCAATTTTCAAGTGCACAATAAAAAAGTCAAGGGCAAAATGGTCCAAGTTGAGAAATAATTGGAATTTTGGCATGGGAGTTTTTGCAACACACCACATATGCCAATTGGAGATGGTTTGAATTGTCACAAGTGCTCAAGGTGCAATATTTGGCTAGGCCATTTTGAAACTTCACTTGAAAATGCATTTTTTGGTATGACATATGGAAAATGAGAATTACAAAGCCAATCAAGATGGGATCAAAGCCAACACATCACAAATGATATTTAGGAGATGTCTGAGCTGTCATACAGCTGTCATGAGGCCTAGGGTGAAATGCCATTTTTGCCCTTTCACTCAAATTGCACATTAAGCTAATTGTGTCATTTTGGTTAATTGGTGATTAAGAGTTAATTAAGGGATGGTATATATGGTTAATCATAACTGAATTGTTGATTACCATCACATTCACCAAGATCTCTAACAAACTTTTCCCTCCATTTTCCAAATTCTCTCAAAATCTTCATCAACACTTTTCAAGATTTCTTCATCAATTCTCCACCAAAGTGAGAAATTCTTGTTGCTTCATCTTCCTTGGATCAAGATCTCCATCTGTTTGGACTTCTCCATTGCCAAAAGCTTCCAAATCGCAACTGCTCAAAGTGTGTCCAACAATGGTGATTTGAGAAATCTTGCAAGTTAAGCATTCTCGAGCTAACCTAACATCTCCAGTCAACTTCTTAAGGCTTCTTCTGCATCTGTTTTGAGGAATCAAGCGTGGAAACAAGCTGTTCAACAACTGCCATTGCAAGGTGCATAAATTTCGAATCTCTTCATTTTGTGAATTTCCATATGCTTTTTGAAGTGCCTTCCATGTAGATGATCATGATGTAGTTAGATTTTGATTTAGTGAACTGTAGAAGGAGATATGTTGATTTTAAGATTTGATGCCGAAACCTAAATCGCTCGATCCGGATTGTACAGTAGGAGTTAGGATGAATTGGTTACACATTCATGATCCAGGCACTTAGACCTTTCCAATGGATATACGTTTGTTAAGTTTGGTGAAGTTTTGATGTTCTTGAGTTTTTGCGTTTTCTGGAAAATTTTCTTGAGAAAGTGATGAAGATTGCTGTGTTTGATCTTTCAATTTGCCTTGGCCGTTTGAATCTTTGTTTGCCGCGCTCAGGAGCCAATCAGATGGCTCCGTTTTCATTTAACGAAGTGACGTCGTTTTGGCGCTTTTGCTGATAATTACGTCCGTGCCATTATCATATAATTATTTATATTATTTCATTTGCTTTTTCTTTTTTTTTATTTCATTTTGAGGTTTGATCTTGTAAAATTCATAACTGATTCAAAAATCATCCAAATTTTGTGAAATTTTTTATGCCATGCTCATGAGAATGTGTAGAATTTTATGATGATTTTTGTGAAATTTTTGCACGTGTGGAAATTTAATTGGCCTATTGATTTTGTTCATGTGTACATTTTTGTATGTTTCACCATATCCTCCATGAAATGCTCATACCTTTAAAGAAATGATTGAAAATTTTTGTGCTCATTCTGGACATGTTGATGGTGATTTCCATGTAAAGTTTATGATTTTTTGATACTTGGTGATGTAGATATGATTTTTTGAATCTAGGTGTGACAATTTGTGTCACACCTAGCTAGGTCAACTTCATGAATTTATTTGCATGACCTAGGATTGTTTGATTGGGTTGAAATTTTGCATGAATGATCATTGATATGTCAAGATAACATGTGAATTTTTCTGGATTTTTCTATGGCATTTTCCATTTGATTGATAATTTTCTTCACTGTTGGTTCATTGTGCAACATTGTGTGACACATGTTTGTAATTTGCTTGTGAAATTCTCATATGATATTGGATGAAAATGAAAATTGACATGAGAATTCTAGAGACATTGTAGGACATTATGATTTTGATCCCATTCATTTCTAATATGTTCTCACTGTTTTATGAATTATTGAAGTGGATGCTTGTTTGAATGTCTTGAATTGGCTTGAATAATTGTGTCTGGACTTTTTGATTTTCATTGACCTACTTCCTTTTGTCCAATTGAGCTGAAAATTGACATGCTACTTGTTGATTGTGTCCTGTTTAGGTGTGAATTATTTGAGGATTTTTGGAATTGTTTTGGTATGCCTTTGATTGAAGTCATTCTCTTTGGTCGCGAGACCATGTTCTTTCCAGGTTTACTCTGAGCGTTTCCTTTCCCTCTTTGGGATAAATAACGCACGGTGGCGGCTCTGTGTTGTTTTTGTTTCAACCCGCCGGGTTGTTTTTTTCGCGGATGCGACACCTTGCTGTAAAAGGAAAATGTGTGCCCCGAGGAGTAATAATTACTGCCCCAATACCATTTCCATATTGATTTACAGCGCCATCAAACACCATGCTCTATCTAGAACCAGGTTCTGGCCCTTCATCGAGCGTAGGCTCATCGGAATCTTTCATTTTCAAATACAGAATCTCCTCATCTGGGAAGTCATACTGAACTGGCTGATCATCCTCGATTGGTTGATGTGCCAAGTGGTCAGCCAAAATACTACCTTTAATAGCCTTTTGAGCTCGATACTCAATATCACACTCAGATAACAACATCTGCCAACGGGGAATCCTCCTAGTTAAAGCAGGCTTCTCAAAGATATATTTAATTGGATCCATTTTGGATATCAACCAAGTCGTATGATTCAACATATACTGGCGTAAGCGCTTAGCAGCCCAATTCAAAGCACAACATGTCTTCTCAAGCATTGAGTATCGAGACTCACAATCAGTGAACTTCTTACTCAGGTAATAGATAGCATACTCTTTCTTTCCCGACTCATCTTGCTGACCAAGAACACAACCCATCGAGTCTTCAAGAACTGTCAGATGCATAATCAACGGTCTCCCTTCCACAAGTGGAGACAGAATCGAAGGCTCAGACAAATACTCTTTAATACTATCAAAGGCCTTTTGGCAATCCTCGGTCCAATCATGAGACTGATCTTTCCGGAGGAGCTTGAATATTGGCGCACATGTGGCAGTCATGTGGGATATAAATATGGAAATATAACTCAAGCGGCCAAGAAAACCTCGGACTTCCTTCTCAGTTTTGGGCGCAGGCATCTCTTGTATTGTTTTGACCTTCACATGATCAACCTCAATACCTCTTTCGCTGATAATAAAGCCTAATAACTTGCCAGAACGGACTCCAAATGTACACTTGTTAGGATTCAGACGAAGCTTATACTTCCTCAGACGCTGAAAAAGCTTCAACAAGTGTTCTACATGTTCAACTTCCATTCTTGACTTTGTAATCATATCATCAACATATACCTCGATCTCCTTGTGCATCATATCATGAAACAAGGTAGTCATAGCTCGTTGATACATGGCTCCAGCGTTCTTCAAACCGAAGGGCATCACTCGATAACAGAATGTTCCCCAAGGTGTGATGAATGTTGTCTTCTCCATATCCTCAGGTGCCATTTTGATCTGATTATATCCGGAAAATCCGTCCAAAAATGAGAAAACATTGAATTTAGCTGTATTATCTACCAACATATCAATATGTGGTAGAGGGAAATCATCTTTCGGACTAGCTTTATTCAAGTCTCTATAGTCCACACACATTCGGACTTTTCCATCTTTCTTAGGCACATGCACAATATTGGCCACCCATTGAGGATATGTAGAAGTCACCAGAAACCCCGCATCAATTTGCTTCTGAACTTCCTCTTTGATCTTTACAGCCATATCAGGATGAGTTCTTCTGAGTTTCTGCTTTACAGGCACACACTCAGGTTTCAAAGGCAGGAAATGTTACACAATATCTGTATCTAGACCAGGCATGTCTTCATACGACCAGGAAAAGACGTCGACGTATTCTCGTAGCAACTCAATCAACCCCTTCTTAACAGACTCTTCCAGGAGTGCCCCAATCTTCACTTCTCCCACACAATTTCAGACCCCAAGTTGACTGTTTCCAGATTCTCAAGATGCGGCTGAATGACCTTCTCTTCATGCTCAAGTAGACGGGTAATCTCATCAGGAATCTCTTCAACATCATCTTCTTCCGCCTCAAATACAGGGAATTCAAAGTTGGGAGATGGTGTTGGATCATTATGTTCAATGGGTTTGATCAACCTGCATAATGATTTTGGATATAAGAGAGATTTTAGAATTCAAGCAAGGCAAATCATTATGCAGATGAAAAGATTGATTTTATTCTTATTTTTAGGGTTTTATGTGATCACCAATTTCATGCAAAAGCGAAAAGGGAAAACAATTGGAAAAACAAACATTTAACATGAATTTATTGAATGAAAATATCATTGTATTTATGCGCCAACAATGTCATCACTTCTCCTTTTGGCATGGGAGAAGGGTTTTTAAACACAATGAACATTACTTTGACTTATGGATAACTGTTGGAATATCAACAACGACCCAATTATTGCAGATTCCTCCAGGGATGATGAAATTGCCACAATCCTTTTCATCCTCTTCCAAAAAGGCAGCAGCCTCTTCATCTTGACCGGTGTGGATAAATCCACCACTCTTGAACATCCCTTGCTTGTTGAAGACCCCAGAAGAATAGCCTAGGCCAACCCGGGATTTGTTGTCTTCCAACTCAATCATTTGCCCCAATCCGGAAGTTGCACCATGCTTAATGGCCAACTTTGCATCTCCATAGGAAGCAAATGAAGAAGTTCCCTTCTTAATAGGCTCATCAATAGATAAAGCTTGGAACAGCGTTCTAACTTCATCCTCAGCATCTATATAAGAGAAGGAAGACAAATGGCTAACCAGGAGAGCCTTTTCTCCCCCTACCACCACCAGCTTCTTATTCTTCACAAACTTCAGTTTCTGGTGTAGGGTGGATGTCACGGCGCCTGCCTCGTGAATCCATGGTCTGCCTAAGAGACAACTATACGATGGGTGGATGTCCATAACCTGGAAGCTAATCTGGAAATCACTTGGTCCAATTTTGACTGGGAGATCAACCTCTCCAATCACAGATTTGCGAGACCCATCGAAAGCCTTCACAACTACTCCACTCTGCCTCATGGGAGGCCCCTGATATGATAACTTTGCAAGAGTGGATTTTGGCAATACATTCAATGATAACCCAGTGTCCACCAGCACATTGGACATGGCGTCATCTTTGCAGCTCATAGATATATGTAATGCCAGGTTGTGGTCTTTTCCCTCCTCGGGGAGATCAGCATCACAAAAACTTAAATTGTTACAAGCGATGATGTTTACAACAATACTGTCGAATTGTTCAATCGTGACATCGTGATCCACATACGCCACATCCAACACCTTCTGCAAAGCTTCTCGGTGTGGTTCTGAATTCATTAGCAAGGATAATACAGAGATTTTGGATGGCGTTTGCAGAAGCTGATCTACAACGTTATACTCACTTCTCTTGATGAGCCTCAACATCTCATCACAGTCTTCTTTTGCATTGCCACTCGGGCCAACAGAGACAGGAGTTCTCAATGTAGAGGTAGGTTTAGCAACAAGTGCCGGATTCAGAGCGTTCACAGCATTCCCAATCGGGCATTCAGCATAATCAGCATTATTATTCCTTAGAGCATCAGCTTACGTCTTTGGAGGAGCCGAGAAAATACGAATGCTGCGGGTCAAGCCGCTGACGACGATAATATTAACAACAGATGAAGAGGGCAGGGGCACCTCTTTCCCATTCTCCAATGCTACAGCATTGTAGCGATAAGGGACCGCCTTCTCAGAAGAGTACGGTACAAGGCCGACCGACTTAATGATCAAAGCAGGAGAAGCCTTCTGCTTGCTACCATCATACTTGATGATAACAAGCTCAGGGATCCGGAATACTGGAGAAATTACATTGACTTCATCAGCATCTTCGTCAACATTTCTGTTTTGAAGGATCTCAATGACTCCCTCACCCAGCATTTCTTGAACATCTTTACGCACCTGGCGACAACCTCTTTGGTTAACTGAACAAACTCGGCACCTATCACGGTCGTGCTCGTAATGACTATAATCATACAGCAAACGATGCATCTCGACCAGAGATTGTCGAATATGACTGACGTATTTGACTTTGTATTTGCCAGGGCAGCCCTGGACCATGTTGACAGATTTCCCATGCTCGGGCAATGGGTTCTTCTTCACGTTAGGACCTACGTCCTCGAAACATAGAATACCACATCTTACAAGGTCTTGAACCGTGGTCTTCAAAGGGTAGCAATTTTCCACGTCGTGGCCGGGTACACCAGAATGATAAACACAGTGTAATTCGGGCTTATACCACCACTGGGGGTTAGTAGGTATAGTCGGTGGGTCTCGTGGCGTAATCAACTTCCTCTCTATCAAAGAGGGGTATAACTCTGCATACGTCATCAGAATAGGATCGAAGGTGACCCTTTTCCTCTCGTAACTTGTGCTGGTTTGATTACTGTTTCGAGGCTGGTAGACCTGCTGTTGCGGACAGTGCTGTTGTTGTTGATATTGCGGATGTTGTTGTTGCAGATTATTGTTGTGTTGCGGATATTGCTGATTATCTCTGAAGACAGGTGATATATGAGCCACCTGGTGCTGGTTACCGGCGGGATGCACGGTCTTCCTCCTCAAAGAGGGTCTTCTAGTTTTCACATGGGAGGCCACAACATGTGCCTCGCCATCTTTCTTCTTTCCAAACGTCCCATACCGTTTGGCAGAAGAGCCTTCTTCTCTGGTCAGGCGCCCTTCCCTGACTCCTTCTTCCAATCGCATCCCCATGTTCACCATCTCGGTGAAGTCAGAAGGAGCGCTGGAAATCATCCGCTCATAATAAAAAGAACTCAAGGTCTTCAAAAAGATCTTGGTCATCTCTTTCTCTTCTAGCGGGGGCGCGATCTGTGATGCCACCTCTCGCCACCTCTGGGCGTACTCTTTGAATGTTTCCTTGTCCTTTTGAGACATAGCCCTCAATTGATCCCTATCGGGAGCCATATCCATATTATATTTGTATTTCTTGACGAAGGCTTCGCCCAGGTCGTTGAAGGATCGGATGTTCGCACTGTCCAAGCCCATATACCAACGTAGGGCAGCACCGGACAAGCTGTCCTGAAAGTAGTGGATGAGCAATTGGTCGTTGTCGGTCTGAGTTGACATTTTTATGGCATACATGACCAGGTGGCTGAGCGGGCAAGTATTTCCCTTGTATTTTTCAAAGTCAGGGACCTTGAACTTCACAGGGATCTTCACATTAGGGACCAAGCAGAGTTCGGCAACAGACTTGACAAAAAGATCCTTTCCTCGCAGGGTTTTCAATTCCTTGCGGAGCTCAAGAAATTGATCGTTCATAGCGCCCATCTTCTCATAGACATCTGGGCCCTCAGACGGCTCAAAATGATAGATGGTGTCGTCTATTCTGGGCATAGTATGCACGACAAGAGGAGGAACAGCAAGGACCGGGCTAGATGCCGACAGGGAAGCAAAGGTGGGTGCAGGACCCTCAGGCATGAAATTAGGAGGCATCCCCCACGAGAATCCGGATGGGATGGCCGTTGGAGCAAAGTGTGCGCTGGTCGTAGGCACAGTTGAGGAGACAATCTCAGAGATGACTGTCCTCTGGGGAGGAGTTGAAGGCGTCGGAGAAGACTGGCTCTGGGCAGCCATGAATGACTCCATCAGGGCAGTCAATCTGGCCACTTCCTCCTTCAGTTTGCGGTTCTCTTGTTCCAAATGATCCATCAGTCTTGAAATGTTGGCTCTGGTATAGTACCGGTGAGTCAGCTTGTCTTCAAAATAAATGAAGAACACAGAGTTAGACCATAGAACAAGAAGCCTGGAGCAAAACCTGCTTATGCACATGATGCATGCAATGCTTGTGCATATGATTTGTTTTTATTTATCAAAGGAACTTTTAGAGTTCTATTTGCAAATATTGGAATTATTAAACATTTATCACATATGGAAATATCTCATCAATGATGTCTGGAAATATTTTTACACCAAATAAGTACAGTCTTGGTAATCCAAATACAATACAAGAGAGAAGGAAAATGAACATCCTATGGATCCCTAGAAACAATCATCTAAAGCTCTGGAGACTAGAAGATAAGATGCACGAAGCCTCTTCACCTCCTCCTCATAGGCTGCCTCCATATTTGCCTTCTCTTTGGCGAGTCGATCGTACTTCCTTTTCCAAAACTTGGAAGACTGCGGAAGTAGAGAAGTTCATGCATCATCAGGATCATCAATAACCTGATGCTCAAGGAACTCTATCAAAGCATCCTTCTCCTTGATCTGCTGAAGCAACTCCTCTCGTTCACGGATCCAAGCACGTGAACAGTCTTCGTCTCTCAACTCCTCTACTCCTTGGTCAGGAAGGGTTGAAGGCCCAACCACAACCAATGGTGTAGATCTTGGATACTCGTAAGGCATGAGGTACTCAGAAGCTCTCCTCCTAACCCAAGAAGTATAAGGCTCCAAAGCGATACAATTCTTCGGACCCAGCTCCTTCAAACCTTGGGGATCTTTACCCTCCTGAAAGAACACACCTTCTAACATAATGTTGTTGGGTTTATCGTTTAGGGGGAACCCAAGCTGACGTCGTGCCAAAATAGGGTTATAGTTAATCCCACCACATGTACCGAGAAGAGGCACATTGGAGAATTCACCACAAGAGTCGATAATCTGCACACCATCATATACACGATTATACCAAAAGATATCATCATTGGTGAGAGACATAAGTCTCGTGGACCACCGTAGACATCCTTTGTTCTCCTTGAAGGCGACCGTCTGTGGCAAGTGAGAAATAAACCACTTGTACAACAGAGGCAAACATCACACAATGGTACCACCACCCTTTGCATTCCTCATATGCAAAGAAAAGTAAGTGTCACCCAACAGAGTCGGAACGGGATTAAGAGTAGAGAAAATCCTAATAGCGTTCACATCCACGAACTTGTCGATGTTGGGAAATAACACTAGCCCATAGATGAGAAGTACGAATATAGCCTCAAAGGCGTCCTCACTCATGGCCTTCCCATACATAGTAGCTTGAGCAATGAGGAACTCAGAAGGGAGACCTTGAATTCCACCTTTGGTAGTCATACGAGCACCAACCAGAGATTCATCTATATGCAACATGTCAGCTATCTCTTGAGAAGTAGGAATGCTCTCTGAGCCACTAAACGACAACTGGTCTAGAATAGGTATACCCACAAGGTAGGCATAATCCTCAAGTGTGGGCAAAAGCTGAAAATCCGGAAATGTGAAGCAACGGTATAAGGGATCATAAAACTGCACCAATACACTCATCAATCCTTCGTCCACTTGAGTAGTCAGAACAGATAGAAGCTTCCCAAAACAAGCCTTGAAACCCAAGGGATCTAATACATAGGATATCAAATTCCTTAGCTCTTTCAAGTCGGGTTGTCTAAAACTATACTTCTTCGTATTCCTTCTTTGTCTTTCCATGTCTGAAAATTTGCAAATAGACCTCTTAAGTTCCTTGAAAATTTTCTCATTATTGATGATATGGATGAAAATGGGTGCCTGAATGCATGAATGCAACAATCACACTCAAGGATCAAGCAAAGCACACCAAACAACGGTCATGGGATGGATCATGTCATCCTTAATATCAATCATCCATTTTGGTGGATTATGGTTTACACCTTATCAACACCCAAGTTCCATTGATATTAAGGACACATGAACGGATCAACCATGAATCAAGGGTTTGTTGCAAATCACGAGCATGGAGTCTTGGTTTAAGGACCACCCACAGGGAGTGTACTAGGGTTTATACCTGCCAAACATGTTCTACAAGAGGTTCCCATAGTCATCATCCCATCTTTCGGATATTATCGGATAAACGACTACTCGTATTCCAAAAATATTCTCAAGAGAGACTCTTATGAGTATAGCATCGCGTAACAATCGTATCAAATCTTACACTTGAACGACTTTCGCACTACATCCTAAGAATAAGCCAAGATGGGCTTGGTAAACTAAGGTCCTTGGCTTCTAAGGTCTATATTGGAAAGAGTAATGTCTAACCACAACTACTTGTGTGACATTATTGATCCCAACATGACCTCCACCAAGTGAATGGACTTTCAAGTCACCCTGCTAAGGAATAACTCCACACAAGTCAACAAGACTATGCCATTCTCCTATCCTAAGTGCACTCGAGTTCGGGTATAGAACTCATCTCACAAAGATCACCAAGCATGCAAGGAATTAATATTCAAGCAATTCAATCATTACATACAATACAGTAATCCCAAATTGCACAAAAATATGTCACAAAACAATATACAATACAATACAACAAAATATGAAAAGTAGGCAAAACCCACTAGGCAAAAATGTTCCCCAGCAGAGTCGCCACTTTTCTGTAGCGGGGTATTCGTTACCATTAGAGATATTGACTAAATCTAAGGTAAACCATACAAGTCGAGTCGCCACCGCACTTCTATTTATCCAAAGGAATGGTTAGAAAGCGAACAAAAACCTAAAAGTTTTATCGAATCAAAAACTAGTAAAAATGTCAGAGATCGGGGTAAGGGGGTTGGTTATGCAATGGAAAGGTTTTAAGCACCCAAAACATCCTAGGTACTCCTAGGGAGCCCTTTTCATACTTGTTGTAAGGTTGGTATTTTGTGAAAGTTTATTTGTGCAAACATGATTGAAGAGATGAGAAGAGAATATACAAGTTATTTACATTTTGTGTTTGGATGGATAAACCCATTGCCTACGTACCATCTTAAAGAAGATTAGGATCAAAACCTCGTAGTTCGGGGTAAAAAATCTCAAAAATGAGTTGGTGAATTGATTTGGTCCAAAAGCCTTAAGGTCTTTTGTTATCCAAGGGAGAAAGCTCAACCTAAAACCACAAATCCACCATGTGAGGATAGCTTCAATATGCTAGTGAGGGGTTAACCCTATAATAAGCATGGAAGACCCATTGTCCATCACTAAGGATATAGGTGAGTATTACATCTACCTCAAGGATAACTCAAACCTAATAGCTAAAGGTTATGAAAAAATTTTGATTAAGGAAGTGGCCATTGAAACCACAAAAGATATTTGAATGAGTTATATTTACCAATGAAGAGTATGTACAAAATATGGTCAAAGTTGACTTAGAAGTTCAATTCAAAATAAGTGTTATGAAAAGAAAGTTTGAAAATCAAAAGCATAAGGCTTAGGTTTCTAATGTTTGAAAAGAAGTGTTAAATGTCTGCACAAAAGTTTTTGCTTGGGTTAGAGTGGAGGGAAGAATAAGAATGGCTAAAGTCCTAATCATACAAGAGATAAGGGAAAGGAAACAAGACCACAAATGGAGTTCCTCTCTTGAGATCATATTGATGATCCAAGTAGCTCCCATCCTTTGGAATATGCAAGCAAAATGATAGTAAGCTCAAACAATCAACACAAATCAAAACAAGCTCCTTAGAAGATCCTCAATGTATCTTGTGTCTTTCACTTTGGATGAACATGGCTATGGTTCTTCCATCTGGGCTCTCATAGAATTCCCTATCACAAAAGCATACACATCAAAAGTTCCATGAAGTAAATCAAAAATGGACAAGAGTGAGTTTAGAGATTTGGTTCTTCTAATCCATCTTTAATATTAAGGTCCTTTTACTCCATTTTGCAAAGGGAAAGTCCTAGAAACTAAGTCCATTTGTCCATTTCTTTGCATTTGGTCCACAATAATCAAAACAAAACACAAGCACAATAATATATACAATTATGTGCTCAAGTGAGCAAAAGGCAAATTGCATTAACATAAACATGTGCTCAAATGAGCAAAGGGGGAAAAGCAAATGAATAATATGTACAAGAATAGTAAATTGCATAAATGTAAAGAGCAAGAAGTAAATGTTAATAGTTAGTGGTTAGTGTTAATAGTTAGTGTGCCATAAGGCAAATTTAGCGCTATGTTAAGCAATCGTAATTGGACTTATGTAGAAGTCACAACTATCTGAAGCCGGTTAATAATAATGTAGGCAACAACACAAGTTAGAGGTCTTGATTAGTGAATCAAACTCCAACAACTTGCCATGCTAAAAAGAAGATGAGAAATGATCTTGTATTGGTTTAAGTCTTTTGCATGATTTAGAAAGCAATCTATCCTTAATGCAAAGACATTCACTTGATCATTTGATCAAGATGAATTAGATTTGAATCAAGGAAGATTAAACCTCCCTAATCAATGCTAACCATCAACCTTTGACTCATTGATCAAAAAGAAAAGAAGGTGAAGAAGAAGAAGATAAAGAATATAAATGAAGAATTAAAGTGCATTAAATGAAATGGAATGTACCAATCAACAAATGTTGACCAAAGATAGGGAAGATCAAGGTCAAACAATAGAAAGCAGAAGTAAAATGAAGATTAGAAGTCAAGGAATAAACAAAATATTTTTGGCATTTTTAATATTTAAAATAAAACTTGAATTAAAATATTAAAGAAAGGTCAAACTTCAAACTCACTTCAAATCAACTTTGAAAAGTCCAAGTGAATTATCCCAAGTTCAACAAGGTCAAACAAAGTTTGACAAAAAATTTCAGCATTTTTAAAAGTCAGAAACTATTTTTAATCAATTAAAAATGAATAAAAATAACCTAATTGAACTAAAATCTCAAATAAATCTCAAATCAATTAATAAATTGATGAGAATATTTTTCATAGATCTATCATCATTCAAAGAGGTTGAGAAAATATTTTTGTATTTTTTTAATATCAAAAACTATTTACAGTGAATTAAAAATAACCAGAAAAGAGAAAATTTCTAAAAAAAATAGCAAATGATAAAATAAAAAATATTAAAAATCATTTTTAGAAACTAGAAAATAAAAGAGAAATAATTCAATTGGTCCCATAATTTTTGGACCAATAATAAAAGAGATATGAATTTTAGAATATGAAATAGAATTAAAAAATTAAATAGAAATTAAAATCAGAAATGGAAAATATGAAAAATCCACACGCATTGGATTGAATGTCATTAAATGACGTTGAGGATCCAATGGCATTGGCATGCGCGCGCACCATGAACCTCAGTCAATGAGAAGCACAAATAATAAAAGAAAGTCATAACAATGGACTGCCTTGATCTAATCTGGAAATGGAAAGGGACAGTCCAGATTTGATCTGGAGACCAGACAGTGGCCAGCGCCACCGTCTTCTCCTGCAAGCTCCGATGAAGATAAAAAATCACAGAGATTCAAATGTGCATCAAAATGCACGATCCAGGCATCATTCGAAAGGTGAAGTGATGTACATCACTCCTATGCCACTCAATTCCACTCTAGATTCCTATTAAGAGAGAAATCAGAGATGGAACTTTGGTGGTGTTCAACCGAACTTGCTCGATTTCAACAATTAAGAACACAATAATGATGCCTCTATACAGAGGACTTCAGACAACACAAGATCAAGGCAAATGGAGCAATGTATGATGAGATTCGAAGCAAAATTCAGTTGAGCAAAACCTTTGGATTGTGAAGAATTGCGTCACTCTCTTTGATTCCTTTTGCAAACAAAAGCTTCATTGGATCAAGGTGAAGAGGTCTAGGAACTTTAGATCTTAAAAATCAATCAATGCAATTGAATTTCAAATCTAAAGTTTTTAGAGAAAAATGAAGTTTGTTCCTTTGGTATGGGTGGGGATTCAATTCAGCAGGGATTTAGGCGCCATTAGGTTGAAGAATTGAAGAGCATAGCACTTGTATTTATAGCTAAAACCATCTGAAATGCAATGAACAAAGTGTGCATGGGAGAAGAGGGCCTCCATGCATGGGCATGTACAGGCGCATGGAGGGCCCAATTCTGATTGGAATAGATTGCTATACATCACCAAATGAGAAATGGACGTGCAGATTAAATGTTAACAGCTCATGCAATGTGTTTGAAATGAATTTCACAAAATGCACTTAATTCTTCATGTCTTCGAAAATGATGCTTCTAAACTCCAAATGCAACCTTATGAGTAATGGTTAGAAAGCTTGTTGCATAAGGAAAAAATGATATGTTGATCAAAACTCCAATTGGGCCTTGGAAATTAATGAAATTTGAGCTTGAAGTGTAGGGTGCAAAACATGCATTTGTGAAGTTTCCAAATTTAGCGAATGTTCAAGCCTTTCTGTTTCAATGATGCAAGCTCCAAATGATAAAACATTCAACATGAAAGTTGTATATCTTTTAAAGACAATAAATTTGGACATAAATTTTTCATCATTTCGATTTTTAATGAAGAAGTTATGGGCACTTGAAGTTGGACTTTTTCACATTTCAATGCACTTGGCCCAAAGTGACCTATAATGTTTTGCATTATCACTTGTATTTCTTTTGAGATTTTGCAACTTTGCTCAACATAACATTTGAAGTAGACACAATAATATTTCCAATGCATTAAGTATCACCTCAAAACCATGAAAAATGAATGAGTTATGTTCTTGGGAAGTTGACCTAAAATTAGGGTTTCAGTCAAAATGACCTATAATGTCTTAGAATGGATGATGACCTTCCAAGCTTCAAATAAACTTTTGATGAACATGAAAGTTGTTCATATTATCCTTAAGAACAGTTTTCTCTTGGGGTCATCTCCATTTGACCAACACATAAAAAGTTAGGTCTCAGTGTATTTCAAAATAGTCAAATGAATTGACTGATTAACTTCTAAAGTCCACAACTCATATATTGATGAATTTGTGATTGAGGACACTCAAATAAGTTCAAATATGCCTGATATGATTAATTAAAGAACTTCCCTTGATTGTATTTGACCATGGGTTGAGGTTGCTTCATGAGCAAGGCACGGTTGATGACCATATAAATTAGGGTTTCCTTGGGAAACAAACCTCAAACCCCTTGACTTTCTTCGATCAAAATGATGAATTGAGATACTTGGGAGACATATTTGATGGATGAGAGCTTTGGGAGCCATTACCATGCTTGCTTTCATCTTAAATTAACCATATCAATGCACAAAGGATCTCCTAGAAGCTTTGGATCTTGTGATTGCTCAAGCTACAAACAAGAAATGTTAGTGACATATTTTTGTGCTTTTGGTTAGTAAATAAAATGAGAAAAGCAATGATATACAATTCAAGCATGCTTGGTGATCTCAAACCACTCACAAGAGATCCCAACCCAAAGGCAAAGGGAACCAAGATGCTTATGATCCTTGAGGCTATGCAAATGCCATGTTATGATGCCATGAGGGATCTTAGGGTCAAAATTGGGGTCTTACAGGTAGTAAAAGTTTTCTTTTTTAGAAACCCAATTCACCCCCCGCCCCATTTCTTGTGTTTCTCATCACCTTAAGATACACCTCCTTTATATAGGAGAAAATGTGGCATAAAAAGGAAACAATTCATGAGCCATTTTGATGTAATAATCGATTAATAAAAGAGAATAATTAAATATTCAAGACACAAATGCAACGTTTTGATATCTAGTTATTTCCAATCGCTAAGAAACTTCTACAATCAATTATAACCATTACAAAATGAAATAACTCATTATTCATAAAAGTCTAATAGATTATTAATTTTAAAACAACTCCTAATTAATCATATAATTCTCTACTTAATTATCTACGCCTTAAAAAGTTTGTAGGTGGTTTTAACAAATAAAGAAAGGTCCCTCAAAGGTTTTAAAAGTGAGTGAGTGTGTGTGTGTGTGTGTGTGTGTGTGTGTGTGTGTGTGTGTGTGTGTGTGTGTGTGTGTGTGTGAGAGAGAGAGAGAGAGAGAGAGAGAGAGAGAGAGAGAGAGAGAGGGAGATAAATAGGTAGATAGATAGAGAGATATAGATAGAGAGAGGGAGAGAGATTTTTCTTAGTAGATTAGGAATTACTCTCCTACTTTTAGAAGACTCTGGTCACTTAGGCCGACATGACAAGACGAGCTTTCACACTTCCTCTCTTTCACAAATCTGAAGCTTCAAGTTCCTTTTCTAGATACATCGATCATATAAGTACTTCATTGGAACTTTAAATCTTTTACTTGATGGGGCTTGAGATATTTTCAAGTTTAAACACCATAATCAGAGAGTTGGAATGTTATCACCACCAACTTCAATAAGCATCAACATTATCATAATCAAAACATCAAGACAATCAACAACATCAAGATCATTGGTTCAATAACAATTGTATTAGCTCCATACATGAAAGCATGTAGATGCATAGTCTCATCCCTTTTTGATATTTACAACATATCTCTCAGGGAGTTGGTAAAATATAAAGCAAAAAGATAAATTTGGTATGTTTAAACTCCCTCTCACATGATTAGAGAGTATACTCTGCTCCCTTTGGGAGTATATTTATCCCCCTTTGGAATAATCATAAATACGAAAAAATGATATAGCATATGGATCAGATATAATCATGTAGAGAAAAAGAGGAAGGAGAAGGAGAACAGACAACTAAAACATTAATCCATGCATGATTGATTTAAGGTTCCTAATTGAGTTCTTATGAAAAAGATGTTTCCTTAGGGAGAGGTTTAGTAAAAATGTATGTGAGTAGATTTGATGAAGATACAAACTCAATAATGCATTTACCTTTTTTGACACGATTTCTAATAAAGTTGGTTACTAACTTCAATATGTTTAGCTTGAGATTGGAGTATAAGGCTTTTGGTAAGGTTTATGGTACTTGTGTTGTCACATTTTATCAAGATAACTCCAATATTAACATTGTTATCACTGAGTTATTGTTTCATCCAAATAGTTTATGTTCAACAACTATCCGCAATAACATATTTTGTCTTAGTTCTTGATATCACTTCACTTGCTTATTTCTTTATGCAAGGAGGCAAGCGAGTTACCAAGTAAGTGGCATGTACCATTCGTACTCTTCCTATCCAATTTTCACCAAGCTAAAATAGAGTCATTGTACCCAACTAAGTCACAATCCACTCCCTTGGGGTACCATAAACCCATTTGTGGTGTGCAGTGAGATATCCCAGGATGCGTTTAACCGCACTAAAATGTGATTATTTGGGGTTTGCTTGAAAAGGAACACATAAACACATAAGAAATATGATATTAGGATGCAGTGTAGTGATATAAAGGAGAGACCTTATCATACCTCAATATTTTATTTTCTCGACTGCTTTTCTCTTCTCGTACTTGTCTAGGTTTCATAAGGTGTCCATTGGAGTTTTTATAGCTTTGTCTTTATCCATGTCAAACCTATTTAAAAGATCCTTGCAATAATTAGCTTTATTGATGAAGGTTCCTTCTTTAGCTTGATGAAACTGAAGCCCTATTAAGTATCGAAACTCCCACATCATTGACATCTCGAACTCATTCTGCACCATCTCAGAAAAAGACTTACACAAGGATTTGTTAGTAGCACCAAAGTTCATATCATTAACATAAACTTGAACTAGTAAAATTTCATGTTCAGTTTTCTTGATGAAAATATTTTTATCAAATTGTCCTCTTTGAAAAAATAATTCAAGCAAGAACTTGCTTAGACTACTGTACCGTGCTCTAGGAGCTTGTTTAAGATCGTATAAAGTTTTCTTAAGTTTGAAAACATAATCAAGTAAAGTTAATTTGATAAAACTTGGAGGTTGATCAACAAACACTTTCTCCTGGATGTAACCATTCAAGAACACACTCTTTACATACATTTGGAAGAGTTTAAATGTCATGATGCAAGACAAAGCTAATAACATCCTTATGGCTTCTAATCAAGTTATAAGGGCATAAGCTTAATCAAAATCTATATCTTCATGTTGATTGTATCCCTTCATAACAAGTCTGACGTTTTTTCTTAAATCATTTTCATCTCCGTCAAGCTTGTGGAAAAAGACATATCGAGTATCGATCACTTGAGTAGCTGAAGCTTTGGGAAAAATTTCCCAAATGTTGTTTCCTTCAAATTTATTTAACTCTTCTTTTATGGAAAGAGAACTAGTTTCATTAATGATAGCCTCGTTATTTCCCTTTGGTTCAATTTGTGAAACAAAATCCACAAAGTTACATACTTTGTTAAAGGAATGTTGATTGGTAACTCCATTAGAAATATCTCCAATGACATTCTAAATAGGTTTGTCCTTGGTTGTTATCCATTCCTCTGGAAGATCTTGATGATTTATAAGAGTATCCTTATTCATATCTTGAAATTGTTCTTAATATGAAAATTGATCTTGATTTTTTTCTATTTTTTTATCTTTAAGATTTTCTTCTAGGGTTGTCTTTTCCAAGATACATGCATAATTAACAACCTCTACTTCTTCAGGTCTGGGGATAGCTTAATCAAAGGTAACATGAACATATTCTTTTGTAGTCAGGGTTATTTTGTTAAAAAATCTAAAAGCTTTTCTCTAAGTAGAATATCCTATGAATATGCCTTCATCAGCTTTTGCGTCAAATTTTCCAAGGTTATCCTTTCCGTTTGATAAAATATAAAGCATTTGTAGTCAAAGACATGTAAGTGAGAAATATTCAGATTTTCTCCTTTATATAATTCATAGCTCGTGAGCTTTAGAAATGGTCTTATCAATACCTAATTCATAATATAGCAAGAAGTGCTTACTACATCAACCCAAAAGTATTTTGGAAGATTTGTCTTATTAAGTATCATCCTTGTACTCTCTTATAAAGATATATTTTTCCTCTCTACTACACCCATTTTGTTGGAGAGTTCACGGAGTTGAAAAAGTATGCTTAGTATCATTCTCGTTACAAAATCTTTCAAATTCCTCATTTTGGAATTCTCCACTATGATCGCTTCTAATCGATGAAATGCTTAATCCTTTCTCGTTATGGATAACCTTGGCTATTTTTTGAAAGGCAACAAACACGTCTCTTTTTCAAGGATACGATTAATGTTCAAGTATAACGAGAATAGTCATCCATAATTACAAAGGCGTATACATTACCACCAAGAATTACAGTTCTAGATGGGCCAAAAAGGTCCATGTGAAGCAGTTGTAAGGACCAATTTATGGAAATAACATTTTTTTTCTTTAAAAGAAGCCCCTACTTGCTTACCCAATATCACATAATTTGTTCTTTTTGAAATACAAGTCTGACAGACCGACTATGAGATATTTGCAGACCAACTTATTTAAGTGGTCCATATGGATCTAATCTATCCTCATATGCCATAGCCAAGATTAATCCTTGTTACTCAAGACACAAACATCATTTGAAGGAATTTTATTTATATTCACTATGTAGGTATTTCCACTTCTTGATCTAGTAAAGAGAGTTTGATTTGATATATATTTTATGACCCTGCATCCAGAAGAATCAAAGGTTACAATGTTACCTTTGTCACATAATTGACTTATACTAAGTAAATTATACTTTAATCCTTCATCCAAATGAACTTATCCAATCGTGGGACTATGGGACTCACCGACTGTACCAAAACTTATAATATTTCCCTTATTATTGTCACCATAAGAGACAAAACCTTTCTTCTTAGGAGTGAAGGAGGAGAAAATAATTTCATCACCGGGTATATGCTTTGAAAAATCACTATCAAGGTACCATTTAGAAATCGAAACTGTAAAGCATTCCACCATTAAGAACTCATGTCTTAACTTTAGCTACCTAAATAATTTGGATCCTTTACTGTTAGTTCCATAAATATTTCAACCACTGGATTTATATCAAGATTACGAAAATATGATGAAGCAGATATTTTTTTCATTTTGCGCTTGCAATGAATTTTCTAAAAATATGGAGAAGGATGTCCTTGTTTTCTCTCATGACACTTTTTAATAAAATAGAACATAATAGGACATTATTCATTATGGTAATTACATTTTAAGGTTTTGCAATGAGATGTAGATTGATAATTACAAATATTAATAAATATTTTCCTATTGTTCTTGGGTTCATAGCCAAGACTGGCCTTATTATAGGAAGTTCTTTGGTTTCCCAACAAAAGATTCAAGTTTTCTCTTCCTTTAGTGAACTCGTCAAGTGTTTTTTTGAAGATCTCCAATTTCATTTGTTAATTCTCTGTATTTGTGATTTGCAATAATTTTGGTAAAACTAACTTAGCAGCAACATGTTGAACAAGATGTCCTAACATGTGGATCCGATATCTTGTCTGTTACAGGTTTATATTTTGGTAACAATTTGTTTGTTTAACAGATTACAAAATATTCTGGGAATATTAAGTAATCCTATGTGGCATCCAAGATTGAGGAATCAAATATTCTGTTTGTGTTTAAAGTTATTATGTTTTTTTAAATGTTGAGACATTTTAGGAAACCCTTGATTGAAGACCTATTTTTATGCAGATTATTCTACAGACTTTTAGCAGCTGCCTTGCTGCGTTTTTGAAGCCTAAATCCAGTCCAAACTTTGGTTATAAATAGAATGCCACAAACCTAATTGAAGGACGAATCAAATATTGTTCACTGATTTTTTAGGGTTTGTATGTTCATGTTAATTGTGAGCCTCTCTAATATCATCTTGGTATAAGAGTATGATCGTCTCTATTGAGACTGGGATGATGAAGATGATAAATTATCTCAAGGAAACTCCAAAGCATTGAATGCCCTATTCAATGGAGTAGACAAGAACATCTTCAGACTGATAAATAATTGTATTGTTGCTAAAGTTGCTTGGGAGATCTTGAAGACTGCTCATGAAGGAACCTCTAAGGTGAAGATGTCAAGACTTTAACTTCTTACCAATAAGTTTGAGAACTTAAGAATGAAGGAGGATGAGAGCATTCATGACTTTCACATGAATATTATTGATATAACCAACGCCTCAAGTGCCTTGGGGGAGAATATGTCAGAAGCTAGGTTGGTCAGAAAAATTCTCAGATCTCTTCCAAAGAGATTTGACATGAAGGTAATTGCCATTGAAGAAGCCCAAGATATAAACAACATGAAAGTTGATGAACTTATGGGATCTATTCAGACCTTTGAATTAGGGATCAGTGAAAAACCTGAAAAGAAGAAAAGTATAGCCTTTGTTTTTAATGTTGAAGACTTAGAAGATGAATGTGAACTAGATACAGATGAAGGGATATATAATGCTATTGTGTTACTTGGAAGGAAATTTAACAAAGTGATGAAGAAGATGGACTGGAAGACAAGATCAAATGCCAAGAATAAGTCATTCGACATCAACAAAAATAAGGATTTTGGGAGAGGGCCCAAAATTGAAGAAAATACTAACCAAGGAAAAGGAATCCAATGTCATAGATGTGAAGGGTTTGGACACATAAGAGTTAAGTGTCCCACTTATCTCAAGAAGCAGAAGAAGGGTTTGTTTGTGTCTTGGTCAGAAGATGATTCTGAAAGTGATCCTGAAGTGGAATCTGCCAAACAGGTTACTGCCTTGACTGGAATTTGTGATTCTAATGAAGAAGCATATTGTAAAGAACTCACTTTTGAGGAACTCGCTGAGTCATACAAGGAGTTGCGCCGCAGAAGTGAAGAAGGGTTTCAACTAGGAGAAGATCAAAAGAAAGTCATTGCTCAACTATAGGCTGAAAAAGTGGAGCATCTGTCTATTATCTATGATCTGAAGGATGAAGCTGTATTGTTCAATTCAAAACTTGACAATATGACTAAGTCTGTAAGAATGCTTAACAATAGTTTTGATATGCTGGATGAGATTCTTCAAACTGGTAAGAACGTTGGATAATCAAGTTGTGATGAACAAAGGAAAAGGGTCTGCAATGAATTTTGTTCATCCTAAAAGAAAACATGAATAAAATATGCCAAATCAAATGTCCCAACATCAGCAAAGACATCAAGATGATTACTCAGGAAGCAAGACCCATCGATGGAGATGTCATCACTGTGGAAGGTTTGGTAACATAAAACCCTATAGTTACAAACTACATGGCTATCCCAAACCTGTTTCACAACCCAGATGAAAACAGACTATTGTTAAAGCAAAGAAAAAGTGGATTCCCAAAAATGGCACTTCTGGACTCATAGCTCACACCTCCCTCAGAGCCTCTGCTAGAGAGGATTGGTATTTTGATAGTGGTTGTTCTAGACACATGACTGGTTTCAAGAAATTCTTGGTGGATATTAAATCATATTCCACTAGCTATGTCACTTTTGGAGATGGATCAAAAGGTGAAATAAAGGGTGTTGGAAAGTTGGACTATCCTGGACTGCCTAGTCTCGATGGTGTACTATTTCTTAAAGGGATGACTACTAATTTGATAAGTATTAGTCAACTATGTGACCAAGGTCTCAAAGTTAACTTTACTAAATTTGAATTCCTAGTAACAAATGAGAAGAATGAAATTATCATGAAGGGAGCCAGATCAAAAGATGACTACTATTTGTGGACTCCTCAAGAAACAGATTGTTTCTCAACATGCTTTATGTTAAAAGAATATGAAGCTAAGTTATGGCATCAAAAGCTTTGTCACTTACATCTGAAAGGTATGAAGAAGTTTTGTCAAAGGAAGCAGTCATAGGTATTCCCAAGCTAATAACTGATGAAGGAAGAATTTGTGGTGAATGTCAAATTGGTTTTAAGAAATAATGAGAGGCTCCTCAAAGGTTTAAGTGTATGTGTAATTTACCTCAGTAGCTTAGGAGTTTCTCTCCTAATTTTATAAGACTCTAATCACTCAGGTAGACAAGACGAGATAAGCTTTCACACTTTTGTCTTTCACAAATCTGAAGCTTCAAGCTTTTATGTCAGATACAATGATCATATAAGCACTTCACTGGAAAATTGAATGTTTTACTTGATGAGGTTTGGTATTTATTAAAATTTAGACACCATCATCAAAGAGTTGGAATTTTTTTACCATCGACTTCAAAAAGCATTAACATTGTCATTATGAAAACATCAAGAGAGTCAAGAACATCAGGATCATTGGATCAACAACAAATGTATTATCTCCATATCTACAAACACGTGGATCTACATTTTAAAATAAAGGGATATCCTCTATTTGTAATAGAAGGTGTGACTCAAAATGGAAATAATCCATGGGCTTTTCAATGCTCCTGATCGATTAATTAAATCACATAATTGATCATGAAGTATAGAAATGGAAGGTTTTTTAATGGAACCTTCACTAATCGAATATAAGCCCAAATTATTTACTTTGAGACATTATAAAAGAAATAATTGATTGAGCCTAAAGTGATAATCGATCATTACGTGTAAACTACACTCATAAAGGACTATTTGAGCTAGTAACCAAATAGCTAGGCACAAAAAGATTTTCGGGTGATTTTAGCAAAACGGATAGGCTTCTTAAACATTATAAAATGTGTATTTGATTTTGCCATAGTAAATTCAAGAGTTAATCTTATATATTTATAGACTCGGATCACTCAACACCGACAATGTGGGCTTTTAGGCTTCTTCTCTTTCACAACTTTGAAGATTCAGGATCCCTTGGTACATTATCTTTAACTTTATCACTTCCATAAAACCTTAAATCTTCTTCCTAGTTAGGCTTGAGATAACTCTTCGTGATAGACACCATCATTATAAAAATGACTTGATTAGAGACCTTATTGACTTCATCAAATGCCACTTGACATAGGGCATTTTCCTCCAAAGATATGCTTTAATATCTTGATCTACAAGACCGAAAACTTGATCACTGCAATTCATGAAGACTTCATATCATAGTGTTATCACCATCAAAACCATAAATAATTTATCAACAATTCTGAGGAGGACCTCACATCACAATGTTGTCCTTATTAAAACCAAATAGATTGTTGCAGACATCATGCTCGCAAGCACATAGGTCCATATTCCCTCATTTTGATAATGACAACACATCTATCGGGAAGGTAGACAAAACAAGAAATAAATGGTGATAGATTGAAGTTGTTAAATTCCCCTTAAAAATATATAGAGTATACCCTACAACCCATAAGAGTATTTTTCTCCCCTTATGCATTATCAAAAAGGTGGAAAAAATAATAGTAAATAGATATGGTAGATACTCAAGCACATAGATCATAGAAGCATGCCAAAGTGTTTAAAAATAAAAATACTTATTTAATTAAAAACATAATTCAAGTACAATAATAGGAAACATTTAAAAAAAAAGCCACAAAATAACTAAGCAATAAACTACCCATAATCATCATCATCACTGAATACTCTTGGAGGCATCTAAGATCCATTTTATATGAGCATACAAGCCACAACGTCGATCTTCCTATCATCCTTATTCTCCCTATTGATGATGTTGTTGAGGAGAGCTTCAGTTGGATTAGTATCTAGAATTTCATAGTCGAACTCTTCCAGAATGGATGTCTCTCCTTATTGAGGTTGAGCTGGCCCAATTGAAGAGCTTTCTTTTTCTTTGGGGATCTTGTGGGACAAAATTTCATTGTTGATGACTAATATCATCATACCTAACATGCTAATTTCTATCCTAGTGTAGTCTTGATATGGTACTTCATCTTCAAGTTCCAAGATTTTTATTATCAACCTGCCAAAAGGTAGCCACATAATCTTTATTTTTCTATCCACAATTTGGTAGATTAAAGTACTGGCCTAATTTGTTTCTACTTTGATGGTAATAATCAGACAAAAACAACATCAGTTCTAGATAGTTTCCCAAAGTTATAATTCCTTGGGACAAGAATATGGGTAATCACATAGTGTATGAGATGAATATCATGGTGCAATCTGCTTACCTTGAAAAGAGTGGGGATGCCATAACTAGGATCAACTAATAAGGATGTAGCAGCAAGTAACTAAGAATAACCAGTACTTGAATCTCCATCAACTTTGAATTCATAATTGGTGCACGAAAGATTGTAAATCTCAGTGAATTTCTCAATTGATAATTTAGTTTGATGTTTTTTCACTTGGCTGGTAAGGATCCCTCTATCATTCTTGAGATTTGAATATAACATCCTCACCAAATTTGGAAATTTTCTTCAGGGATATCACATATGAATCTCTTAAGTGAGGCCTCATCAAACAACCTCAAGAACTCACAATCTTTGAAGATTTTCTCTTCCAAGTGGTAGGAGTCGGGGATTTTTTCAAAATCTCGATTGAAATGATTTTCTTGCTCTTGAGAGAAAATAATTATAAAAAGTAGGCTACTGAATAGGGGCTTCCAGAAGTACGCATCCTTTTAGGAGCCGTGATGATGATGATTGCAAGAGATTTTGCCAAAACACATAGCAAGCAAGAATAAAATAGGAGAGGAAGGCAAGAGAGGGATGAGAAAAAGAGTGAGGGCAAGAACACACACACACAGACACACACAGACACAGATATATATATATATATATATATATATATATATATATATATATATATATATATATATATATATATATATATATATATATATATATATATATATATATATATATATATATATATATATATATATAGAGAGAGAGAGAGAGAGAGAGAGAGAGAGAGATAGATAGATAGATTCATTGTCTCTAATTGATTATCTACAATAATATAAGACTCCTTCATGATTTGATTGTAGGCGGCATATAGTTTTAGAGACCATAGTCGATTGTTCCTTAAGGTTAATAGATTATGTGAAGAAAAAATTTGAACTTTGAAATTTAAGTATGCTCTAATAGATTACACCCATGCCTAATCGATTATATAGGAAGTTTTCAGCTCCTTTTTCTTATTTTAGGCCTTGGCATGAGTTCAGGCTTGATTGATTTTCTTTTGACACCCCCAAACTTCCGCAATACACCCCTTTGCTTAGATATTTTCTTTGCAGGATTGCTAAAGGTGTGATCAACTTAAAAAAGATAATATATTAGTGATAAAACCTAACTAAGCGAGCATGAAAAGACCACTTACCAGAAAATTTTAGTTGAGTTTTTCGATTTAATTTCTATCAAGTATTTTACCTTAGAATCTCAAGAATTAAGGAGAAAAATCCCCCCGGGAGGGAACGATAAACCATAGTTAAAATCCCATTTCTAAGCATCACTTGATATGAGTGTTGCTAGGACAACATCATGAGCGATGCGATCATTAAAGATACTTAGACTCTAAAATCATTTGGAACATTACTATTGTTGAGAACCACAATCAATGCTAACAAACATCTAGGTCAGATATAACTTTTGAGTATTACCATCGATATTAAAATCTTGATTATACACGATTGTTAAGCACTACAATCAATGCTAACAACTTAATTAAACATGAATGTTGAGCATCACCGTCAATCCCAACAAGAAACTTGAATAAGATCATCATACTTCTTTTGTATACCCATGGTATACACATGCTTTGCACAAGTATATTAAATTTTCAATAAGCCCCTTAAAAGCTGCAAAGCTTTCCCTACAAAATAAATCAATTTTGCACCTTTGGTACCCGAATCATTTTTAGTCCTAGTGCATTAGTCTCTTTATAAGGTTTGAATGTATTTCCTTTAAACCCTAATAATTTAGCATTGTAGAAAGGTTCAACATGATAAAGCTTGTTACAAAATTAACATTTAAAGACTGGAAATTAGATTTCTCTCTATCATGACAAATATTATTAACTATCTATTAGGTTTATAACGTATGCCATTTTTATTAAATGCAGCCTTTTGATTAGCAAGAATTAAATCAAACTTATCTTTACCCTTAGTGAATTTATCTAAGGTTTCATGCAGACTTGTTACTTCATTTTTCAAAGGTTCACAAGATTCACATTTATTTGTTTTTAGGTATTCACTTCTTATGCTAGAAATTTCTTCACAAAGAATCTTATTGCTATTTTTTAAGAATTCAATATGATCCTTAAGACCAATAATATTCTTCTCTAATTTATCATTTTGTTTAGTAAGCTTAAACATTTGGTTATGAATTAAGGGGGTCACTCTAATGTTATCTTCTCTTGAAGATTTAAGGCACACATGATATTCTTGACCATATTTCCCTTTTTGAGATAGCGTTTCATAAGAGTATTCTTATGTATCATCGGGTATATTCTTGAAAATGTCTTTTCATGAATCTCAACATTGATCTCTTAGTGTTTCCTCCATTGATTCATCCTTCATGCTACCTCTTCTCCACCAAAGACTTTATATGAGGGATCTCTGAATATTCTTCCAGAATTTGAATCTTCACAAAATATTTTGGATGTTATCTCATAATCATTTTTACTTTCAAATATTCTGCTTGTTAAAACTTTTTTAAATTTTCTACTGATGAATCTTTGAAGACTTGCCAAGATGAAGTTTCTTCACAAATTTTACTGCATAAGGCTTCTTCATTATTTTTAATGGATGATGACTATTCAGATAATCTTTCATCAATTAAGATTAGGAGACTGCATGGGGTTGAATCTATTTCTTCTCCAAAATATTTTCTTGATGAAGATTCTTCTAATGTTCTAAAGTCAGTCCATTCATCTTCAAGAGCTTGATCAATTCGTTGAGTTTCTTGATGGTCTCCTTCTTCTTAGATTCTTCCTAAAACTAAAAAAAATGACTATTATCTTTTGGATTAAGGATTGAATCAAATCTCTAATTCCAAATCTTAATTCTTATATAGTTTTTAAAAACATAGTTTCTAGTATAACTTCCCAGGACTCTCATATTCATTTGGAATTTAAATTTATTGGGTTTGTGTGTTAGTTCTCTCTTGCTTGATACTTAGAGAAACAACATAAATCATCTCAAGAGTATCTCACACTTTCTTAGCATAATCACAAGTAAATACATAATAAAATATCTTGGAATTTAAAGTATCGATCAAAAGATTTTTGACTTTAAAACCAAGTTGCACTTTTATCTTATCTTCTTCGGTCCAATAAGATTGAATTTTATTTACTATCCCATCATTAAAAGATAAGGTAAGAATAAATTGACCACTGATTAAAATATCCCGCATTTAAAAAAAATCTTTTATAAAAAAACAAATTTCACCTTCCATAATTTAATTCTTTCACCATCAAATAGTGGAGTTGTATTCGTAAAAAGTTCCTTGTCAAAATCAGAAGTGTTTGCATTCATTATCTTCCTCTTAAGATGATTAATTCTCAAACATGAGTAGACTATAATGCCACTTGCTTAACAAGTGACTCCAAACACGAGAGGCGTGGGTGAATTGTGTGGGTTTGAAAAATGATTTTCAAATAAAAATCTTTGACAAAATCAGAGTTTAAAACATGCTTGTAAAACAAATAAGAAATAAGCAGCAAAAAGAAGTAATTCAAAGAGAAGGGAATAAAACAGAAATAGATAACTAAAATGTAAATAGATAAGGGAGAGAAAGATACACTAGATATTTATAAATTTTCGGCCTAATAGTTTGGCCTACTCTTCTATCCAAGAATTTCTTCTTGAGAGATTCCACTATAATGTGATATTTTGACAAGTTTTTCCATGAACCTCTTTACAAAAGGATTGGATCTTAACAATGGCTTTTCTCCCAGATAAATGAGAGAGTTTTAACTATAAATACCTACCAACCTAGAGATTTTTCCACTAGGACAATATCAAATCAACTGAGAGCTTTTAACACCAGGCTAAGCTTAAGAACCAAAAAAAAGTTTTAATTATAGAGAGCTCCCAACCAAACAGAGGTCTTACCATGTTCTCCTCAACAACAAAACAATATTTTTTCAATTTGTTTAGCTTATAACAAAAAAAACCTCACAGTGAGATAATACAATAATGCCCTTATACCAGACCCAAACACCTCACAGATAAAAGATTCATGCTCAAAAGAACTAAGCCATATATATATATATATATATATATATATATATATATATATATATATATATATATATATATATATATATATATATATATATATATATATATATATATATATATATATATATATATATAGAGAGAGAGAGAGAGAGAGAGAGAGAGAGAGAGAGATGAGCGAGAAAATGTTATTTGAAACATGTTTTCTGTTGGGTTTTTAAATGATGGGAAGCTCTCTATTTATAGGAGAGGGAGTGGATCAAAATGGAAACAATCCATGGGCTTTTAAATGCTCCTAACTGATTAATAAAATTGCATGATCAATTACGAAGTAAAAAAATGGGAGGTTTTTAAATGGCACCATCACTAATCGACTATAAGCCCTAATAATCAACTATGAGGCATTATAAAATAAATAATAGATTAAGCCTAAAGTGATAATAAATTATTTAGTGTAAACTGGACTCATAAAGGATTATTTGAGTTAGTAGCTGACTAGTTAAGCACAAAAACATTGGTGATTTTAGCAAAACATAGAGGCTTTTTGAACATTTGAAAGTGTCTATGTGTGTGTTATTTTGACTCATAATATTTAACACAAACACAACGAGCTTTAATATTTAATCTCTTTCACAAAACGTAAGATTCAAGATCCCTTGCTACATTATTTTTGACTTTAGCACTTCATTGGAACCTTAAATCTTATCCCTGATGAGGCTTGAGATAAATCTTCATAATAGACACCATCAATAGGAAAACATCTTGGTTAGAGATCTTCCTTGACTCCACCAAATGCTGCTAGACATAAGGTGTTGTCCTCCAAATATTGGCTTTGATATCTTGATCTTCAAATATCATAACTTGATCACCATAATTGATGAAGAATTTACATCACAAATTATCATTATCATAACCATAAATACTTAATCAACACTTCATATGATAACTTTTCATCATAGTTTTGTCATCATCAAAACCAAATAGATTGATGCATGCATCATACCCGCAAGCACATAAATCCACTCTCCCACCCCTTAAATAAGAGGTGATTGGAAATAAGCCCTAAAAGTGGTTCAAATCACACAAGCTTAAGGGTCACTACACATATAATTTCCAACAACTAAAAATAGAGATATAGCTTGTCATCCAAGAGGGACAACTAGGATATATGCCTAGGGTGCATCATACAAATCTAGGGAGAGTAAAAGACCTTTTTGGCGAGATAAGCCTATAAGTCCCCAACTTAGAAGAGAATAAGAACTCAAAGAAAGGGATGAAGGCAATCCCACCTGCCATACGCTCAACATTATTGTTGTATGTTTCTACAAATGAAGTGAATTAAGCTCCTCGCATATGACGTATGCTTTCCAGGTCATGTGCATCATAGATTCTCCCCCAAATCTCCAATCAAATTCTGCATACAAAGTCACTCTATCAATATGGGACATTGTTGGGATTATTCCCAATAGAAGACCACATGGTCATCAGTGTGAAAATGTTTAACTTGGATGTCAAGCGATTACTTATATACCCCAATAGGTCCGACGATGTTATATATTTTTCGATATGGTCTTAACACACTTAACAAGTTTTCATGATGTTAAAGGAATAACATAATAAAATTATGAGTATCATCAAGGAATACAGATATTCAAGTAATTTAAAAGTGAAGCTAGAAGGTTATAATGTTTGGTGCAAAGAAAGTCAAATGCAAAGATCAACATCAAAGGAACCGAAGTTTGTGAAAGCCCCCATAATCATATTCCTAAGTGTAATTTTATTTGTTTAGAATCAATAGTATGTAAATTAAGTGTGAGTATCTTTCAAGGCACTAACTAACGCACCACATACTCAAAAATGATTTTACAAACTTCATCTATTTCAAAATCTTCTTTAAAAACATTTGTACTTTCTTTAATCTATTAAGAAGTGTCATAACCAATTAGGAAAGAGAAATCTCACTTTCTAATTGATGAACTTGTATTTAATTGATTATGGAGTAAGCTCGCCACCTAATCGATTAGGAACCCTCTTAACTTATTAGGCTCCAAATCTAGCTAATTTGTTTCCTAATTTGAAAGGCTTCACTCCTCATTTTTTATGGAAGAGTCCAAATGGTTAAGCCAACTATCCTTGCTATGTTGGTTCGCAACTTCACTATATACTCTTGGCATGTGTCCCTCATCAAAGACTTGGATAAAAGCATTAAAAACTTCGTTTGGTCTGGAGGAGGCTGGGGAAATCAAGCTCCATCCTCGACTCAAGAAGAAACTTACCCTAGAAAGGTGCAATCGAAGCACCCGCTGTCTGTAAGAATCCTGGATAGTAAGATCCTGAAGTCCATAGAGAAGCCTCCCAACCTGGGCGAGTACTATGAAAAAGGATATCTTGGCGAGCATGTACAACTCATAAATTAATGTCATTATCTTAGTGATTTGAGAGTAAAAGGCTTAAAGTAGAGTTGTGTAATTTGATGTTTGATCAGATCATGTTATAGTTGTAAATCAAGAGCTTTATTGTCTTATGACATTGTAATTGATATAAAGGTTACAATTTAAACTTGTATAGAAGCTTGATGTAGGACGTTTATGGGATGATCGTGTGATAATAGCTCAAGTTGATAGTAGAACTTTCAAGGGAAAACTCTTGCGAACTTGAGTAGGCTACATGGTTTAAGGCCAAACTAGTATAAATTTTGATGTGTTCTTTCTATATTTTATCTTTTAATTTATTTCATTTTATCGGCCACGGATTAATTCTCTTCTTCACCTTATTTCTTAAAATTTCCCAAGCTAAAATAAATATTTTTTTAAATGTTTTCAAAAATCATATAACACATTTTGTTCCCCCATCTTGTGTTTGAACTCACTTGGTCAATAAGTTATATCAGAGTCTAACTCACATATAACATTAATTATGTCACAATGAAGGAAGATTTCAAATTATTTACTAAACAAACCCCATCCTTTAATAGAGAGGGGTGTGCTTACTGAAAAGAAAATATGAAACTATTTATAAGGGGATGAATTGTGAATTCTAGGATGTTATTTAAAATAATCTCTTTGTTCCCACACATCAAGTTGATGGTGTTGTGAAAAAGTAAATTATAGAAATATGGACCTAAGAGGATAAAGAAAAAATATAGTACATTTTGAAATCTAAAACTACCATCGCAATTGCTTTCACTACGCCAAAAACTGGAATAGACAGCGCACCTTAGAGGGCGCTTTCTTAAAGAAGCGCACTCTAAAGTGAAGAGAAAAAATAAGGAGCGAACAACTGGAATAGACAGCGCACTTTAGAGGGCGCTTTTGTAACAAAGCGCCCTCTAAAGTGAAGCGAAAAAATAATGAGAAAATGGAGGGACACCAATAGAGAGCGCTTTTTTAAAAGCGCCCTCTAAGGGTACCCTTAGAGGGCGCTTTTAAAAAAGCGCTCTCTAAGTCCATGTACATTTCCAGTTTATAAGGCGCTTTTGGAAAGCCTTAGAGAGCGCTTTAAGAAGCGCCCTCTTAGGCCCCCTTTAGAGGGCGCTTTTTTTACACAAGCGCCCTCTAAGGTCCCCTTTATTTAACATTAAAATTATAACATATATATTGCATGTCTCTTTATTTTCCCTCTCTATATGCTATTTCGTTTACGTAACTGGGTTTTCTCTCTACTGCGATTACTCTCTACTACGATTACTCTCGTCCTCCGTTCGTTCTCCCTCCCTCACCGTCGTCGTCGCCGTCGCCTTCTTCTGCTGCTGTGTTCACGTTCACTGGGTTATCTGCGTCCACCGTCACTGTTCACTTTCTTCTCCATCGTTACCGTCACCTTGAAGGTATTTCTCTTCTCCATCGTTACCGTTCACTTTCTTCAGGTGTTTGATTAGGGCATTTTCTAAACTGAGTTTTACATTTTGTGCATTATGTTGATTAATGTTGTTTAGGGCAAACGAGCACTATATGGTGTTCATGAGCACCTTGTTGTAAGGTTTTTTATTTCTGATTGAAAACTGATGTCATTTGGAGTGTGTTTGAGCTTGTGCTTGGAAGTTTGATGATTATGGATGCAAGTTTGTTCATGTTCCAAACACCATAAGTTTGCATTGGTCTTTTGTATGCAGTAGGTGTGTGTGAGTTTGTATTTAATAATGATGAAAAAAAAGAGAGTTTAGATTGTTGTAACATGAGAGAAATGGAAGGTATATGAATGTGTTTTTTGTGTAGCTTCACGAATATGGTCATTGTCTTACTTGGGTCTTATTGAATCATTTCTATATTACAGATAAAATGGCTAACCAAGACGATAACCATGACGCGAGTGGATCACGTAACAATGTTGAAAAAGAAATCAAACGAGGATTGACCATTATGAAGTCAATCATTCGTGCAAGAGACAAGGGTGAAAAATTCGAAGTACATTGGAGTGCTGAAGACCAACTAATTGAGCCTAACGATTCAATGTTGGCAAGTTACATTGGTTCCCTTGTTCGACAACATATTCCGATTACATGTGATAATTGGAGAAGTCCGGAATTGAAGGTTGGCAAAGAAAAAATATGGTCCGAGATACAGGTACTTACCATATATTGTTATATGTTTTTTTTTGTTGACTATTTGTTGACCATATATTGTTATAATATTACTTATAGTAACACACTCCATTTGTATGTTTTTTAGAGATCCTTTCACATCGATGAAAGCCGGCAAAAATATTGTATTCAATTGGCCGGAAAAAGACTCCGAGGATTTCGATCCTTTTTGTCCAACAAATTTCTCAAGGATGAGGAAGGAAACTTTGTTGAAGCAGAACGGCCAATGAAGTATGCGGAAATTATTTCAGCCGAAGAATGGGATAACTTTGTCGCCAAACGAAGAAACGAAAAATTCCATGTAATGTCTATTAATTATGGTATTATACAATTGTTAAGTTACTTGGTTCTGATATGCCTTAAACTTTTTTATCCAGGAAGTAAGCGACAAAAATCGGAAAAGGGCATCAAAACCCGCGTATCCGTACAAAAAAGGGCGTACGGGATATGCACGGTTACAACAAAGAATTGTGAGTATATTCAAATGCTATGAGCTTATACATTGTCACAATATGTTATAATTGATGATCTTATAATCTGATTCAATTTGTAGCTAGCCGAGGAGAAAAGTGACGCAACATCTCTTCCGGAGCACGTATTGTGGAAGGCTGCTCGGGTTGGGAAGGATGGGGCTGTCGTTGAAGCGGTTCAAAATGTTTATGACGAATGTGTAAGTATATGTAACATTATTTCTTTAATTATATCGAAAATTTTGTTAGACATATAATTCATTTTTAATCTCCTCTAATAATATTTCAGGAGACTTTATCCCAAACCTTACCTTCAACCGAGGTCCAGGATTGCAGGAGCGTACTTAGTCGAGTACTAAATGTTCCTTAGTATTCCGGTCGTGTGAGGGGTAAGGGTTTTGGTGTGACTCCGTCGTCATTTTATAAAAAACCAAAAACAAAAAATCCTACCAACAAAGAGGTGATGGAGACCTTGGCGGAGTTAAGGGCACAAGTACTCGAACTGCAAAAGGAGAATGCAAGGTATAGAGAGGAAAGGTGCGGTTCCGAGGCAAAAGATACTAGTGACCGAGCTAGTATCAATTGTCAACCGAAATTTCCCGAGGTAATTATATATGTTATTATGAAATTAAAATAACACTTTTTTACTTGACACATATACACGTTAACAATAACATTTATTATTGGTTTAGGGCATTACACCTTGTCAGTTGTATCTATCGTCACCAACTTATCGCATAGTTGGAAAGGGAAAAGTGCACAACACTTCGGGTGAATTACTTCACCATAATCCCCTCCCGGTGGGATATATGAAAGTTTCGGTTGACCTTGTATTAGATACCGACGCGCTTCTACCATTACCTGACGTTGTTTCAGAGACAACGTTGATGCGAGATGCAGTCGGATCCTTTGTTGGATGGCCGTCAAATCTAATTTTCCCAGATGCCGAGGTATATATGTTCTAAATGATTATGAATATTTAGTATTCACATTTCAATTCAGCTACAATTATGATATTTAATCAATCCTTATTATATGGTAATGTTAGACTCCTACAAGACCCACACATAAAGCTGATAAAGGGATTTCAAGACGCATCGAGTCGGTTGCATCTCAAAAAGAGGTACAAATATATATACCCATTGAATTATATACGCAACGATTCTGTTGCATCACAAAAAGTCATGATTTAATTTATATGAATTTTTAGGTTCCCGGTCGAAAGTTGAAAAAAGCTGGTAAGGATATTCCAATGACGTCCGGGACAAAATCTCAAATTATGATGTGTCTTGAGAAAATGGTGGAAGAGTCCGATATTATGCACGGCGCCATCCGTAGTGTAGATTTTGATGAAGGTGTTTTCGGAATTGCTTATTCCGAAATAATTGCAAAGGAGGACATGCAACAACTTTTTGAACACGAAGAATTGGGCATCGCTGTCATTCATACATACATATGGTACTCCGATCAATCTATTATTTACTTAGTTGAACAATTTATTTACACATTTCAATGAGTAGTCTAATGTTTATTATGTTTCTATTTAAGGTATATGTATGTAACATTGATGCGGGGAACTGAATTGTGTAACCGATTCAATTTTATTGTTGCTTCCCGTATCAACACAACATTTATAACGAAAAATCCAACATCCGTAAAGAATGAACTAGTCGATAGATTCATGGCGGCCTGCGATAATACTACACCCAGTTTGTATTTTTTACCGTTTAATTCTGGCAACGGGTTAGATTTTCTTTCTAATAATTTCATTCTAATCTATGTATATCTTTTACGTAGAAAATTTTCATGCATCTAAATTTTTGTTTTATTTTACAGTGGTCACTGGGTGTTGGTTGCTATGGATCTTTCGAGACTAATGGTGTATTATCTCGATTCGTTATCGGGTGATTGGAGTAAATATCCGAGTATGAAGAAGACGGTTGACGCGTAAGTGAAATTCCCCTAAATATTCGTGTGTATTTGTATATTTAATTATGTCTGTCAGATTGATCTCAATATACGTTTTTATTTTGTTAGGGCAATACTAAAATTTAGATCGAAAAAGAATTATCGTAATAGGAAGGACATTACTTGGGTCAGAGTTCAGGTATATATTAAGTATCTTATTTTTGCTTATAATAGTGTTTGTTTTTTTGCTTATAATAGTGTTTGTAAAAAATTAACTATATATATTGTTTGTTTTTCTGTGTAGTGTCCTCAGCAAAACAATTCGGTCGATTGCGGATTTTTTGTATTGAGATTTATGAGAGATATCATTGCGTTGAATCGTATAGACATCCCAAAAATGGTATGGAATAATAACTTAGGGTTTATTTTAATATTATCGGATATTTCATCTAATTTGTTACTAACTCATGAATATGTTTTATTCTCTTAATTGTAGTACTTTGAGGAATACAAATCTTACTCAAGAGCTCATTTGGATGAAATGAAGGATGAATTGTGTCAATTCATTGTTGATCAAAGAATCATATAGCTAGGTTTTATATTGTTGTACATATATGTATGGAATGTTGTTGTTGTATGTTGTTGTTGTATATATGTTGTATATTGTTGTTGTACTTTTACTAAATCATGAATATGTTGTTGTATATTATTGATCAAAGAATCATATATTAATGTTGTATATATGGAGGATTAATGTTGTATATAAATGGATTCATGTTGTATATATCAATGGATTAATGGTGTATAACATTGGATTAAAGGATGAAATCAATATGAATTTTACACTTTTGCAGCATGCGAACAGGTTCCCAATTAAATATCCACTGTTTTTCAAACAATTTTTTTTAAAATAACTAACACTTTAGAGGGCGCTTTCTACAGAAAGCGCCCTCTAAACACTTTACATTGACAACTTTAGAGGGCGCTTTGTCCAGAAAGCGCCCTCTAAACACTTTACATTGACAACTTTAGAGGGCGCTTTGTCCAGAAAGCGCCCTCTAAGGTGGCCCTTTATGGACCACTCCAGAGGGCGCTTTTTTCTGAAAGCGCACTATAATGTGGCCCTTAAAGGGCCACTTTAGACAGCGCTTTCTCCAGGAAAACAAAGCGCTGTCTTTACCTATGCCAACGCCACTTTAGAGGGTGCTTAAAAGCGCTGTTATAGGCCAAAATAAGCGCCCTCTTTTCTCTTATTTGGCGTAGTGTTTATGCATGGATTAGTTTTTTCGGTTTCACATTATAATTATGGAAAATAAATGTGGAAAAGGGTTAGGATGGACACATTGACTCATGACTATCTATTTAGAATGAAATGTGAAGAAAATATTTTGGACCATGAAAAACTATTTATTTACATTGTTAATCATTTAAGAACTATAGGAAAAAAGTTCAAAATGAGGATTTAATTAATAAATTTCATAAATACTTAAACTGTACCTGGAAACCTAAAGTCATTGCAATTTATGAAATACATGGATTTCTCTTTTTATGTTTTTGACTACTCTATTTGGTAAACCATATGAAAATGAAATTGAGCTAAATCGTCTTGTGCAAAGCAGTGAAGGAGATAAGGAAAATAAAAGTCCTGCAGTGAAAGATATAAATATGAAAGACATTAAGTCAGAAAATGAAAACTCTCAAAGTGTAAGTGACGAGGACTTGAATTTCCTATTAAGAAAATTCAAATCATTCATAACAGAAAAAACCCGCTCCAAATTCAAGAAGCAAAGTAAAAAAGATCAAATTTTATGCCAACATGCTTCCGGTGTGAAAAGTAATGCCACATAAAGGCAAAAAGTCCACGAAACTAATAGAAATCTAAAAGATACACAATTCCACAAAGAATTAGAAATATCTTCATTGCATGGGATGAAAACAAAATGGACTAGTCTGATGAATCTGAAAAGGAGAAAGAAACCGACAAATCCCATAGTAATCGAAGAATAAAATGAGGTAAGCAATGTTAAATCTAAATTTACTTATGATGAGTTTTTATCTATTTTTAAGAACTTAAATGATAAAACAAGAAATTAAAAAAATATCGTCTCCATCTCTAAAAAGACTATTTTTTCTATTGAAATAGAAAACAAAAATTTAATCAATAAATATAGTTTCTTAGAGAGAGACAACAAAATTTAACTAAAAATTATCTCCTTCTTCTGAGAACCTAATGACAAATATATCAAGTGTGTTGAATGCAAGGTTTTAAAATATAAAATTAAGGAATTGCATAACATACTTGGTAAATTTTCCAAAGAGAAAGATAAGTTGAAAATAATTGAAGGTAATCAAGGAGCAACTTATAATAAATTTGGTTTAGGATATGAGACCAAAAGCAATGCTGAGTTTTTTAATAAAACTTGACATGCAAATAATACCTATAAATATAATATGTCTAAATGTAATTATTATTGAAAATCCGGTCATATCTCTTCATCTTGCTACATGAGAAAGAATCATGAATCTAATGTTAAAAAAAAACTCCTTCTTCTTTGTCTTGATTCTTCAAGAAAAATCATAAAATTAACATAAATTGGACCCCTAAAAATAATTTGTAGTCCACTAACACAAGAGGATCCAAAAATATTTGGGGTACCAAATGTCAAAATTTTAAGTTGTGATGGATATGTGCCTTACAACTCAAACTCAAGATGGTGTCTTAATAGTGACAATTCAAAGCATATGAGTGAAGATAAAAATATCCTCTCTCGTTTTACTCCTAAGAAAGGAGACTTTGTTTATTCTATTAACAACAAATGTATAATTGTTGGTTTTGGTACTATTGATAAGAACTTTAATCCTACCTTTGAGCTATTTTGGTTGTCGAAAGTTTATAACACAGTTTACTTAGTATTAAGTATATTATGTGAAAAAGGTAATAGAGTATGGTTTAATTCTTCAATATGTGTCACATCTCGAAAAATACGATTCCTCGCGATGGTCGCGAAAAAAATTAGTGTTCGAACAGAGTCGCCACCGAACTTTATTTATCCCAATGAAGGGATAGAAAAATATCGATAAAACCTTTAGGAAATGGAATAATGGTTGTCGCAATCATATTTGGGTTCGGGAGTGGATTACGTAAGGGGAAGGTGTAACACCCTTCTAAAATACCCCAAATATTTAATTAAAATAACAACATATATCAATCAGAGTAAATATGCCATTTAAGGGTGTCACACAATATTCCACACCATTCAACAATATAACGGTCATGCTCCTTTATTAATTCAAAACATAAACATTTGCATAAAACGCAGCGGACAGAAATCTCATCAATCATGTAAAACATTACATGTAAAATGGTTCATAACCAACAATAAAACATTTAAAACAAGTTAAAACATCTCATCCCGATGTTACATCTATCAGAGCACGACCCACTAAGGAGACTACACTAGACTCCAAGCATTTGCTTCTACTCAACTCATTGCTCGTTACCTGAAAAATAGTTGTAAGGGTGAGTTCCTCAATCGATATAACAAGCATTATAAAACATCATGTAATGCTAAGTAATAACACGTTTCATCACCCAAATCAGATTACACGTTCAGTAACAGCAATATCAACTCAATCATACTCAACATCAACACAACACACAACACACGTATAATACTGGAATACATCCATTCATATTATACGCCATACATCAATTATGAAATGAGACTCCATGCATGCGGTACCGACTATTTGTGAACATATAGTTCACCTCACCGTCCAAATCCAGGCACGGCTACCAAGCCCACTAGTCCCACTCATTTGAGACCTAGTGACTCACTCACTAATTCCTCACCATGGGAATTAGCTACCACCCCAAATGGGCCATGCTATGCACGCTAATCACCTAGCATGCAAACATCAACAACAGTCCAAAATGACTAACTCACTAATTCCTCACCATGGGAATCAGCTACCACCCTAAAGGCCACACTATGCATGCTAATCATCTAGCAATGCAACATCAACAACAAAATCCACAATGGACATATGCTCACACTCTAAGCCATACAACAGTCCATTCACAATTGCATACATAACATGTACATTCACAACATTATGCATACCATCAAACATCATCAACACATGTATCAAAACATCATATCATGTCAAATAATCAACCACAGTATTAGCACACTCTACTCATACCTATACTGCTCAAAATAGCGGGAATTAATCCCTATCACATCATACGCTACCATAGGCCAAACATCAATTATGTACACAACATTAAAATGTCAATTTTCTCACTTTTCAACAGTGTTAACCGGTTAACGCCCTGGGTTAACCGGTTAACGCAGCACAAACACACTTTCTGGCAAAACGCAACAGTGTTAACCGGTTAACGCCCTGGGTTAACCGGTTAACGCAGGCAAAACAACACTAATTTCACAATTCGCAACAGTGTTAACCGGTTAACACCCTGGGTTAACCGGTTAACGCAGACAAAACAGCAGTTCCTGCGCTAACACAAGCAGAATGCAGAATTCTCCGCATTTTCCGCCGTTGGAGGACTTCCGGACCTCCGATTCCAATTCCGTAAAAAGCTATACGTTAGGGAAGTTACAACACACTCAATTACAGGTTCGATTTCAGTTTTTACACAACATATCCATCACAATTTTCAGCATTCAACAATCCCAATTAGGGTCAATTCAACGGTTTATCACTACCCATTACATGCTAACCCATAATACCCATTAAACGACGATAAACCCCCCTTACCTGAGTTAATCCGGCAACTTGGAGCTTCAAGCTTTTCCGTTCTCCAACCCTTGCTCTCTAGCTCTTCCTCTTGCCCTTTCTCCACTTTCTCAATCGCTTCTCTGTTTCACGTGAAAACTTTCTTTTCCAAAATGAGACTCTTTCTCTTATTTCCAACTTATATATTTTCCAATAATTATTATTATCCCAATAATAATAATAATAATTCAATAATTCCAAAAATAATAATAATAATAATCCAATTATCTAATTAAATTAATAAATATATTATTAACTTAATTTAAATAATTATCATATTATTATCGGGGTGTTACAACTCTCCCCCACTAAAAGAGTTTTCGTCCTCGAAAACATACCTCAAGCGAATAACTTCGGATAAGACTCCTTCATCTGACTCTCCAGTTCCCAAGTCACGTTGCCACCTGCTGGTCCTCCCCAAGCTACCTTCACCAAGGCAATCTCTTTACCCCGCAACTGCTTCAATTCTCGATCCTCGATCCTCATAGGCGATGATTCAACAGTCAGGTTATCTCTCACCTGTACATCATCTACTTGGACTACATGCGACGGATCATGAATGTACCTCCTCAACTGAGACACATGAAAAACTTCATGCAAATTCGCAAGCGACGGCGGTAAAGCGATACGATAGGCTACTTCCCCTATCCTCTCCAAAATCTGATAAGGACCAATAAATCGAGGTGTCAACTTCTTTGACTTCAAAGCTCGACCAACCCCAGTTATCGGAGTAACACGAAGAAACACATGATCTCCCTCTTGAAATTCAAGTGACTTCCTCCTTTTGTCATGATAACTCTTCTGATGACTCTGAGCAATTCTCACCTTCTCCTGAATCATCTTAATCTTTTCCGTAGTCTGTTGAACAATCTCCGGTCCAACCACAGCGCTCTCACCGGACTCATACCAACATAAAGGTGTCCGACATCTCCTACCATACAAAGCTTCAAACGGTGCCATACCAATGCTCGAATGAAAACTATTGTTGTAGGTAAACTCAATCAAAGGTAAATAACAATCCCAAGCACCTCCTTTTTCCAAAACACAAGCCCTCAAAAGATCCTCTAGTGACTGAATCGTCCTCTCAGTCTGACCATCAGTCTGCGGATGATATGCAGAACTCAATCTCAGCTTAGTTCCCAAAGCCCTCTGCAAACCTTCCCAGAACTTCGATGTAAATCTAGGATCTCTGTCCGAAACAATACTAGACGGAATACCATGCAAACTTACAATCTTCTCAATATACAACTCGGCTAATCTCTCTAACGGATAATCCATTCTGATCGGAATGAAATGAGCCGACTTTGTCAATCTATCCACAATCACCCAAATAGCTTCAAAATTCTTACTTGTCCTCGGTAAACCAGAAACAAAATCCATACTGATACTATCCCACTTCCACTCTGGAATAGCCAACGGTTGCATTAGCCCAGACGGCTTCTGATGCTCAATCTTTGACTTCTGACAAGTCAAACAGGAATAAACAAAACTCGCAATTTCTCCTTTCATTCCCGGCCACCAAAATAACTTTTTCAAATCATGATACATCTTCGTAGCTCCAGGATGAATACTCAGGCCACTACGATGTCCTTCTTCAAGAATACTCTTTTTAAGCTCGGTAACATCCGGAATACACACCCGATTACCAAATTTCAGAACACCATTCTCATCAACTCTGAATTCACCACCTTGACCTTGATTCACTAAAGTCAACTTATCCACCAAAAGCACATCGGATTTCTGACCTTCCCTAATCTCATCCAGAATACCACTCGTTAACTTCAACATTCCCAATTTAACACTATTGTGAGTACTCTCACACACCAAACTCAAGTCTCTAAACTGCTCAATCAAATCCAATTCCTTAACCATTAACATAGACATATGTAATGCTTTCCTACTCAATGCATCAGCCACTACGTTTGCTTTACCCGGATGGTAATTCAAACCAAAGTCATAATCCTTCAGAAATTCTAACCATCTCCTCTGTCTCATATTCAGCTCTTTCTGATCAAACAAATACTTTAAACTTTTATGGTCACTGAAAACCTCAAATCTTGACCCGTACAAGTAATGCCTCCATAACTTCAGAACAAATACCACAGCTGCCAACTCTAAATCGTGTGTCGGATAGTTCCTCTCATGAACCCTCAGTTGTCTCGAAGCATAAGCTATAACCTGCTTATTCTGCATCAACACACCACCCAAACCCAACAATGAAGCATCACAGAAAACCTCAAATGGTTCCGACGGACTCGGTAATATCAGAATAGGAGCAATAGTCAACCTTCTCTTTAACTCTTGGAAACCTTCTTCACATTTTGAGTCCCAAACAAATGCTTGCCCCTTTCTAGTCAACATCGTCAACGGTAACGCCAACTTAGAAAATCCCTCAATGAATTTCCTATAGTAACCAGCCAATCCCAGGAAACTGCGAATCTCAGCAACAGACTTCGGAGCTTCCCACTTAGACACCGCTTCTATCTTAGAAGGATCAACAGCAACACCACCTCTTGAAATCACATGACCAAGAAAACTAACCTCTTCTAACCAAAATTCACACTTAGACAGTTTAGCAAATAACTTCTTTTCTCGTAGAACTTCTAAAACCACTCTCAAATGCTCAGCATGCTCTTCTTCAGATTTCGAATACACCAAAATGTCATCAATAAACACCACAACAAACTTATCTAGGTACGGATGGAAAATCCTATTCATATACTCCATAAATACTCCAGGCGCATTAGTCACACCAAAAGGCATTACAGAATACTCATAATGTCCATACCTTGTTCTGAAAGCAGTCTTCTGAATATCCTCAGTCTTCACACGTATCTGATGATACCCAGATCTCAAATCTATTTTGCTGAACACACTCGCACCAACCAACTGATCCATCAAATCATCAATCCTCGGCAAAGGATACCGATTCTTGATCGTCACTTTATTCAGTTGCCTGTAGTCCACACACAACCTCATAGTACCTTCCTTCTTCTTAACCAATAACACTGGTGCACCCCACGGTGACACACTCGGACGAATAAATTTCTTATCCAACAGATCTTCCAACTGACTCTTCAATTCAGTTAACTCAACAACAGACATACGGTACGGAGCCATCGATATCGGTCTAGTACCAGGTACCAAATCAATCGAGAACTCAACTTCACGTTCTGGCGGCAATTCATTCACTTCTTCCGGAAACACATCAGGAAAATCACACACCACAGCCAGATCACAAATCACCAGTTTATCTTTAGCCTCCAAAGTCGCTAACAGCATAAACAACTCTGCCCCATCTGCCACTGCCTCATTCACCTGCCTGGCTGATAGAAACAAACTCTTTCCTTCCTCCATCTCAGGAAATATCACAGCCTTATCAAAACAGTTGATATAAACTCGGTTAAACACCAACCAGTTCATACCCAGAATAACATCAATCTGCACTAGTGGAAGACACACAAGGTCTATCCCAAAGTCTCTACCAAAAATACTCAAAGGACAATTCAAACAAACTGAAGTGGTAGTCACTGAACCCTTTGCAGGAGTATCAATCACCATACTACCATGCATCTCAGATATCTCTAACTTAAGTTTCACAGCACAATCCAAAGATATAAAGGAATGAGTAGCACCGGTGTCAATAATAGCTACAAGAGGAAAGCCATTAATATAACACGTACCTCGGATCAAACGATCATCTGCAGAAGTCTCAGAACCCGATAAAGCAAAGACCTTGCCTCCCGACTGATTCTCTCTCTTTGGCTTAGGACACTGTGGACTAATATGACCCACCTCTCCACAGTTGAAGCAAGTCACAGTCTTCGACCGACACTCTGCAGCCAAATGACCACCTTTGCCACACTTGAAACATTTCTTCTCAGCACTGGTACACTCATGGACACGATGTCCAGCCTGACCACATCTGTAACACTTAGCAGGAGCACTAGAGTCTCCCCCACTGGGCCTCTTCATCCCACTCTGACTCTGGAAACCTCTGCCAGCTGCATACGGTTTCCCACGATCATTCTGATTCTTGCTTCTTCTATCAACCCTCTGCTGATAGCTCTCCGCTCTGGCTTTGGAATCCTGTTCAAAAATCCTGCAACAGTCAACCAAGTCAGAAAACACTTTGATCCGCTGATATCCAATAGCCTGTTTGATCTCGGGACGCAACCCGTTCTCAAACTTCACATATTTCGAAAATTCTCCAGCAGCCTCATTATAGTGAGTGTAATACTTCGACAGCTCTGTGAACTTAGCAGCATACTCAGTAACAGACCGATTGCCCTGCTTCAATTCCAAGAACTCTATCTCTTTCTTTCCTCTAACATCCTCTGGAAAATACTTCCTCAGGAATCTCTCTCTGAACACAGCCCAAGTGATCTCAGCATTCCCAGCAGTTTCCAACTCAGTGCGGGTAGCAACCCACCAATCATCTGCTTCTTCTGACAGCATATGCGTACCGAACCTGACCTTCTGGTTATCGGCACACTCAGTCACTCGGAAGATTCTCTCGATCTCCTTCAACCACTTCTGAGCACCATCTGGATCGTATGCTCCCTTGAACATTGGAGGATTGTTCTTCTGGAACTCACTCAGTTGTCGAGCAGCTCCCATTCCCACAACATTCGGATTCCCTCCAAGTACTCCAGCTAGCATACCCAGAGCCTCAGCAATCGCAGCATCATCTCTACCTCTTCCAGCCATCTCTATTCTGAAAACCCAACAAGCTAAACAATAAGTACTGATAGGGTTACACAACACCTATCCCGTACAGGGGAAACAGAATAATTACGACTCGACTCGACCGACTATGTTCTGATACCACTAATGTAACACCCTTCTAAAATACCCCAAATATTTAATTAAAATAACAACATATATCAATCAGAGTAAATATGCCATTTAAGGGTGTCACACAATATTCCACACCATTCAACAATATAACGGTCATGCTCCTTTATTAATTCAAAACATAAACATTTGCATAAAACGCAGCGGACAGAAATCTCATCAATCATGTAAAACATTACATGTAAAATGGTTCATAACCAACAATAAAACATTTAAAACAAGTTAAAACATCCCATCCCGATGTTACATCTATCAGAGCACGACCCACTAAGGAGACTACACTAGACTCCAAGCATTTGCTTATACTCAACTCATTGCTCGTTACCTGAAAAATAGTTGTAAGGGTGAGTTCCTCAATCGATATAACAAGCATTATAAAACATCATGTAATGCTAAGTAATAACACGTTTCATCACCCAAATCAGATTACACGTTCAGTAACAGCAATATCAACTCAATCATACTCAACATCAACACAACACACAACACACATATAATACTGGAATACATCCATTCATATTATACGCCATACATCAATTATGAAATGAGACTCCATGCATGCGGTACCGACTATTTGTGAACATATAGTTCACCTCACCGTCCAAATCCAGGCACGGCTACCAAGCCCACTAGTCCCACTCATTTGAGACCTAGTGACTCACTCACTAATTCCTCACCATGGGAATTAGCTACCACCCCAAATGGGCCATGCTATGCACGCTAATCACCTAGCATGCAAACATCAACAACAGTCCAAAATGACTAACTCACTAATTCCTCACCATGGGAATCAGCTACCACCCTAAAGGCCACACTATGCATGCTAATCATCTAGCAATGCAACATCAACAACAAAATCCACAATGGACATATGCTCACACTCTAAGCCATACAACAGTCCATTCACAATTGCATACATAACATGTACATTCACAACATTATGCATACCATCAAACATCATCAACACATGTATCAAAACATCATATCATGTCAAATAATCAACCACAGTATTAGCACACTCTACTCATACCTATACTGCTCAAAATAGCGGGAATTAATCCCTATCACATCATACGCTACCATAGGCCAAACATCAATTATGTACACAACATTAAAATGTCAATTTTCTCACTTTTCAACAGTGTTAATCGGTTAACGCCCTGGGTTAACCGGTTAACGCAGCACAAACACACTTTCTGGCAAAACGCAACAGTGTTAACCGGTTAACGCCCTGGGTTAACCGGTTAACGCAGGCAAAACAGCACTAATTTCACAATTCGCAACAGTGTTAACCGGTTAACACCCTGGGTTAACCGGTTAACGCAGACAAAACAGCAGTTCCTGCGCTAACACAAGCAGAATGCAGAATTCTCCGCATTTTCCGCCGTTGGAGGACTTCCGGACCTCCGATTCCAATTCCGTAAAAAGCTATACGTTAGGGAAGTTACAACACACTCAATTACAGGTTCGATTTCAGTTTTTACACAACATATCCATCACAATTTTCAGCATTCAACAATCCCAATTAGGATCAATTCAACGGTTTATCACTACCCATTACATGCTAACCCATAATACCCATTAAACGACGATAAACCCCCCTTACCTGAGTTAAGCCGGCAACTTGGAGCTTCAAGCTTTTCCGTTCTCCAACCCTTGCTCTCTAGCTCTTCCTCTTGCCCTTTCTCCACTTTCTCAATCGCTTCTCTGTTTCACGTGAAAACTTTCTTTTCCAAAATGAGACTCTTTCTCTTATTTCCAACTTATATATTTTCCAATAATTATTATTATCCCAATAATAATAATAATAATTCAATAATTCCAAAAATAATAATAATAATAATCCAATTATCTAATTAAATTAATAAATATATTATTAACTTAATTTAAATAATTATCATATTATTATCGGGGTGTTACAGAAGGTATTAACACCCCTTACGTCCGTTGTACTCAACAGGAACCTTTTAGTTCTAATTTGTGTTTTGAGTGTTAATTTATGTTTGTTTGTTATCTTTGAATTATAAAATATTGAAAATAGAAATGGATGAGAACCTCGGAAAGGAGAAAGGGGAGGTTTTTTATTAGTGTGCTCGTGAAGATACAACAATCTTCTGCCTACGTATCCTTATGGTATAATAAGGAAATCAGAGCATTCGTAGTTCGGGGAACTACGGTTGGTTGGTGTTTCTTAATAAATAACTGTTTAGATCACATCCTAAAGGCTAAAGGTTGGCTTGTCTACTCTCGGCGGAGGCTTAAACATTGGTTTGTTATGCGCATTAGAAAGGATTAAATAGTGTTCTTTTTTAAAAGAGTTATGATCACACGAGGGTGGCAAATTGGATTAATATGTTGGATGTTTTGATTGGTTAAGATGTTTTGATTGGTTGAGATGTTTTTGGTTGGATGACGATCACTCGGATAGTTGAGTAAGACAACTCGTATCCTAATAATCGGGAAAGAGAATAGAAGACTCTAAACCACTTTCTTTTTCATCCTTAATTATAAAAAGGATTTGATAGTAGTTAAGGTGTTTTGAAAGGATGACGAATACTCGGATAATCGAGTAAGATAACTCGTATCCTAATAATCGGAAAAGGAATAGAAGACTCTAGACCGCTTTCTGTTTCATCTGAATATTTATGAAAATAAGGTTGTATATGGTTGACGTATTTTAGAATGAACGACAAGTACTTGAACGATTGAGTAAAACAACTCATATCTGAGCATTTGAGAAGAGGAGTTGAAAGCTCAAAACCATCTCCTTTTTCGTATAGTTTGTTAAGAAAATGATTTGATTAAGTTGTATGTTTGCGAAAAATGACAACTGTTTGACTGACCGAGTAAGAGAAATCGTATTCAAACAATTTGGGAGTGGAGTTGAAAACTCAAAATCAACTCCCTTTTCATTTAGCTTATTGTGAAAATATTTTGATTTAATCGGGGTTTGGAAGTTTGTAGAGGAACGACAATTATTTGACTAACCAAGTAAGATAACTTGTATTCAAATGATCGAGGAGAGAAGTTGAAGACTCAAAGTCATCTCCCTTTTCATTTCTTATTACAAAAATGATTCGATTTGATTGTGCTTAGATGGATAGAAGTGACGACTATTTGACTAACCGAGTAAGAGAACTCGTATTCAAATAATCGAGGAGAGGAGTTGAAAACTCAAAACCATCTCTTTTTTCATTTCTAAATGAAATGGTATTTGATTGTATTAGGTATTTTAATTTGATTTGGATAAAAAAATACTCGATGTTGGATCGAGGTTTTGAATTTGTGTTTATGAAAGAAATGAATTTTATTTTAGTGTATTGTTCTTCTATTCGATTACTCAATGATCGAATAGGTCTTATTGTAAGAAAACCCAAGAGTAAGCTATGTGAGGTTGATGACGATGCTTTAAAAACGATCGACTTACAAGGGTGTGTGAAAATGGACTCGATATTAAATCGAGAATTGTATGATTTATTTGTGGTTTGAAGTTGTTTTGAAATGATGATGAATTGATTTGGAATAGACTTGAAAGTGATTGTGAATTGATTATGACATGAAATAGTTTTTTTTGTTTGAAATAATGTGAAGTTGTGATAGTGGGAGAAATTAATCAACTTCTTTTTAACAAAATTAATTTATTAAAACTTGGTTAAATCGGTTAATTGAATTAATTAAAATTAATTATCAAAATTATTTAATTAAATCAAATAATTAAGTTAATTAAAATTGATTAATCAAAATTAAACTAATTACAAATTTTAATCAATTAATTAAATCAAAAGAGGAAAAACATGGATAACAATGTCAATTTATTTAAAGGAATCGGTGTGCTCAAACCGGTTTGTGCAAGATAACAATGATTAATGTTATTCGTGAACTCATAACTCGGTGAAATGTTCGATTAATATATTAAAATTTTAATGGCATATCGGCATGGAATTGCCGAATCCTCGGATTAAAATTATGATTTCCCATATTGAAATGGATATCCAAAAGTAGTACTTCAATGTTGTTATTACTTACTTACTAGGTCAAAGGGGCGTCTTCAGTAACACAACAATGCACGGTGGTAGAAGAAGGAAATGGCTTACCAACATTCATATGACTCAATTCAATCTACCTTGAAACTATATGCTAATGATAATAATATACCTAAAGAAGTGAACAGTAACTATTATAAGGAAATCATGCAAAAACATATGAACCGCAAGGTGGAAATCCATTTTAAGTCATAAAATAAACTTGCCACATTTTGAACATGCCCCTTTCCGATCAAACAGAGGACACACAAACATAACTCTTCCTGCCTCAACATACCCAAACATCATCAAGCATCACAACAGAAACCACAATGCTAATATGGACCTCCACCACAAAACATTTATTTGGAGGAAAATAGACAAAATAATTAACAAAAAATGAAGAACAATAAAGCCAAACCATATGCCAAAACTTCGGGGAAAATGCGACGAGGAAAAAAAATAAAACTTGTACAATCAATAGAATAAGAAACGAAGAGCAAAGCAAAAAAACTGGACCTAAAGGCTTACCCGAATGAGTTTTATCACTACCTACATTTTCGGTCACTTTGATGTCAAGCTATTGTTGCTGAGTTTTTTTTTTTGACAATTTGTTGTTGCAAATCCGGTGAGAGAGTAAAGCTTAAGGGGCTACGGAGAGAAGGTCGAGAGTTGGCTTAAGGTCACAACGGTCGACGATGTTGACGCGATGGCTACCTCAATTCCGGGCCTAGCAAAGGAGGGTCGCGATAACGGAGACGACAGCATAGCAACCTTGTGGTGTGGAGGTTGGAGAGACGGATCTGCGTGCTTGTTACAGGAAAGAGCGGAAATGGAAGTCGACCGGTTTGTTGGACGAAGAAGAAGGTTTCCGCCGGATGAGATGTGGGTTGCGTTGGTTTGTGTGGTTGTTCGCGAGGCGGTGAAGTGAAGTGAAAGGAGGGTGAACTGCCGGTAGATGGAGGTTATTATGGTGGTCGCCGGCGAGGGTTTGAGCGAAGTGGTTGTGGTTGTGGTGGCGAGAGGAGAAAACAACGATTTAAGGTTAATGGAGAAGGTGGATGACGGTGAAACTTTGTGGCTTTCATGGAGGAAGATGAGAAGAAGCTTTTTCTTTCTCTTTTTCGTTTCTGTTTTCAGAATGTGTTTCTGGTGAGTGAGAGGGAGATTGGAGAGATGGTGTCACGTTCTTGAAGAAGAGGAACAAAGTTTCCTTTTTAAAAAAAATTCAGTTTTTCTCTTGGGCCAGTGGTCTATCTGAGTGACCTCCCTTTTTCACTTTTATTTATTTTTTATTTTTTGATCCATTGGATGAGAGAGAGACCTCCTTCCTCTTTTGTTCTTTTTTTTTCTTGACAGTATGTGAGTGATTGAGGAGTGTAGATTATTGTGTATGAGTTGTACACCATTCAATAATTATTATTTTTTTATTTATTAATTACTTACTATTAAATCCTAAATTTTGATTGGATAAACTAAGATAAATGTGGATTGCTTAACATGGACCATTGATTAATTCGAATTGATGGTCCGGATTGAATCAAAGAAGCACAACAAGAAGCACACATTATTTAAATAAATTAAAATGCCTATAATATTGTTTTTAGATGACTTAATCAATTTCAATCAATTGAATCAAATAAAATTCACAACTTTTAAAATAATCATGATAAAATTAAAATGATAACATGGAAAATTCTATTTATTTAATCCGACCATTTTGACGAAACAACAAAATTAAAACGACTAAAAATGAATAAATGTCGGGCAAAAATTTGCTCGAAAAATTAAATCGGATGTATGAAAATGATCAGTGCAAAATATACTTATTGAAAAAACACAGCGTTTCTTTAAATTTTGAAATAAATTTTCACCAGTTAAAAGGGTCAAAACGCAACTGAAACAGCCGCTGAAAAATACAATGAGCACACCAGGTTAAACTACATGAACCGTAGATTAATAATACTGGCGTCTGTAATTTTAATTTCGAAAGTTTTTATCCGTTGATTTTGTCCACGTTCTTGAGAAATGATTCAACCGATTTGTCTGTATTTTCAATAAATTTATTCTGACTGATATTTTAGTTATTATTCATGATGGAATGCATGTCATGTTGTGCATATGATGCAAATTAAAAATGAAATCGATTTTACAAAAATTTAAATATGCCCGGACAAAATTGGGGCATGACAATATGCAAGGTCATTAAAACTCATATTTTTTTTCTCTTTTTCTTCTTCTATTAAACTTTTTTTCAAAATTATGAAAAACTTGTTGCTATAGAAGATTTCTTACATGTCCCCTTTGATGAAACTAGTCCTATTTTTGTAATATAGGTAGAAATTTTTGTGTGTGAAGATATTCTAAGAAAAAACTTCAAATATAAGGAAGAACGAACCCAAATAATGGACAACCTCAAAATATTATCATCTTAACAAATAACTTAGGGATATATCAAAAGGGGAAGGAATACTTAAATATATCAACAAATTTAATAGATAACTAATGAATGTAATATGAAAAAAAGAAATTTAAACGTCTACGTTAACCAAAATAAAGAAGAAAGGGATTAAATGGTCTAAATGCACACATAAATTCCAAATCCAATTCCAAAGATCGGCAAATACTTCTGCTCAATAAACTGGTCTCAAAGTTGGATGTCGTCAACCCTGGCGAGAAATATAGTTTTATGTATTTTTAAATGTACCTTTGTGTGCTTATTTTTCCCATTTTAAATGGTAAATCATCTTTTTTTATGAATAATTTCTATCTATTTTGCTCTATTTAACTCTTTTATGTGGTTATCTGTTTTATATATGAATTGTTTTTCCATTTTTTAATAATATCCTAGGGGAGAAGTATAATCTTAAAAAGAGTGTATTTAAATTTTTTTTCTAACCTCTTTTATAATTCACCCCTCTAAGAGATTCTTTGTCAACATTAAAATTAGGGAGAATGTGGCTTTATGTGCTTAACAAGTTTAATAGGTTTTGATGACGACAAAGGAATAATGTAATACAATCATGAGCATCATCAAGAAAGACAAATATTGAAGTAAATCAAAAAGAGAATCTATAAGTTTTGATGTTTGGTGAAAAGAAAGTAAAACTTTAAGATCAACATAAAAAGGATTTGAAGTATGTGAAATCTCGATTGATCTGATGCCTTAGTGTAATTTTAATTGTTTAGGATCAATAGTAAGTAAATAAAATGTGAGTAGCACTCAAGGTACTAAGTAATGCACACTGTTGGAGAGAAAACAATTTTGTAGTAATTGTTCCAACAAAAACCCACAAGGACAAGGTGAATGCACCTGTGAGTAATAGAATTGGGGGGCACACTGAATGTAATTGATTGGTTGTTATGCTAATAGTAACTAGAAGATTCCTAACAAATATAATAATAATAATAAGTAATTTCCCCTTTAGAATAATCTATCCATATATGTCATAATTTCTATGACTACTCCTATAACAACTTTGATGTTTATATGAACTTTTACAAAATGCGGAATTACACCATCACAACCTCCTATGTACTGCGAGTCTTCAATTGCAAGGCAACCTTCTATACCAAAGCATCCTTCGTGGTATTATGAGTCTTAAGATTCTAATTAAAAGGTTTTGTAGAACATAAATAAGAAGTTAGTTTTACAAAACATGAAATTGTTTCTCGCAACCTCCCATATATTGAGATTCTTCAATCGCAAGAATACTGGCTTTGTCAAAGCAACCTCCTAAGTACTTGGAGTCTTAAATATCTAAGATGAATGTTTTATTAGAGCATAAAACTATACTAATGTATGATATTATTCTTGTCTCAACACAAACTATCATTACAATCTCATAGTCATACCAATAGCATGGATAAATTATATTTGAGTCCCAAAATAAATAAGAGAAAGTCCATTTTGTTGAAGAACTTTGTCCCTTTATTATTATATTGTTAGCATTAGTTTATTTGATTTTCCTTTATGAGGCCTTTGACCAATTTTTTTAATTTTAATTCCTTTAAGAGACTTTGGGACCATTAATTACTAGATCCATTAAGTATTATAAGTATTTAAGTGTATAGTCTTTATCTATGGGGAACTATGTGCTTGTAGGTATAATCACGAAATGGATTAAAGATCATAGATAAGCAAGATATGCTTGACCCTAATAATGTAACAGTTTTGATGAGGACAACACCTGAAGTTGTAACAAATATTGAAGTGATTTTAATGACAACAACACATGATGACAAAATGACTTGAAGTTTCAAAGTGTAAAAGCTTGTTTGGTCATGTCTGGTTGAGTGATCAGTGTTTTGTAACAACACAGGAGAATTTTCGTAATTAGTATGGCTAAACCACACACACACACACTAAAAACTATTTTTGAAGCTTCCCTCTTTCAAATAAAATTACCAAAAGTGTTTTTGGCACCTAACCAAACGAAATGGGAACTATCAGATTGATTAGTACAAAATTTTAAACTATCTAATCGATTAGAACAAATTTCCAATCAATTAGATAATGGTGAATGAAGTGTATAATCGATTATGATTGTGTCTTAATTAATGTTAATGACTCTCTTTTAAAACCTTCCAATTTTGGTAATAATAATCGATTATTGCATGTTCCTAATTGACTATCTAACCAATTAGGTCATTTATTTTACCCATAGATTGTTTCCTATTTTGAACCATTTCTTGGCCTATAAATAGAAGTCTTCCCTTTCATTTCAAAACATTCAGAAAATGTGAGATACTTCACCCCTTTCTCTCTCTAAATTACTTTTCTTTCTCACATATTTTTATCCGTAGTGTTTTGAGAAACATTCTTGAGTTTAGTGAGGAATTTGTTCTAGGAAAAGGAATTATTATAAGTTTGCCAAGTGTTCTTTCTCCTATTGAGTAAATTATTTTAGGAATTAATTATTTAGGTTTGGAGTTAAACTTGTATAAATTCTCTTTTGGGATTAGTATAAGTCTCCATTTGGTTCATGAGCTTCCCCATTTGAAGAAAAGTTCTCCTTTTGGGTTTGTGAAGAATAAATAGTGAAAAATATTTACATCGGTTCTTGAGCTCAACCCTGTACAAAAGCTCAGTCAGTTCGAGATCATTCCAATATTAAACCTAGGTTCGATTTGTGTTCATCCCGTATAAATTCTCGGTTCAGTTTGGAGGATAGTCAACTCAAAATACATACTATGTTCGAGACCGACACATAAGTATGGCTTATAGACTAACCACTCGAAGCTCTATTCACAGTTTGGCTTGAAGGCTACACGCTTTATTCCTTCGTTTGTTGTTTGGTTGGAAGTTAACCTGAAACTTCATTTTTCTTGTGTAAGTGGATTCATAGGCTTAACCTTCTAAAAATTCTCAAATATTATTGGATACTCTCAAGATCAATTATTGGGGAGAGGAGTAGGTCACTTATTTAAGATTGAATTTCTATAAATCTCTGGTGTTATCTCTCTTCCCTTAACTTTTTTTACTTTCTACTTATATTCCCTATCCTTACATTCCGCTACATATCGAAAAGTCTTTATTAAAATGTTTTTGAAATATGATTTAGAAAATAATTTTGTTTTAAACTATCATTTTTCAAACCTCTCTAGTTCACCCCTCTTTTGTATGAATCACATGTTCAACAATATCAAGATATAAATATTCGAATTGTTATTTTATTTTATCTTTAATCTAATGGTTAACCCTAATTGGTAGTAGTGCAGAACTCTCTATAAATCGAGGTGACGGTGTTAAAGGCACACTATATGATCTTGTATGAATGGGTGATGATGTAGGTGATCTTTTTGGATAAGAGGATTGTGTTTGTTGAGTGGAGGAATATGTTTTTTTATAGCAGGATGGGTTGTTTAAGGATAGGTAATTTGTAATGGAATAGTATTAAAGAAGAAAAAATTGAGGCATGATGAATCACTAAAAGGAATATTAACAAATTATAAGGAGAAGAAGAATTATATTTAGTATCAATAATTTTCTTCCAATTTCTAAGAGGAACCAAGTCTTCAGGATCCTCTTCTTCTTCTTTGGCTGATAAGGAAGCAACCACTTATTCTTCAATAAAGAAATGTTTCCCTCTTGTTTATTCTTTTATCAACATTTGGGTCACAAAGATTCTCAACAATATTATTATTAGTTAGTTAGTTATTAATATTTTTAATAATAACTAATTATTGACATTTGTAATAGTTATGGGTTTAATTAAGATTAAAGAAATAAAATCAAAGTTATTAGATTTATACAAGAATAGTTGGAAAACTGACAACAAGTTGTGCCAATACCACTTTTGGATGGCAAAATCAACCCTCTTTAAAACTACACTCACTGTCTTAGGAGACCCAAGATTGTTATGCATGAGTGTTTGTGTAGCGGTGTATTCGTCGCTATATGATCTATCGATTAAATCATAAGCTAGGAGATACGTTGAAATTTTTCGAGTCGCCACCGCACTTTTATTTATCCAAAGGACTGGCTAAAAAGCGAACAAAAGCCTAAGAAGTTTTACACGTAGAAAACTAATAAAAAGATCAGAGAGTCTGGGTAAGGGGTAAATTACGCAATGGGAAGGTGTTAGGCACCCACTACGTCCTAGGTACTCCTAGGGAGCCCTTTTCACACTTGTTATGCTAAATTGTTATTTGTTATGACATATGTATTGTGCAAACATGATTGGGATGATGAGAAAAGAATATACATTTTTATTGGGTTTTATTTATTTTTGTGTTATTGGGTTCGAACGGATGAACCCGTTGCCTACGTACCTTCCATCAAAGGTAAGGATCAGAACGCCGTAGTTCGGCTAAAAGATTTCCAAAAGTTGGTGGATTCAGTTTTAAACACAAGCACTGAGGCTTTTCATTATCAATGGGAGAACACTCGACCAAAAACAACATCCACCACGCGAGGATAGCTTCGACGTACTAGAGGGGTTAGCCCTGTTTGAAGTACGGAAGTCTTACTGTCGACTCACTAAGGATAGGCAAGATTTACATCAACCACAAAGATAATTGAAACCTATGGCTAATGTGAAAAGATTAACAATGGACAGAGCCAAAACAAGTGAATGAGTGAAGTTAATTGATTGTGATTATGAAAATGGAGTCAAAGTATGATTAAGATTGATTCAGATAAGTATTATGAAATGAGTTTGAAAAAAGGTCAAGGACTTGAGTCCAGGTTTTTAGTTAGAAAACATGAAGATGTTTGCACAACACTTATGTCAAGTTTAAAAGGTTTAGTGTGAAAAGGTTTAGGACATAATGAATGATGAATGGATGAAGATGGAATAGTAAAACTTCTTAGAAGGTTCACTTCTTGAAATCATATAGCAGATGATTCAAGTGTGTCCTTTGGAATAGAAATTAATAATAACAAACAAACAAAGCAAGCAAAAGCGGATATCGGATGCCAATCAATGGTCTTATACCAATCTCCTAAAACAAAACGGGATACCAGATGCCACTCAATGGTCTTACACTAATCTCCATAGGCAAAGAAATAAAAGCGGATACCGGATACCAATAAATGGATTTACACCAGTCTCCTAAAACAGAAATAGATATCAGATGCCACTCAATGGACTTACATTAATCTCCTCAAAAGAAAAACAAAGATGAATTATGGAAGTCAACTGCCAATCTATCTGGACTTAGGTTAACTCCACAGTATGGTCCTAGGAAATCCAATGCCACATCACAGGGACTTACAATGGATCCTCACATACAAGAACAAAAGCAACAACATGATCACAGGAATGCAAATGCCAACTTACAGGGACTTATAATTGCAACCTCTCACACAAACAGATGAGACAAACTATGATCACAGGAAAGCAGACGCCAACTTACAGGGACTTATAACTGCAACCTCACATACAAACCAAACAGATCAAATTATGATCATAGGACAACAGATGCCAACTTACAGGGACTTATAACTGTATCCTCACATACAAACAGATAAACAGAAGATATGAGTGACCAATGAGGTCTTACACTCTATCCTTCCATATCACAGGAGCAAATGCCAAAGCAATGGACTTATAATTGTCCTCAATGGGCAAACAACAATGATAGCATCACAAAGATAAATGAGATGATTATGCATTAATGGCAATTGATGATGATAATAAATGCATAACATATAGGCAAGCAAGTGCACATGAAGCAATCAATCAATCAATGAATAGCAAACAACACACTCTATAGCCAAACAATGGGGGCTCACACAAGAGGGTTTGACTTTGAAAGTCTACTGTAATGGGTAAAGGTAGCTCTTAACCTTGCCATTGAGAGGCTAAGGTGAAGCAGATGAATAGGAAATGAGGGGTGTGCCTCATTGCTTCAATCTCATATCAGAGAGAGCATCAAAGAAAGTGTGGGAGTTCAGAAAGTAGGAACTCTCTCCACATTATTGACTCGATTAGATCTTGGGTATTTATCTCATTGCTTCAACCATGTAATGGGAGCAAGAGAGGACACACTGAATAGTGGGGGATAGATTACTTATCCCTACCTTCCACCAATTGCCTTACTTGAAGGACTTTTCCTGCTTGGGACAAATATAAACAAACACAGGCATTGCCTCTTAAGGAGGACTTCAGACAGTTTGCCCGGTCAAATAACAGACCGGGTCTCCAGACTACATGAAGAAGAAAGGTTTATACCTCAAAGCAAATGCTAAAAAGCAAAGCAAGCAAGTTCAAAGAACTTAGGCAACTAAAGTACCTGAAAAAGTCAAACTTATTAGTAAACAAGTCAACAGTTCAAACCAAAAGAAATGGATAAACAACAGTCAACCATAAACAGAGATGCCAAGGCACAAAGCCAAACTCATATGAGTCACACCTACAAAACAAAGGGTTAGCACAATATATAATCCAACTCAATCAAATTTGAATGATCTTTGAGGCATTGGTGCTTAACCTGAAACAAACATCTCAATTGTAAGCTTACAAGACCACTAGGACTAGCCTAGGGTCAAAGGTGAAAGAAAAAAGTCAAACAGCAAAGGAAAGTCAACCCAATTCATGTTCAAACATTTAAGAATCAGTCTCAATTGGGCCCGCATTCAAATCATGCATCAATGTCATTTTATGCACAAAAGAATGCAAAGCATGGCAATAAGAAGCACAAATAGGTCAACAGCAAGACTTCATTCAAAAGTCAACTCAAACATTTTCAAAAATCATGAAATAATTCACACTCAATCCTAACATCTAACATGGTATACATGTAAAATTTCATGGCATTTGGATGAGAGGAAGGCAGTCAAGTAAAATCATGAAGTCAAACCAAATTCAAGTAAGCATGGTGAAAGTCAACAAACATAGGTCAACTTCAAAAAATCATATCAATTTGAAAACAGAAGAGAAATGAATGAGATTAACACCAATGCAAAGCTTGAGATGTCTAGTTATCACATATGAAATTTCATGGTCATACAATAAGATTTGAGAATTTCATAAAAGATTTGGCAAGGCATAGCACAAAAAGTCAACAAATGACCAAAAATGGAAGAAAATTCTCAATCAAATGGAAAACAGCATGATTAATTCCAAGAAAATTCATACACAAACTAGACATGTGATAGATGATTCATGCAAAATTTGGGGTCAATTGGATAAGAGGAAGCATGTGAACAAAAATTGGGAAAATGCATATCATTCATGTAGCACCAAATGTAACACATAACTTCAAAAAATCAAAGCTCTCAATCCACAAATGATAAATGCACAAACTTTATATGGAAATGAAGGTCAATGTGTCCAGTTTCACCACAAAAAATTTCAAGCTCATTGGATATAACATGAGAATTTCACAATTGAAATGGCAAAGGGTGTCATTTATGCATACATGTTGGGAAATCATTTATCATTTAAAATCCAGAACATGGAAAATTAATTAAAATTCACCATAAAAAACTAGACTCAATTGTGATCATGATGGAAAAAATTTCATAATTTTTGGATGAAAATTGAATTAAAAAAGAATTGTTTAAATTGAGTGAAATAATGGATGCAATATGAACAAAAGGCATGGCAAATTGGGTCAACATAGTCAACAGCATGGCAAATTTGTAATTCTGCAGTCACTTATTGAAGTGCTGCGTTTTGGCCCTACAAAACGAAATGTTTTGATTGGCTCTCAGCCAATAAAACAGTAACCAGCCAATCCATTTGAATTTTCTGAGTTTGGAAAAAACCCTAGGGTTTCTAACAGCATGGTCTTGCAAGCAAACAACAATCATTTTCAAACAGCATAATCCATTGACATGAGCAAAAACATCCAGCATCAAACAATCGAGCATGGCCATAAACATTAACAGCAAAACAACATGATCATGGGAGTTTATCTGGATATAACATCAGGTTTGGACAGCAGCATTGGCATTCAGCATTCAAACTCATGTAACTTCATGCAATTGATCAAAATGAAGTCCAACAAACAAACTCAAAACAGCAGGGCAATGCATCAAGTTCATGGTATCGATTCAAAACAAAACAAACAACAGCAATGGCTCATCATTCAGCTTGATCAATCAACCAGAAACAACAACAAATGAACAGCAACATGTAACAATACATAAGTCAAGCATCCACGACCAACACAACCAAACATCAATCATGTGGATTTTACAAGCAAGTTTAAAGGTTTTTCAAACAGCAGGGCATTGACAGCATCAAGTAATCAATTGAAATTCCAACAAATAAACAACCAATCAAACAGCATTCAAACATGATTCACATGGATTTTCTAGGCATGGTTCATGGTTTAATAGCAGGGCATGTTCATTGTGTAGTTACCAACATCAAAACAAACTTCTAACACCGACAGACAAACATCAGCCAACATACATGATCTAGTTTTCTGGAAAAATCACAGGATTTATCATGGCAGGGTTTAGCAGCATGGGTTTAGCAGCATGGTAACATGTATTCATCACTAATCATCATTCAAACCACCAATCATGAACAACAGCATACATCATATTCATGAGATTTCCTTGGCAGCTTAAGGCAGCAAAACAGCAGGGGTACACATCATTTTCAGCATAGCAGTAACAAATGATCATGCAAATACCAATAACAACAGCAGGGCATAGCATAGTATTGGCTCTCACACAACTAGAACAATAGTAAGCCACTAAATTCATGTAGGCTTCTGGAAGACTAGGGTTTAAACAGCAGCCTGCATAAACTCATCTCATGCTTAATCAACATCAAAGAAAACAAAAATCACTTAGCAGGGTAAGCAACACCAATTTCATGTTTATGATTCATCAACATCCAACAAGTTTCAAACACAAACACACAATGTCATGGCATAGCGACCATCAAGCAACATCAACCATCCACCAAACAAGCATTAACAGTGAGAAACTCTGGACAGAATTAGGGTTTTAAGGTAACAGCATGATCATCATTTTCATGTAAGCAGGAAAATCAAAATGCTCAGAACTCAAAATTAATTGCACCAATAGCATCATCAAACTAAACACAAGCATCATATAGCAAGGGTTTTCATGAAATCACAACCATGTGAGCAAATCGATGGAGAATGCACTTGTACACAAAAATGAAAAATCAAGATTTCTTGGCCAAAACACAACCAAATCAATCGTGCTTTAGTTCATTAAAACCAGCTCAAAAAGATCTATCAGAAATACATCATGGCACAACAAATAATGGATGTCGATTCACTTACTTGTTTTTGAAGAAAATGTGAAGCAGTGGTGTATTGGTTGATTTAAGCTCAAACAGTTGGCCTTTAAGCTCTGTAGTGATGGATGATGAAGTAGCTTGACTCAAACAGCTCAAATCCAGCTCGAGTTCACAACTGCCATAGCTGAGCTTGGTGAAAACAGAGTGAGAAAAATGAAGCTCCAGCTGATGATTAAAGATCCAAAAAGTTTCCAAAGGTTGGTTGGATCATGAGGGAACCAAAGATGTTCAAGGGTTTTTTTGGAGTTTTTATGCAGAAAATCCTTTAGTGCAGAAATGCAATTTTTGGGAGAAGAGAGGTTTTGGTCGTGTGGCTGCTTGTCTCTAGGGTTGCAATTGGCAGAAGAAAAGTTTTATATCACCTGTTTAAGCTCCTTTAATCAAATGGTAAGCTAGCTTATGCTTAATGATTCAAATTGGCAATTTTGCTAATTGTGTGCACAAATGAAAAGGAGGTGTGTTTGTGGTCGAGTGGGCTGGGCACAGGCTGCAGAAGGACATTGCAAAATGCTGTTTGTGGTTGTACCTGTACTGCTGTACTGGTTTTGCTTTATGAAGCTTCTTGCCAATTTTCAAGTTTGTGCAGAAAATGGAAATGGAGGTGTATTTGTCTGCACGAATTTGGGCTTGAAAGGCTGCTAGTGGCCTTGCCAATGCTGCTTTGTGGTCTGCTGCAGAATGCTGTACCTGCCTTTTACTCTTATGCTCCCATTTGCACATTTTGCCAAATTGTGCTTTTGATCCAAAATGATGGTGGAATGATGGTATGGACATGATTTAAAGCTTGAGACAAGTCACAAATAATATATGAAACAATTCCCAATTGGCCAATTGGTGAAAAAAGTCTTAATTCAAAAAGTCAAAGTTTGGTCAAACTTTGATTTTAAATGCAATAGGTCCAAAAATGCCATTTTGAATGGTAAGGTTTTAGGTCATGAAATTTATATTTTTGGAAAGAGGATGAAAAATGTGGTTTGTAGGAAAAAACCCCACCAAATTTGGCCTTATGGTTTGAGAGATATGGCTTGTTGAAGTTCAAAAATTGGTGAAAATGATTTGATCATATCTTGACAACCACACATGGGATTTGAGAGTTCTTGGACTTTTTGAAAATGGGAAGACAAGATCTTCAACTTTCATGTTGGGAAAAAATTCATTTGAAGCTTGTATCATGATGTAAGTTGAGGATCAAGAAGTTTCCATTTTTGGCAGTTGAAATTACAGGTCCACTTTCTATTTCTGGAAAATCTCTGATTTGACTTGATTTTCTTCCATGATGAGGTTGGACATGATAGATGAGACTTATATAAGCATGAATGAACTCCTTCAGATCAATTCTATCCATCAAATCACTGATTAAATCCATAATTGACCAAGTTTGACTTTTCTAGGGTTTTGGATGACTGAAGCTCTTCTGATGAATTCCAAACCCTAACTCCTTGAGAACTTGACTTCAAATGATGTCTCAAGATGTATGAACTTGTGATTACTGATCATGGTGCCCAAATTCTGCAAGAATGGCCACCATCCATTGCTTTGACTGATCAATGACTGACTTTGACCTAATTGCTGATGATTGCTTCAACTGCAAGCAACAAGGTTAGACTGACAATATTTTTGTACTTTTTGGTTAGTAAACATATGAAAACAAAGATATACAAATGCAAAGTATGCTTGGTGATCAAGAAACAACCCACAAGGCAACCTACCCACTAGGAGGGGACAAAGGCATGCAATGATCCTTGAGGTTATGATATGAATGATATGGGCCATGAGGGATCTTAGGGCCCAAAATTGGGGTCTTACAGTTTGCACTCTCTGTAAAAGGTCCTCTACTTCTAGAGCTAGAAAACAAAAAGTGTCAAAGGAAAATGGTATGAACGCGTGTTGATTACCAGAACACGGTTTCTCATGCTTGGTCACTTTACATTGAAGCAACTTTGAAAGTTGTCTATCCCATAGTAAAATATCTAGTCCTCATTTTCATCAGTGGGGAAACCCCAGTCAAGTCTATACATCCATGTTTCCTTCCTACCCAATTATACACTAGAACATTTGCTAGCCTAAGTTTCGATCTCCCATCTTGTGGGTTAGTCAAGAAAGTCACAAGTGCCTCATTCTTCATAGATACCCTGACATACCATAATATATCAAATAAGACATCACTAACAAATTTATGACATTATTTTAATCCTGGAAGCCCCTTACAATAAATGACGTGTTCCCCAAATGTATAAAAGCACACCTTGCGACAAACATGGAAAATCTCATCAATAGGAATTAACATTTACTACTGAAAATGACATGGTTGAAAGTATATGTGTCAAAACTTCTTCACAAACTTATTTGAGTGTTATAGATCTTGACATTTTAAAATATTTTCTTGAATTATAAATTGCAATAAGTAAGGGAGGTATTTTCTTATGCCAAAGGAAATACTCATTTGATTTTCTTGAAGAAATAGGGCACTTAAGAACTAAACCAAAATCCTTAACTATGGATCCTAATTTAAAACTTCACTCAAACTCATATACTCTTATTTCAGACGCTGATGTTGTTAGAAAAATGATGGGAAAAATATTATAACAAACTCACAATCTTGATATTTCTTTTTCTGTTTGTAGGCCCAGTCAATTTCTTGCTTCACCTAGCCATCTACATTTGGAGGCAGCTCTTCGAATTGTAACATTCATAAAAAAATAGACCATAAAAAAGACTATATTTATTCATATTCGTTATGCTCATAGATACTAATCCAGTATTTCACGAGTGCGCAAAGCATATCGAGATGGATTACCATGTTGTGTGTCACAAGATACAAGCTATAATTATTCATATTTTTACCATTCCCTTCAGTAAAGTAAGTATAAGATATATTCACCAAGGCTTTACATGTATTCCCTTACATGCGACTTGTGTTCAAACTGAGATTACTTAACATACATTTTAGTTTGAAGGGGATTATTATTATTATTATTATTTGGCTAGGTCACAATGTTGAAAAAGTCAATTAATAGAATTAAGTGTTTTTTCTTTTCTTTATCTTTTGATTATGTTAGAGAAGAATGAGCACTACAACAAATAATAGATTTTATAATAAAGTTTTCACCTCAATCAATAGTCAACCGAGGTGTAATCCAAGATGCACAATATTTTTGTATAAAAAAGACAACCTATTCCCTTAGTTGGACTACGAAGCAATGGGAAAAGTCTTTGGGGAACACACCTTATATTTCCACCAAGTACACTTTTTTAAAAAAAGACTACCTATTTCCTCGGTTGGGCTAGCAGCCGATGGGAAAAGTCCATAGGGGACACACCTTCAATTTTTAGCACCTACACTTTTTAATTTTATTATTAAAAAATAATATCTATTACATCGGTTGGTATGAAAATCGATAGGTAAAGTATTTCACTTGGCGCCTTTTATCTTTTATCTAGTTAAAATATGGAAGGCATATTCCCCCTGTTAAGGTGGAAACCGATAGGTTCATATTACTTATTCATTCAATTGATCCCTCTAACAGATAGGAAAACTCAAATAGAAGCATATTTTATTTATCCTGTAAGTTTTTAGAACATGGTCTATTTTCATTTTTTCTTCGAAACTGAACGAACCCTAAACCAAATAACTTCATTTTCTCCACACAAAAAAAAAACTTTAAACTTCATTTATCTTGTAATTTCCTAAACTTCATATTCTCCAAATGTTTACTATTCCATAATGAGATTATAAACTTCATCCCTCCCATAAACGTGTTTGAAACTTCATTTCTCCTCTCAAACTCCATTAATGCCATTGAAGACCACTCGAACAAAACTTGAAATGAAGGAAAGGCAACTAAACTCAAAAGAAACAAGGAAAGGAAACGAAACTCAAACGAAGCTTCATCGATCACTATCTTTGTTTTATCTATCACATTTTTGGTATGTAAATCAATTATCCATGCATGTAACTTAGAAGTGTTAGTTGTTATTGTTGTAAAATGTCTAATGTTATGGTTGTTGTTAAGATTGAATATTTAACTATGTTAGTAATAATTTTTGTTGTTATACTTTCCCTATCCATCTTCTCATTTTTTCTCATCATCATATTATGTTGAATCTTGAATCATGAATCCAGTGCCCTATCTCCTTATCAAAATTTATCTTTGTAGCACCAATCATGCCTTCCAGGATTAACATTTTCACTAACTATGTTAGTAATATATGTTGTTGATGTAAAATGTTTAATGTTATTGTTGTTGTTGTTGATGAGAGTAATAAGTTTAATGTGTCAGCTCCAAAGGCATTTTTGTCCTAAAATAATATTTAGTTTTTGTTGTTGTTATTGTTGTTGTTTGCTTCTCAAGATCCTCTATTTAATGATACTTTTGGCATAAGATTAACTTGTTAAATAAGTTAGTAAGTGCCCTAAAACGTATATGCAAAAACATGTAATTATTTATTTTATTTTTAGAAGGTAGTTATTAATCATGGTTGGATGAAACATAATAAATTAAGTGCATATTATGAGAATGAAATGGTTGAATTGTTGGAAGAAATTTTCCTAACAACAATGAATTTTTTTTATCGTCCTTATGTTTTTTGTGGGAATAATAAAAAAACATGAAAACAAAGAAATATTGAATCATCTATATTGTGCTGGAATTTATCAACATTATATGACATAGATGTGGCATGGATGAATTAAGTTGATGTAGATATGGATGATTGACTAGAAGATATGATATGTAATATTAGATAAGATTCTTTTAACATAGTCCATATGTATGATACTTTATGTAGTGACAAGGAAGAGTAGTTATATATGAGGTGCAAAAGTTTTAAACAATTGTCAGCGGTGTTAAGAGTATTTAATATGAAGGTAGATAATGGGTAGACACATAAAAGTTTCACTGAATTGCTTGAACTTTTGAAAGACATGCTTTTAGAAGGCAACATGTTGTTGAGCTGTAATTATGAGGCCAATAAGATATTGATTCTAATGGGTATGCACTACATATAAATACATGTATGTCATAATGATCATATATTATACATGAATGAATATGAGAAATTGAATCAGTGTCCGGAGTGTATGGAATCATGTAACACCCCAATTTCTGTTTATTTTATTTTCAATGAGTTTAAATGCTTTATATTATTTATTTGGGTGCTTTATTATTTTAGTTGTAGTATTTGAGATTTGTAGAATTTTATTAAAATTATTGGGAATTTTATTTAATTAAAATAATAAAAATAATAAGAATATGAGTTTTGTGGAGCAAATTAGAGTTAGTTAAAATTAAGGATAAGCGTGGAATTAGTAAGAATTGAGGAGAGTTTTAGAATTAATAAAAGTTATTAGGATTTTATTTAAATAAGAGGGGAGAATTAGAGTTAGGAGTTGTTTGGTGAGAAAAATTGTCAGCAGAGTTGGAGAAAATTCTAACAGAGTAAGAGTAGGAGAAGACAGGGATTCCATAGACGTAACTTGAAATTTTTCTATGAATTCGAGGTAAGGGGGAAATTACTCATCTATGGGCGTATTTTTTATAAAGGATAGAGAATGATCTTAATCCTCTTTCTTGTTATTCCTCCATTATTGAAGGTTGATAGATCTTGAGATGGTTGTACAAACCTCTATAAGATCATTTTATTATGATATTGTGAGTGTATGATATTAATTGTTGAATTTTGTGTGAATTAATATGTGCAAATTCTGAATTGTATTGCTAATATTTAAAGTTTTTGAGATGATGAACCTAATGTTGATTTGGTGACAATTGGGGAAATAAATGTCCAATTGTGTGCAATTGATGTGTTTATTATTGTGTGAATCGTGGGTGACGAGTTTGTGAAGTTATTAAGTTGAGTCATTATATTTTAGAGTTAAGGCGAGGGTTTTGGAGGAAACCCTTTCTAGCTGTAGTGTGGTAAGTTTAGAGTTAAGGCAAAGGTTATGAGAACCCTTACCATCTGTAGGGAAATACCTTAGTAGAGTTGTCACATGTGAACCTTGAGTTAATTAACATGTTTAGAGTTGTTAACATGTTTTCAATTGAATCTAATGTTTTCAATGAGTTGAGTTTAGAGTCATAATTTTATTTGTTTAGAGTCCTTTGAGAACTTTAGAGTTGGAGTTAAAGGTATATGACCTTAGAGTTGAGTTTTGATGACTCTGATGCATTTTTAGAGTTAGGCGAATTAACTTAGTTGAGTTACCACGCGCCTTGTGATTACGTGTGATTGATTGAGTAATGATGAGTTGAGATTCAAATGTGACACAAATCAATGTTTATTTGTATGTCTTTGGGGCAGTGAGAACTCAAATAGGCGAGTTTTGAACCTGGTCAATAGGGAGAAAAATGCAGAAAATTGTAGGTAGAAATAGAAGGGGATTGACCGTCTTGTTTCATGCATAACTTGAGTTTCGTAAGTCTGATTGATATGTCATCAGTTGCATTAGAAAGCTAACACAATAATATTTCTTTTGAAGTTGGGAATTTGTGTCTAGCAGCGCTCCAACAGTAGCAGTTCACTGGTTTTTATACCAGAGGCGTAGTCAATTTCAGTCATGCATTGTTCATCATGTTTCACGCGTAACTTGAATTTTGTAAGTCTGTTTGGGGTTCTGTCAATTAAGTTAGAAATGGAGTTCAAAGATATTTTAGATCAAAGAGTTTCATAATTTTATCATAAGTCTATAATGTTTTATGCTATTTTAAAGTCAGACAGAACATTTTTCCCGGTGTCAGTACCAATTCTTGTTGTTTGACTAAAATGATCTGATTGGGGTATTAAGTCCTAAAATAAAAATTATATTCATAAAATAGACATTATATGATTTCGAGAACATATTCATTTACTTGCTTCCGACTCTGTTTGATATTTTAAATAATTATTCAAATATGAGGTATGATTAGCAAGAAGCATGATTTGAGGTTGTTTTGATAAGATGTTATATGGATTAAGTTGTTAATGCTTTAGGACACAAGTTCAATGTTTGATGATCAAAATATAATTTTTATTATTATGTTGAGTTTATATTGAATTCCCCACGAGGAGGAAATTGTTGATGTTGAGATGTTTGGTTCAGAGAAGAACCATTATTGTGATCTTATATTGGCAATGTTCATGTTGAGTTGTAGGTTCAGAGAGGAACCAATGATGGGTGTTGGAGATGGAGGTTGAGAAGATTATTACATTTTTTTGGTAGCGTTCATGAATCATATATATCGGAGTTTAGGTTTTTATGAGATTCCTAACGCTGATGGACTTGGCCTTGCGATGAGGGTCCTACGGTGATGAACCTGTTTTGCGATGACATGTCTACAGTGATGGACCTGGACTTTGTGATGTTAATCCTATGGTGATGTACTTGACCTTGTGATGTTGGATGTTTCAGTAACATACCTCTAAATATCCAATTTTTGGTACCACATGCGTGGGAGTAGAGGAGATGAGTACATTGCATACATAAATTGCCTTTGCAAATGATTGTTGTGGTAAATGTATTGTGTAATTAATTAGTTATCCGAATTGTTTTATTCTTGTTGTTTAATGCACCATTAACATATGCGAATGTATTTTAACACCCTATTTGTTTCATCTGTTGTTCTTTACGCCTATGGTGCAGATACTCAGGTAGAGCCCTAGGAGCATTAGGTGTTTCTTAAGTTGGAGGATGGCGTAATTGACCTTCTTCGTTTATTTTTTTGTGTTGTTTAGTTTTCGCGAGTCGCTATGATAGTCTAACACTTGGGTTACGATTATTTAATGATTTTTTATGTGATTTGTTAAGTTTATTTGACTTACGATTTTAATAAAGTTGAGTATTATTTCATGAGATAATTGACGATGTTTTTAATTGTTTAATTCCGTTGTGATTATATTTTCAGAAAGATGTTATGCTGTGAAAATGTGATACCCTTTTTGAGTTTTTTATTTCTGCATTATGTTATAAAATTGTATGTTGGGGTTTAGAGTGTTACAAGTCACGCTACAAGTTGAAGGATACTGGTGTTGATGATGATGATTCGGTAAGCAAGAAGAGTCATTTTTCAAAGGTGATGTGGTACCTACCAATAATTCCAAGGTTCAAGAGATGGTTTGTTAATGTAAATCATGTAAATTATATTAGATGGCATATAGATGAAAGAATATGTGATGGAAAAATTAGCCATGTAGTTGATTCTTTGCAATGGAATAAAATTGATTTGTTGTTTTCAGATTTTGACCATGAGCCAAGAAACCTTAGGCTTGGACTTGTCATTGATGGAATGAACCTATTTGATAATTTGAGTACTAACCATACTTCTTGGCTTGTTCTTCTCGTAATTTACAACATATCTTTGTGGTTATGCATGAAGCGCAAATATATGATGTTATCTATGATGATTACAGGTCCAAGACAACCAAAAAATAACATATATGTTTATCTAAGTCCACTGATTAAATATAGTGAGAGGAAAACATTAATGTTGATAATGCGTATTCAGGTAAAAGTTTTAAGATGTGTGTCGTGTTGTTTTACACAATCAACGATTTTCCCGCATACGATAATTATTTCGGGTATACTGTTAAGGAACATAAAGCGTGACCCATATTTAAAGTTGATACACCATTAATTAAATAATGGAAAAAAGGTAGTTTACCTTAGGCATCAGAAATTTCTAAGACTCAATCATCCATAATATAGTTTCAGAAGGCTTTTAATGAAGAACAAGAGTTTGATACCGGTCCAAAGTCCTTAACTAGGGAGGAAATTTATCAAAGGAAACAACACATTAATGTTGGCTTTAGAAATAACTAATAAATGTCTACAGAGAAAAATATATGGAAAAAGAGGTTGGTGTTCTTTGAGATTGCATATTGGTCTAACATTGATGTAGGACATTCTCTTTATGCGATGCATGTGGAGAAAAATGTGTGTGATAGTGTAACTTGAACAATTCTCAATATTAAGGGAAATACAAAAAATATGGTAAGAATGCTCATCTAGATATGGTGGAGACGGGTATACGATATTTAGAAAAGAACATATTTCCCCTAACATGTCACACTCTATCTAGAAAATAACAAAATTGTTTTATCGAGTGTTTGCAAGGTATCAAAGTTCCCAAAGGATACTCATAAAATATAAAAAAATGTGTATCAATGAAAGATCTCAAATTAATTAGCTTAAAATATCATGATTATCATGTTTTTATGCAACAACTTCTACTAGTGGTTGTTCGTGGCATCTTGCAAATAATGTAAGGGAAACTATAACTACACTATTCTTATTCTTCAGTTCTATATGTAATAAAGTCATTGATCCATAAAACTTAGATGATTTGGAACATGAGATTTCAATTATCTTGTGTTAATTGAAGGTGTATTTCCCTCCATTATTTTTTGACATTATTATTCACTTAATGTTCATCTAGTTAAGGAGATTAGTTTTATGGCCCAATTTATTTAAGATGGATGTATCCAATAGAGTGATACATGTGGATCTTTAAAAGGTATACAGAGAATCATCACTGTCAGGAAGGTTCAATCGTTGAAAGGTACGTCCCAGAAGAAGCTATTGACTTTTGTTCAAACTATATTAGTCTCGTCATGATGAAAAATATAAAGATAGATGTACTGAAGGAATAAATGTTAAGAAAATGACCCGAGATCTAGTTCTTCAAACACATTTGTATATATTGAATAATATTGATGAAGTTCAACTTTACTTATCCGCTCAGAAAAGAGTTATCTAGGAAAACAATTCCCCGAAGGAATGAAAATTGGTTGTTGACATGACATAAAAAGAACATCATAAATTAGTTTAATAAAAGAACTTCATAAATTGGTTAATGAGAGTGCATCCTAGACAACCAAATGGATGTTATATATGCCTATAGATTCAATGTAATAACTTGGATTGCATTCAACATTAGTAAATTTTCCTTTTATACAAAATCAAATGACGGTCGTAATACTATGCAAAATAGTGGGTTATGGTTGAGGGTGAATCCATGTACATATCTAATTCAAAAGAAAAGAATCCTATAATGGCATCTAGATCATATTTTTGGGTCATTGAAGAGATATGAGAGATTGATCATGTTATATTTAAAGTTCCTTTGTTTAAATGTAAGTGGATTTATAGTAACACTAGTGAACAAAATCACGAATCAGGATTCACACATGTGGACCTTTATAATATGACTTATACGAACTAACATTTTATCATGGCATCTCAAGAAAAACAAGTGTGTTATGTCAATGATCCTGCTAACAAAAGATTGTAAATCATTCTCTAAGAAAAACACATTTATGCTAGTGGTGAAAATCAAGATTTAACTCTTGATATTTTTGATACTCTTCTTTCTCAACACATGTACATACCTCTTATGAAGAAAATGATTGAGATGATATGCATGTTATTCGTTATGATCATCAAGTAGGGATATGAAAAAACTAACAAGTAAATAGTTTTTTTTATTGTTTATCCATAATTTATTGTTATTTTTTATTATTAATATTTATAGTTAATATTGTCATTATTCCAATTATTTTTATATTTCATTCAATCTATAGGTGTTTAACGAACGAACACCAATCACTCTCCGAAGAAGACTTATATGACGTACACCACTCATGTTGAAAAACTTGCTTCCTTGAGTTTTATGCATTCAATTTAATCATTGATATGTTTGAGTTATGTTGTAAAAAAATGAATATGTATAATTTTTTAGTCACGATGGACATATTTGATTAGCCACTAAATATATGGTGCAAAATTAGTGTAATTTTGGTTTTTATGTAATGTATAATTTCTGTTATGGTTTTGTAGTCATCAAATATATGGTATAAAATGTGTCATTTAGTTTCAGTTTTACAAAAATATAAGTTATAACAAAAAAACTATATTTTAAACATCGTCTAACAATCCCAACCGATGTGAAAAGTGGTACATCTAACCTAGGAACAGATCCTGAAATCTTAGTTAATGGATATATATATATATATATATATATATATATATATATATATATATATATATATATATATATATATATATATATATATATATATATATATATATATATATATATATATATATATATATATATATATATATATATATATATATATATATATATATATATATATATATATATATATATATATATATATATATATATATATATATATAGGGTCAAGATCAAATGACATCAAGGTGTCAAACTTAGTAACATGACACCTCTGATAACTCTTTACCGCATATTCGTATAACAAAATCCATAATTGGATTGAATTCTATTCTCATATAGATCATATATATAAAATATAATATCAACCGGAAATCATTTGACATTTCAACGAGATACATAAAAACTAATGTCTTACAAAACTTCATGAAAACCATTAATTTTTATCATTCTCTTTAACATATCAAATGATTTTTTATTGATGTGAATTTTATAGGCATGATCTATATGGTAATAGAGTTCAACTCAACGGTGGATTTTGTTATATGAATATAGGATGAAGAGTTATTAGAGGTGTCATGTTACTAAGTTTGACACTTTGGTGTCATTTGATCCTGACACACACACACACACACAAATATATATATATATATATATATATATATATATATATATATATATATATATATATATATATATATATATATATATATATATATATATATATATATATATATATATATATATATATATATATATATATATATATATATATATATATATATACATATATATTGATATATCAGACATATCCAAGTTGAGTTGTGTGGCCCAAGCCCAAAGCTAATTAGGGTTTAGGATTTGTTACTTAATTTATTATTTTATTTAGTATTCAACTCACTTAGGTGTATATAAATAGACACTTTGTAATTAATATTATCATTCAATTCAATAATATAATCCTTATTTTCTTATTCTCTCGTTTTCTCCTCACTAAAAGTGCCTAAAGCACTAACAATTTGGTATCTAGAGATCATGTTAGATTCTTGACCGTGTTTTCAAGAATCACATGTCAGAGAACGTGTTTTTGGGATCGTGGGTTCTTGTTGATCAATGGCTGCAAAGATGAATGATAATAAAAATTTACCAAACTCCCTTCCAACTCTTGATGGCAAGAATTGGGTTCGATGGAGAAAATAAATGCAATCTTTATTTGGCTTTCATGAAACCCTAGAAGTGGTTACTAATGGTGTTCCTACGGTTGATGAAGATGCAACCGACACACAGAGAACTGCTCACAAGGATGACAAGAAAAAGGATTGCAAAGCGGCGTTTTACATCCAAACAACAGTTGATGCGGATAATTTCGACATAATGGCTAATGTTGAATCAGAGAAGGAGGCATGGGATATTTTTGTCAAGTACTATCAATGAGGCGAGAAAGTCAACCTTGTCAAGTTACAAAATTTTCCATGACAATATGAATTATTATCGATGGGAGAAGAACAAAATATTGCAGGCTATGTGTAGAATGTGAAAAAACTGGTCCATCTCATGAAGAGTTGTGGTGAAACCCTAACTGATAGGATGATAGTTAAGAAGGTAATGCATACGTTGACCTCTCACATTGATCACATTATCATAACTATTCAAGAATCCAACAATCTTGAAACCCTAAAACTGGGAGATTTGGTTGGTTCATTGGAGGCGCATGAGATTAGGATTGTCGAAAGGAAATAAGTTCAAGAATCGATACAAGTACTATAGGCTCAGTCATGGAAGCAGAATGGTGGTTCCAACAAGTTCAAAGGAAATATCGACAGGACTCTGGGAAAGAAGTCTTGGTCGAGTCGTAACAAGAATAAGGTCAATGATAGAGCTTTTGAATCCTCGAAAACAGGAGAAGAAATTTTCTATCAGAAAGACAAAGAAGAGAAAAAAGGGTTGCAGTGCTATAACTGTGAAAAATGGGGTCACTTGGCCAAGGATTATTGGTACACGAAAGACAATGGATCAACAAAAGGAGAGGACGAAGGGGCGAACCTTGCACGTCAATATTTAGATGATTATGATGATATTATGGTTATGGATGCAGTTGCAGATGACCATGTTGAATCCAAGATCCGGTTCCTTGACTTAGACTGCTCGAATCACATGACTGATCGAAAAGTATGGTTAGTAGATTTTGACGATTCGAAGAAGAGCAAGGTCAAACGTGCTGATAATAGCTCGTTGCAAGCTGAAGGTACTGGCAACATAGTTATTCAAAGGAGTAATGAAGCAAAAGCCTTGATCAAAGATGTACTTTATGTCCCTGGAATAAAGTGCAATCTGCTAAGTGTTGGAGAACTAGTCGAAAAGGGATTCTCAGTGGTTATAAAAGATGAAGCCTTAGAACTTTTTGACATCCAGAATAACTTGGTCTTGAAATCTCCTTTGTCAAAGAATAGAACATTTAAGACCATGATCAATTAGACTGGGGATAATGTCTGAAAACAGTTGTCGACCATAAAAGTAATTGGTTGTGGCATCTGAGGTTTGGCCATCTGAATTTTAGGTTGCTCAATCTACTGATCACTCGAGATATGGTAACTGGTATACTAAGTCTTGAGATGCCCGACAAACTCTATGAAGGTTTTCTAGTCGGAAAACAGTCTAAGAAGTCTTTCGTTTCAACTATGCCAATGAGACCTTCCTGCATACTCAAAGTTGTACATTCAGAAGTATGTGGTCCTTTTGAGGAGCATACCATTGGTGAGAACATGTATTTTTTCGTTCGTCGATGAGTTTAGTCAAAAGTTATGGATCTATGTGATAAAGAAAAAGGAAGAAGTATTCAAATTTTGTAAGAGATTCAAGATGCTTATCAAAAACCATGGTGAAAAGAAGATCAAGGTGCTACGAACAGATGAAGGTGGCGAATACACATCAAAGATATTTGAATAATTATGTGCAAAACATGGTTTGATCATGAGGTAACTGCTCCTTATACTCCTCAACATAATGGAATAATAGAAAGAAGAAACATGACCATATTGGACATGGCGAGATGCATGCTAAAGCATAAGAATTTGCCAAAAGCCTTATGGGGTGAAGCTGTTTCGATTAATGTTTATATACCGAACAAGTTCCCTACTAAGAAGTTGAAGAACAAGGTCCCTGAAGAAGTGTCGAGTGACAAACGACCATCAGTAAATCATCTGAAGGTGTTTGGCTCTATGTGTTACAAGCATGTTCCTGATGCGAGAAAAAGGAAGCTTGATGACAAGAGTGAACCTATGATTCTAGTAGGATATCATAAGACTGGAGCATACAGGTTGTTTAATCCAATTAATCACAAGATTATGATTAGTCAAAATATTGTGACTGATGAAAATTCTGCATGGGATTGGAATTCTAGTAATGCAATTGACAAGTCAATAATGAGTTATGATTTCGATGAAGCAAGTAATGATGTCGAAGTCAAAGATATTGTTGATATTCTAGTTAAAGTCGAAGTTACTACTGACATACCCGATACATTCGAAGTCAGAAAGGTTATGTCTAACACAAGTCAGAGACCTCAAAGAACTAAAGCTCGTCCAACAAGACTTCAAGACTATGAAGTGGTTGGTGATGATGAAGTCACAACAGATGGAGAACTAGATCATTTTGCTTTACTTGCAGGTGATGAACCAATCAACTATAACAAGGCTTTAAAGAATATGAAATGGAAATCTACTATGGTCGAAGAGTTACAAGCAATCGAAAGAAACAACACATGAGAGTTGGTCGAATTTTCAGCCCATACAAAAACTATTGAAGTGAAGTGGGTGTTCAAGTTGAAGCACAATGTTAATAATAACATAGACATAAGGCGAGATTGGTAACTCGAGGATTTCTTCAGCGAACAGGACTCAACTACTCTAAAATTGGGTGAAAAAACATGATTTTTACTAAATACATACATATCAAATTTTTAGAATTATCAATAATTACATAGTTGTGACCATATATTTTAAAAAATTCGGCAAGTAAAATATTTTTTTTATATGCAATGATGATCGTTTAAAAATAAAACTAGCTAATTTTAAAAGGGTGTGGGAAAATATATACTGGACTTTTTAAAACTAGCTAAATTAAATAATTCAGTAAAAACTAATATTTAATTTTCTGTACGGATTATCAAAAAATTTACATTTGATAATTATTTTTATAACATATGACTAATGAAAAGAAAGAATATCGTTGATATTATGAAAATACGTGGGTGCTAAATATAATTAAGAGGGTGCAGCTATAATCCTCCTACCTCCATGATACTTCGGGGTTCATATTGAGCCCATTTTTCTAAACTCAACCTTTGTATCCTGAAATTAAGTTTTAGTGGTTGCTTATTACACTTCTTTACCCACTTATCTTTTTTCCTAACCAATAAACCAATATTCTATAGAAATATAATATTTAATAATATGGAAAATTTTATATCTATTTATTGTAAAAAATATCTAGCTAGATACCTGTGTGATCACATAGGTAAATTTATTTGATATGATACAAAATATATTTAAATATATATTTAAATTTGAAATTATCTATTAATTTAAAATAAATAATAATTATATAAACTCCATTATATTAAAATATAATATAATAGATATATAAGATGAAATAAAAATGAAATATTTAATATTTAAAAATAAAGATGTTATCTTTTAAATTAAGATAATTATTGATTAAAATAAAATATGTATTATGCTCATAGTGAACAATGAGATACAAAGTTTATTTGATACTACATAAAATATATCTATTTAGGTATATAAATTTGAAATTAATTAATTAATTGTAAAATATAATATAATTATATAAACTCAGTTAAATTAAATAATTATGTAAAAAGAAGAAGAAAAAAGACTCGTGAGAAGAAGAAGAAAGAAAAGAAAAAGGAAAATCTAATATTTTAAAATAAGGATTTTATCTTTCAAAGTAAGGTAAATTGTTAATTAAAATAAACTAAATATTATGCTTATTTGTATTTACTTATTGTTTATTGTTAAAAAAATATTATGCTTATTAAGGTAAATATGTATTGCTTATTGTTAATTAAAATAAAAAAAAATATTTGATACGATATGAAATATATTTAGTTACACGTGTAAAATTTGAAATTATTTACTTATTTGTAAAATGAACAATAATTATATAAATTTAATTGTATTAAATAATCATATAAAAAGAAAGAAAAAATCGTGAGAAGGAGAAAGAAAAAAAATTAATATTTAAAAATAAAGATTTTGTCTCTCAAATTAAGACAATGATTTATTAAAATAAAATAGATATTATGTTGATAGTGATATGTGAGATAAAATAAATTATTAATTTTATTAAAATTAAAGAATAGATTATTAGTATTTTTAATGATAATAAATAAATAAATAAATAATTAAAATGAAAGTGAAAAAGTGTGAAAAAAAGAAATGTGAGAGATTTTAAATTTTAATCAAAAGAGAGAATGAGTCGATGTAATATTTAATTATGATTTAATTAGTGAATCTTGGAAAATGAATGTCACATATCATATTTCTATAGAAGATGAGAATATAAAAGGTAAACAATATTTGACCACTTAAATATCTTTTTCTTAATATAAATAATTTATAATAACAAGAAATTTTAGAAAGATTATGCAATTGATTTTTAATAGATATAGTTGATATTGATATATAATACAGTAATATGGATTGATATATGTGAAGTACACGTGTTAGATGTACACTTATGGTAGCCAAAATATTGTATGTGTGTGGTGTGTGTGAATTTTATGTAACAAATTGTGGTGACATGTGTCACTATATGGATATCTTATCAACATAAAATTGTCTTATTGCCCAGTAGATTAAGTCATATTGAATTTAACCTTGAGCACTAATTTTTAATATATATATATATATATATATATATATATATATATATATATATATATATATATATATATATATATATATATATATATATATATATATATATATATATATATATATATATATATATGAAATGTAAAAGATCTAGTGTTAGATTTTAATAGATCTTAATGCTTTGAATCTTGTAGTAGGATAAAAATGAAAAAGTCAATAAATTTAGGAACAACTTGAAATGAAAGTGAAAATGATGTATAAGTACAATTTATGTAAGTTAGTAAAAGTACAACCCATTTTCTAATAGGGGTACTTAGTTCGAAACTCCAATAGATTTAATAAACCAAACATTTTGACCTAAATTATTCCAATTTTAAAAAAAAAAAAGTTATCACTAATATAAATATATTTTTAATTTTCATTTCATGTTTAAACCTCACTGCATAGAAATTTCATTCATATAGGCAAAGCAATTCTCAAATGATTTAATAATTATCTCTCTAAATCATTAAAGGGGAGTTTAAACCACATTCTAGAGAACATGCATTCATAGAGATAGACTAAACATCCGTCGAAGAAGCTACACACTTTATTTTTAGATTTGATGTGAGAAAAGACCAATCAGAAGATGATCCCGCATTCAAAGGAGCATCCTCCATAATTTGAGGGTTATTGAATACGGAAGCCATCCCCACCAATTGGGTCTACATCCAAAAATGCTGACCAACATCGTCAAGAAATATGAGAACTTGTCAGTCCTTTTGAATCATATATACCCCACTATCAACAAAAATGATAATGTTCATCATAAATTCGGGAATAACCTTTGAAGATGAGATGCTCCCTAACCTCCTTGATAATGGGTTCTTGGACATTCAAAGACCTGGAAGCTTTAATAAAAGTATGAGCCCTCGGGTCATCACGACACGCCTTAACAAACTCAAGATCCTCTATGGGCAACACAAAAGAGGATGGACCAACACCATTCTCCCTAACAATGGCACGATTTAGGTTTATCCCTCATACTTTTCCACAGAAGCATCTGTATTTATGCCAAAATAAGGACTCAATGGTTCACTACCATCTTTTATGGAAGCGTAACTAGCTTCAAAACTATCATTGAGAATAATAAGGTTTGAAAGGGGGTGAGCGACGGCTAAAGGAGCAACATTCAACATTTTTTGGTATACTGAAGCATCGCTTAAATCATCTCCACTAGATATTTCTATGACATTCACATGTTCATCTCCGATATTGGTCATGGCTAAAATAAAGGAGAGAAAATAACTGTAAACGAGAAGGATATAAGTGGTACCTAAAAAAAACTAGAAGTTTAACAGAAATGATATGATAAGGGGCCGCACTTAAGGTGTGATGAACCAATGGAGTGTGAAATCCATAGAAGGAAATGAACATGAAAAATAGGATTTTCCAGAGCTAAGGGAGGAAAAATTGAAGTTTGCGCAGAGAAGAGAAAAGTTATAGTTTATGCAAATAGTGGAAACATACCCTAAAGGATAAATAACCTTTATATAATGGAGCAAGATAGATAAATCAATGGCCTAAATTGATGGGAAACAAAGAGATGAAAAACAACAATCATATTTGCCTCGAGATTACAATCGCACTCGAGTATACTTAAGCACCATAAAGGGGAGAGCCACACACTACCCTAGGGACCTAAGGCCATTTCTACAAACAATCCTATAAAGTATCTAAATGATGAGGCTAGCATTAGTTGCGCATGTTCCCAAGGTTTCTCACACCGACTATCAATTTTTTTCCATTTTCGCAAACAAAGGACCAACCGCAAAGATCGTGGCCTAGGGCGATACCAACCCGATATAATAGAAAACTTCCCATTATTGTGTGATCACTTCTCGGTAAGTGGACCGATAATGTCGCAGTAATAAAAAAGATCGAATCCACAAGGTCTGCCTTCAAGCAAGACAAAACATGTGAAATGTATAAAAACTAGTAAAATTGGGGGTTTTCGAGTTTTAATGCGAAAAGTAAATAAGAGATTAAACAAAATCACGAAAGCGATCAGGTTGTGTTTTAGAATCCCATATTCCTCTATTGTTGATTTTTGATGCCTTGTAAGAATGATCTTATCACTATAACCCCACGACGAATTAACAAAATCGTTATAGTCGATCCTTCACGAAATAACTCACTAACCACTACTCAGAGCTTTCTATCCCTAGTTTGTCAGCGTTAGTGGGGTTAAGTGATGTATAGAATGTTAATTTCATGTGCCACTACACGGGATCTCCTAAACTTATTCAACCAGCGCAAGTACAACAATTACCCTAGGTTCAACACGTAGACTAATGGTCAGTATTCCTTATGTGCCCAAAATCATATTAAAAGAGTATCTCACATAAAAAACATTAAGAACAATAAGCAATTGAATGGCATTATAGATCAAAAGGTTTATATAAAGTCAAATCAACATAGAATCCAACAATATTGAAATAGGTTCATCATAGTACAACGTAACCTAGAGGAGCTCAGCTACTCATAATTCAGATAACAATACCATAATTCATAGATAAAAATAACTTATGAATTCCCTTGAATTAATGGCCTCCAATGAGTTCAAATGCCCTAAAAATCACCTTTGGTTCTCTCCAAATCATGATTTTCTCTCCTCAAATTGCAACCCTTGTGAAAGTATAGAAAATCCCCTTTTATTGGCTTTAGAATGGATCAGAATGCAACAAAAAAGCCCAGAAAAAGGGACCATCGCGCACATGATAACTTACATCATGCACGCGATGTAGGTTTTATGGCCCCCATCACACACGCAATGATGTATGATGGTGCATGTGATTATTTCTGAAGCTGCACTCTTTTTTGCTCCTTTTTCAATCAAATTGTCATTAAGTCTACAATCTTCACACTTATCTATTTTCCCTCATTCTTTGGTCTTTCTTCTTTATTTTGGCTTAGCTTTCACTTGTTTTGATCTCATTATTCAACTAAGTTCATGCAATGATGAACTTTCATCACAACCCCAAACTTGAATCGTTGCTTGTCCTCAAGTAACTCGTATGCAACATCACATTTCAATAGAAAACAAGTCGCACAATAACAATCGATCATCACCAAATTAATTATTTATTTTACCTGACCATTGTTCTAGCTTCCAACTTCTATCTGACGAATTCAAAAAAAGTCCTCGACATTGACAAGTACTTAACCCGTCTCTTAGCTCACTTTGACTCACTCAATGGATAGGGTGATCTCTCAATCAACATGCAAAATTAATTATGCTTAGCTTGATCATGTTCTAATATATTTCATCACAGAAATCACAACACATACATTAGAGGTATTTCCAGGTTGTAACTGACTTATGTTTGGGTAGGTTATTTTTAGGAAAGTAGGTTTAAACCTTTGGAGTTAGTTGCCTAGTTCTCCTTCTATCATCATACCTCTTTGTTCCTCTTTGACGGTACTAGAGATTTTTGGTCCTTCTTAGACTATCATTCTTTTCTTTTCTCTTTTTTTTTTGAAGAAGTGTCTTTTCCACTTCTTTTTTTCTCATAAATTTTGAAATTTTTTACCAATATTCTCTAGTACCCCAACCCAAAACTTAAAAATTTTCTCACTTCAGAGAGCAACCTCAAACTTAATCTTTTTCATACACTTTAGGAACTATACTTCTACCTAACTCGAAAGAGATGATGGAAAAAAAAGATCTTTCAAGTCATATGGCTAAGAATTTTAGGCTACGTCATCGAAAGAAAGGCTAAAGCTCAAAGTTGTTAGCAATGGATATACCTATTACTACATGGTGGTTTAAAAGGCTCAAAGTTATAAACAAAAAGTTGCCTCAGTGTGTGTCGGTCAAATTGGATAAACTTAATCAGAAATAGATCAAACAAGATAAAGTAATAATGCATGGATACACTCATAAAGAAAGAAAAGTGAACAATGGAATTTATTTGTCTCAAACCTTACTAGATAAGGTATTTGTAGGTTGAGTACAAGTTCGTTGATTCTTTTCTCATCCTTATCCTTCAAGTTTCTAGTTTCTATTCTGATGATCAAGTGTATTTTGGATCATCTGTTCAATGCTAAAGTGCTACTTGCAAATAAAAAAAAAAACACAGCTACAAACTTGTTTATTAAAGCAAACATAGAAAATCATGGAAGGGTTATGCTTGAGTAACTAATTCCTCTTTTGTATGCTCTTGAATATAAATAAAGTAAATTCTGAAAAACAAAAACTAATTATAAATGATGGGTTTCCTCCCATCCAACGCTTCTTTTCCATCATTAGCTTGATATCTTATACTTAAAACATGTTAGGCGCAAGGGATACCCTCACGCCGGTGAAAACTTCTGTTGTCATTCCTTTTGAACTTTACTACATTTTTATTCCAATTGGCAAAATGTCTCTAAATCCTCCAAATATGGTGTTCATCCATATGCATTAAACACCACATTTTCCTTGTTGAATTTCAAAACAAGTTCACCTGTCTCCACATCTATTTTTGCCTTCCCGATTTCCAAGAATGGGCGCTCGAGAATAACTGACCCTCCTGAATCACCTTTCATGTCAATCACCACAAATTCTGCAGGGGAGGTCAAACCATCGACATGAACTAGCACATCTTGTACAATACCAAGCATATGTGTAACAGATGAGCCGACTAAAGTTAGCGTCATGTTGCTCGGTAAGATCTCTCCTATCTTCATTTCCTTAAATTTTTTCAGCAATATGACATTGATGCTCGATCCTAAGTCACATAAATTATGTGGGATTTTCCCCCCACCAATGGTACAAACGATGGTGATCTTTTCGGAATCCTTCATCTTTGATGGCAATTCTTGAGGTTCTGACATCTCCTCACGTTGACCTGTTCTTTAGTTAACTTCTGTTTTCCACCCTTCAGCAATGCCTGCATAAACTTAGAAAACTTGGGAATTAATTCTAAAATTTCATGGAACGAGATACTAACTTGAAGTTTTATCAACACTTCTTTAAATTTTTCCAACATTTCAACCTCATCCTCATATACCAGTTTCTTTTTAATGATGGGATATGGTGGTTTTATGTAATATGGTAAAGGTGGGTTTGGTTCATTCATGATTTGCTTCTTTGTTCTCCTCTTAGGAGAGTTTTTATCTATAAGTTGATCAATGGTGACTCCTCTTTCCTCTTTGACACCTTGATTTCCACTCTCCTCTTTTTCAATTCCACCTTCTTTTTTCTCAATTACATCTTCTTTAACTATTTCAGCTTCACCTTGTTTAGTAATTACCCCAAAATTTGTTTCCACAACCTTGCATGATTTATTCTTACAATTATCTACAATGTTACATGTGAATCCTCCACTTGAGCTTGGCAAAGCAGCTATTTGTATGGATAATTGACCAATATGTGTCTCCAAATTCTTGACTGAAGCATCATGGTTTCTACTCATAATTTCATGGTTCTTATTTACATGATCAAAGCTACTTTCAGTGACTTTAATGAAATTTTGCAAGGTCTCACAACTGTGACAGCTTCCTTTGAAACATAAATTGTTGGCATTGTTGCATACCTTGGTTAGAATTTGAATTTTGATTATTGCTCCAACGGAAATTTGGGTGATCTTATCAACCCAGATTGTATGTGTTGGAATACGAGTTGTTCTTCTAAAAATTAGCAAATTGGACCTCCTCACTTGTCCCTTCCAGTGAGAATCTTCCATTCACATGTTCTCCTCCACATAAATCACACTTAAGTGCTCGTACCTGGCTCATGTTAGCTTTACCTAAGCTGCTTTCAGTTAGCTTTTTATTTAACAATTCAATCTGAGCTAAAAGAGTAGTATGGGTATCAACAACTAACGTATCTTTAGGCATGCCCGTAGTTTCAATCTTGGCCGACCTTTCTCTTTTTGAATGGTACTCATTCATACACATCTTCTTAATAAGGTCTTTTACTTGTGGTTCAGTCATTTTGCGGATAGTACCTTTCGCGAAAGCATCCAATAACACGTGAGTTTGACTCTTGAGACCTTTGATGAAATTTTGCATCTACTCCATATTATTCATATTGTGATTTGGGAATTTGTGTAACAAAAGTTTGAATCTTTCCCAAGAGTCATAAAGTGACACGATTTCCTTTTGCTCAAAATTCATAATTTTTGCTCGACGCTCGGTAAACTGAGTAGTAGTGAAGAATCTTTCTAGGAACTTATCCTCCAATTCCTTCCAAGTACGAATTGTTCCATTTGGAAGGAAAAGTAACCAATCTTTCACCCTTTCAATAAGTGAGAACCAAAACAACCTCAATTTAACCTGGTCTTCAGTGACATCAGTTGGTTTTCACATTGGAGTTGTTTCGTAGAAGCGTGCAAGATGCTCCCACAGGTCTCTAATCACGTTCCCGTAGATTGGATTTTCTCTTAAATCTGAAATACAGAATTTTTAATATCAAAGTTAGCAGGGTTTGTTGGTACAAACCCTCTAGAAACCTGTCTTTCATAAGTTCTTTTATAGTAGTCCCCCATAGTTAGGAGTGGTGGAGTTGCCATGGTGACTTCCTCTTCAGAGTCAGAAGAACTCGATAGTTTCTCTTCTACTGGTATTTCTTTGTCTAGAGCTACTTCTCTAACTGCTTTTCTAATAACACGTGTGGTTCTTTCAATTTTTGGATCTAGTGGTATTAATGTTAACCCTGAAATGCATGAAGGAGAATTACGGTCCAAAATGCAGCGGAAATTAAAATTTTCTCCTTTAGAGATCCTTACGAATGGTCATGATCAGTGATAGAATATTTACCTCTTGTGACGATTGAAACCTTTGGTGCAGATCTCTTGTGACGATCAAAACCTTTGATGCAGATCCATAGAGCGATCACGAACGTTGAATGATGACAACGTCTCTACTCAGTCCACACGAACGGATTCCTTCAATCTCAGTGCTAGCTGGTACGAATGAAGGCTTTGAGTGAGAGAGAGAGAGAGAGAGAAAACGAAAATAATGCAACCGCAATCAATGCTTCTGCACAAGGGTTCTATTTATAGAACCACTTGTGTGGGCTTCAAGCTAAAAAGCCCACTTAAGCGTATTTTGGCCCATATCTTATAATATGCCCAAAATCACTTAAGCCCATGGTACCTTACCATATTTCGTATTCTACTCAAGTACACCGTACCTTACGATGTTCTATAATTCACTTAAGGGCACCGTACCTTACGATATTCCTTAGTTACTCTATCTCTCATCAATCCGTCCTTTGTGTGTGACCCTATAGGTTTTCGTGACGTTGGCAATTATATTAAATCACGCATTTAACATAATAAATAATGAGCAGTATCTAGCAACACATCACTGCTACCCAAGACACGAAAATGTCATGTGATCTGACAAAACCTTCTGTGATAATACTTATGTGTATAATTACCCTTTTGCCCTTATGTCTATATTGAACACAAGGCATAGACCGTGTTATCCTTGTCCAGTTCAATATTGGACCCATAGACATTTATCCTATTATGCAGGATGGGCAAATTCCATCTAGGTCACTCATGTCCCTCAGCATGCTTCGTGGAGTACCCATCAACTGTCTTTATGGTTATCCAGTTACGGACAACGTTTGATCAGCAATAAAGCACTCGACTCTACATCTAGGGCTCATAGTGGTTTCAGGTCGAAGAGTGGTATACACCATTATCACCATGAGAATAACTTATGACACTTTGCATAACTTTCTATATAATATTCTCATAGCGGGTCAATCCGGTATAAATATTACTCCTAATATTCATACCTATGTTTAAGACTTGATAACTCTTTATCCATGATCCATGAGATGTGATCATCAGTCTACAAACATAATAGTCTTAATACTTTAATGTTATCCCACTTCACACTAAAGCTCGACTACGGATACTTTAAGAATAGTGTCCTTATGTTTAATGTGTTCTCATGATTAAGTCACACTTAATACATTAAACAGACTAGCTATTCTAGGGACTTTATTAAACAAACGTAATAAAGAAAAAGCCTTTTATCATTAATAAATAATTCGATACAAGTACCAAAAGTATTGGCCTCTAGGGCTTACACCAACAATGCATATACACAAATAGAAAATACCTCAGTAACACTATGATAAATAAGAAAATAAAACAACAATAAAAAAGACTAAACTTAAAACATTGCACAAACGTTGCCTTGTTGAAAAATCAATAGTCCCCAGCAACGACCCCAAAAACATGATGACTTCTCGGCAAGTGTACCGATAATTTTGCAATAATAAAAAATATTGAATCCACGGGGACTGCTTTCAAGTAAGATAAAATGTGTGTAATATATAAAAACTAGTAAAGGGGGGGGGGGGGGTCGAGTTTTAGTGCGAAAAGTAAATAAGTGATTAAACAGAATCATGAAAGCGATCAGGTTGTGTTTTAGAATCCCTTATTCCTCTATTGTTTATGTTTGATGTCTTTTATGAATGATCTTATTACTATAACCCCACGTCGAATTAACAAAACAATTATAGCCGACCCCTCACAAAATAACTCACTAACCACTACTCTGAGCTTTCTATCCCTATTCTGCCAGCGTAAGTAGGGTTAGGCGATATATAGAACGTTAATTCCATGTGCCATTACACGAGATCTCCTATTTCTATTCAACCAGTATAAGTACAACAATTGCCCTAGGTCCAACACATAGACTAATGGTCAGTATTCCCTATGTGCCCAAAATCAGATTAAAAGAGTATCTCATATAAAAGCATTAACAACAATAAGCAATTTAATGACATTATAAATCAAAAGGTTCATACAAAGTCAGATCAACATATAATCCAATAATATAGAAATAGGTTCATCGTAACACAACCTAACGTAGAGGAGCTTAACTACTCATAAATCAGATAACAATGCCATAATTAATAGATAAAAATAACATACAAATTCCCTTGAAGTAATAGCCTTCAATGGCGTCAAATGCCCTAAAAATCACCTTTGGTGCTCTCCAAATCGTTCTTTGCTCTCCCCAAATCGCAACCTTTGTGAAAGTGCAAAAAAAACCCTTTTATTGGCTTCAGAATGGACCAGAACGCGTCAGAAAAACCCAGAAAAGGGACCATCATGCACATGATGAATTACATCGTGGGAGCGATGCAGCTTAGATAGCCCTCATCGCGCGCGATACTGTACGATGGTGCATGTGATTATTTCTGAAGTTGCACTCTTTTTTGCTCCTTTTTCACTCAATGTTTTACTAAGTCCACAATCTTCACACTTAGCTATTTTTTTCTCATTCTTTGGTCTTTCTTCTTCATTTTGACTCATCTTTCACTTGTTTTGATCCGATTCTTCGACTAAATTCATGCAATGACGAACTATTATCATTGTGCAAAGGCAAGCCTTCGGGGAAACTATTCTGTGTCAGTCAGAGGCCTAATCATTGTTTAAAGTACACTGCATCCACGACCTTGAGAGTCGTACTCGATCCACGCATGAGTGGTTATTCACCATTGGATATTATCTAACTGTTCCCCGTGTTCCACTTTGGTAAGCATGTGGCATCTCTAACTGTCTCTCATATATAAGTTATCTCACGCAAAACTTGTGGTATGTTTTAACCTTAACTTAATATACTCTTTGTTGCTCATTCGTTGACTTGAGCGTTCGAGTGTTAACCTTGTTGGTATGATCTCTCTCCTCTGTAACGAAAGCTTCTTCACCACACCATGATTATATTCCCTCACTTTTTCACCATGCATTTCTAGTTTCTTAACTGAACATATTCAAATTAAATAAAAAAACAAATTCAATTTTGCTTTATTAGAATTTTTTAATTTTAATTTAATTTTTAAAATAAAAAACTTACAATTCCTTTTTTGATAGCACACTTAAGATTTAAATATTTTTAATGGACCAATCAACACTTGCCATTTTGAGAATTTTATCTTACACCCTTTCAATTGTTCTTAATATCCCATATATTTTGATAATGTTAAAAATACTCCTCTAATTTTTTACCTCTCTCAAAATTTACGTTTTTTAAATAAAAAGAATCTCTCTAAAAGAAAAACAAAAAATGAAAAAAAATCGATAGTCATAACTAAAACCTGGTAGAAAAAGTTTGTTTTTCATTGGATTTTTAAAAAACTGGTAAAAATCTATAAAATTCATGTAATCCCACTACGCCAAAAATGACTTTTAACAGCGCATCTTAGACAGCGCTTTTAAAAGAAAGCGCTGTCTAAGGTTAAAATTAAAATAAAATACGGAAAATGTTCCAAAAAAATAATGAAAGCGCTGTCTAAGGGGGGGTCTTAGACAGCGCTTTCTAAAAGCGTTGTCTCAGACCCCCCCTTAGACAGCGCTTTTAGAAAGCGCTTTTAAATATAGACCTTAGTCAGCGCTTTTGATAAAGCGCTGTCTAAAGTCTTTAAATTAAAAAAAAAAATTAAAACCAAAAGCGCTGTCTAAGGGGGGGTTTAGAAAGCGCTTTTGGAAAGCGCTGTCTAAGGCATACCTTAGAAAGCGCTTTCCACAAAAGCGCTGTCTAAGGTCTAATTAAAATAAAATTTCAGACTCCATTTCAATTTTCGTTCTCTGTTCTTTTGTTTTCCCTCCTGCGAACGTTGAAACCCTATCTGTTCCTCTTCTCTAGCTAAACCACAAAACGCCATAAATTCCTCTTGAAACCTAACCCTAAGCTCCAATCAAGCCAAACTGGGGAAGAACCCTAGGTTTTTCAACTTAAATTAACCTAACCCTGAGGAATACCTTCGAAGTGGGGGTTTGCTCTTGCGAACGTTGAATCGAAGGTTGCAGCGCAAGGAGATCACTTGAATACGGTACGTTCTGCTCTAATGCTCTTCCTCTTCTTCCATCTTTTGAACTTGTTGTGAATTCTAGTATGCAAGCTCGAAATACGAATGATAGTGATTGCGGATAGGGATGATGAGGAGGCTGAACTCTTGTTGTTTCATACCTTCGATGTGATGTGAGGCTCTGAGCAACTTTGAAGGAGAACGAGCTTTACAGTGAGGCTGAGAGAGAGAAGTGAGAGAGAAGAGAGGGTGATTTTGTAGAATTTTTGGGAGTGATGAATGGATGAAACCCTAACTGAACTATGATGCTAGCTTTTATAGACTCCAATTCGGTTACAGGTTCACATGAAATTCAGGTCAAATGTAGATTGAAATTAAGAAGTTAGTTAGAAATGAAACTATTAGTTGTAAATTCAAATTGAAATGTAAATGTTAATGAATCACTTATGAATAACAGCGAACACGAATACACTTCCATTTTTCGGTTTCAATCATTGAACGTGTTTGAAGAATCGTACGTGTCTCGACATTTGGGTGTTGACTTCGTTTTTCGTTTCTACTGTTCTTCATTTCTCGCGGTATGTTCTTCAATATTTCTTCATTTCTTCGTTTCTACTGTATAATCTTGTTGAGAATGTTGAGAATGTTTATAATCTTGTTGAGAATGTTTATAATCTTGCGGTAGTTTACTAATGTTGAGAATGTGCATAATCTTGTTGACTGAGTTTAGTGTATTATTCTTGTTGAAGTTGTTTTGATTCATAAAAACTGAGTTTAGAAGTTGACAATAGAAAAATGTTGATGTTTGTAAGGAAAACAATAAGGTACATTGTTGTTGTTATGTTTGATTAGAAAACTGAGTTTGTAAAAACTGAGTTCATAAGGTACATTGTTGTTGTTATGTTTGATAAGTAATAATGTTGATAATAGAAAAATGTTGATAATAGAATAATGTTGATAAGAGAAAAGTAATGGAAGAAAAAGTTTGATTCTTGTAATAGAAAAAATGAAAGTGATGAGGTAATTAAAGTTATTATGTTTGATAAGTAATAATGTTGTAATAGAAAATTAAAGTTAGTTATAGAAAAATTAACGTGTTATAGGTATAGTTATAGGTATATTGTAATAGAAAAAGTTTGATTCTTGTAATATAAAAAATGAAAGTGATGAGGTAATTAAAGTTGGTATATTGGCGTATCGGATACGTTATTGAAGTTTATATTAACATTGGTTATGTATAGGTTTTTGAAGTTTAAAATGAATTGAACTTTATAATTGTTAGGATATTCAAAGATACTACCTTAGTTATGTATTTTCGTCTGGATTAATTGTTTACTTTAATAAGTAGGAAAACCATGGATAAAACATGGATCTGTGCCGATCGAATGACCAAAGAGTACGAGAGTGGGGTTGCGGAATTCGTTAAGTATGCTGTTCAACATGCTGAAAACCCCAGACGAATGCATTGTCCTTGCTTGCGTTGTTGTTATATTGGTAAGGTTGACGCACATGGATTGAAATCGCATTTGCTGAGGCATGGAATTGATCAAAGTTATCAGTGTTGGATATTTCATGGTGAGAAAATTAACGAGAATGTTGAATCGAGTGGAAAAAGTAATACGACCTATGCTTCATACGACAAAGACACGGAAACATACGATTGTGATCGAGTTGAAGAGATTGTAGAAGCACTGGAAGAAGATCTTCATGATTGTCCTGAAATGTTTGAGAGGATGGTAAGCGATGTAGAGAAACCGTTGTACCAAGGTTGCACTAAATTCTCAAGACTTTCTGCGGTATTAAAGTTGTATAACTTAAAGGCGGGCAATGGATGGTCGGATAAAAGTTTCACAGAGTTGTTGGCCCTTATGAGAGAAATGCTACCGGATGATAATGTTCTTCCTAATTGAACCTATGAGGCAAAAAAATGTTGTGCTCTATTGGCATGAGCTATGACAAGATACATGCTTGTCCTAACGATTGCATTTTGTTTCGTAACGAATATGCAATGTTAACTGAGTGCCCTAAATGCGGTTTGTCTCGATATAAGAAAAGATTATCTCCCGCAAAAGTCTTATGGTATTTTCCGATAATTCCGAGATTTAGGCGCATGTTTCGTAGTGAAACCGATGCAAGACATCTTACTTGGCATGCAGATGAAAGAATTATTGATGGAAAGTATCGGCATCCGGCTGATTCACCACAGTGGTCGAAGATTGATAATGATTATCCTGAGTTTGGATCAGAAGCAAGAAACCTTCGATTGGCATTATCTACTGATGGAATGAACCCACATGGTCTTCAAAGTATCTCACATACCACATGGCCTGTGATTCTTATGATTTATAACCTACCTCCGTGGCTATGTATGAAGCGTAAGTACATGATGTTATCTATGTTAATCTCTGGGCCTAAACAACCAGGGAATGACATAGACGTATACTTGACACCTCTGATCGAAGATTTAAAGATTTTGTGGGAGAACGGTGTGGAGGTTTATGATGGATATAGGAAAGAAAGTTTCAATTTGAGGGTGATGTTGTTTGGCACAATTAATGATTTTCCAGCATACGGGAATCTATCTGGGTATAGCATTAAAGGTCAACGTGCGTGTCCTGTTTGTGAAGACGGAACCGATACGATTCGATTGGAACTTTGCCAGAAGAATGTGTTTCTCGGTCATCGTAGATTCTTACATTCTAAACATCACTACCGTGGGTGGAGAAAAGCATTCAATGGAGACACCGAACATCGTAGAGCTCCACCCGCATTGTCAGGTGAACAAGTTTTTGAAAAGGTGAAAGATGTGCGTACTGAGTTTGGCAAGCCTTTTGCACATAAGATTGTGAAAGGTGGGTGGAAGAAAAGGTCGATATTTTTTGAATTGCCATATTGGAAGTCTTTGTACGTGAGACATTTTCTCGATGTTATGCATATTGAAAAAAACGTATTTGAAAGTGTTATCGGTACATTACTCAATATAAAAGGCAAGTCTAAGGATGGCCTTAAAGCAAGGGAGGACATGTTAAAAATGGGAATGAGAACTGAATTAGCACCCGTGAAGAAAGGAAGACGAACATATCTACCACCTGCTGCTTTTACTTTATCTAGAAAGGAGAAAAAAAATTTGTGTAAGTCTCTGAGTGAAGTTAAGGTTCCAGAAGGATACTCATCTGATATCAGAAGACTTGTTTCTATGAAAGACCTCAAGTTGAAGAATTTGAAGACACATGATTGCCATGTTATAATGGAACATTTTCTACCGATAGGTATACGTTCTATTTTGCCAGAAAAAGTAAGAAGTGCCATAACTAAATTGTGTTTTTTCTTTAGGTCAATTTGTAGTAAGGTGATCGATCCCGAGATCTTACCAACACTACAAAAAGAGATTGTAATTACCTTGTGTGAGCTTGAAATGTATTTTCCTCCGTCTTTTTTTGACATAATGGTTCATTTAGTTGTTCATCTTGTGAAAGAGACACAGTTGTGTGGACCAGCTTATATGAGATGGATGTACCCTGCTGAACGGTATATGAAAATATTAAAAGGGTACGTGAAATCCCGAAGTCGACCAGAGGGTTGTATTGTTGAACGATACATTGTTGAAGAAGCTGTTGAGTTTTGTACTGAATATTTGTCTAACGTTCAATCGATTGGACTCCCCAGAGCTCAGATTTTCGACAAAATGGAAGGTAAAAAATTAATTGGGAATAAAATTGTGACAATATCAAGGGATGAACGGGATCAAGTTCATTTGTATGTTCTGCACAATAATAATGAGGTTGAGCCATATGTTGAAATGCACAAGGATGTACTCCGAAGGTTAAATCCGAACAGAAATGAAAATTGGATAGTTATAGAGCACAATCAAAGTTTCATACAATGGTTGAAGGATCATATTTATTTGAAGCGCTCTTCAGATCCTTCTTCGGTAACAGAAAGGTTGAGATGTTTGGCATATGGTCCAAGTTTGCATGTGTTTTCTCATAGCGCATATTCAATTAATGGATACACATTTTATACCAAAGAACAAGATGATAAGAGTACTATGCAAAATAGTGGTGTCACCGTGCTAGCTGAAGTAATGCATATATCAAGTATGAAGGACTTAAACCCCAAATATGCAAATTTGTCATATTTTGGAGTTATTGAGCACATTTGGGTGTTTGATTACGAGAAGTTTCAGATTCCCATCTTTGGTTGCAAGTGGGTGAATAATAGTGGCATACGAATGGATAAGTCTGGATTTTTGCAAGTTGATCTTACTAGGGTGGGGTACAAAGATGAACCTTTTATTCTAGCATCTCAAGCTAAACAAGTGTTCTATGTGAATGACCCGAAGAGTACAAAATGGTCTATAGTGCTTTTCTCTAACAAAGTGACGGATGATAGCGGTGTCGATCAATGTGATATTGATGTTGAGAATGAGTCATGCATTAGACGGAATGAGTTGAATAGAAATGATGAAGTTGAGGATCTTATACCGGATGAGTCATATATAAGAAACGATCATAATGAGGGAATTTGGATCAATTCATCCGTACGCATTGCTAAGAAACAAGTGATTAATATTCCAACAAAGAAAAGAAAGAGATGTTAGTGACTTAGGTAAATTATCCATGGTAAGTATATTTGATAATGCATGATTTCTTTATTTTTTTGTTTTCAATTGCTTTGATTATAAGTTATATTTGATATTTGATGGTTTCCTTGGTTTATTACAGGTTAGACATGGCTGATGACCAACATGAGGAAGTTAGTAAAAAAGTATCCGCGGAAGAAGAAATTCGAAGAGGCATCACAGTAATGAGAAGGGTGGTCCAAGGAAGATCTCGAGGCATCATACTAGATGTCTATTGGAACAACCAGGGACAGCTTATAGAACCTAATGGGCATACCTTAACTAGTTTTATCGGTGCACTAGTAAGGAATGAAATTCCCATTACATGTGATGATTGGAGAAACAAAGAGCTGAATGAGTCCAAAGAAAAAATTTGGAGTGAGATAAAGGTACAATCATTTGGCCCTTAATTATACGGTATCAATTATGTTTTTTCAATTACCGATACTAACTATCAATCTGTATGTTTTTCTTAGCGATGTTTTAACATCGAAGAAGAAAGAAGAGGTTTTTGTATGAAATTGGCCGGAAAGCTTCTAAGAGGGTTTCAGACATTTTTATCATCCAAGTTCCTTAAGGATGCGGATGGTAATTTTGTGGATGCGGAGCTTCCTAAAAAATATGAAAGTTTGATATCGGCTGAAGAATGGGAAGCTTTCAAATCCAAAAGACAAGACCCGGTTTTTCAAAGAATAAGTGCTACAAATCGGGAAAGAGCATCAAGTCCCGCATATCCGTACCGAAAAGGACGTGTCGGATATGGACGCTTAGAACAATCCATGGTAAGTATTTATAAATTGCGATAACAAATTTGTTCATCATATATTAGTTTTATCTGATCAAATTGTATGACTTAATGTGTAGCTGCAGAAGGAGGAAAGTTCAGAAACATCTCTTCCTGCACATGTTTTGTGGAAGGAAGCCCGTGTGGGCAAATCTGGAGTTCCTCAAGAAGAAGTTTTACACGTATACCAGAAATGTGTAAGTATAACATTTTTTCATTAATTGAATAACATTTTTATACACAAATATTTGACAAGTATACGGTATTCATCTGATTTTTCAGGAGGAGCTATCTCAGTATTTATCTCTCGATGATACTAAGGGCATACTTAGTCGGGCATTAGATGTCCCTGAGTATTCTGGTCGGGTGAGGGGTAAGGGATTTGGAGTCACTCCGACCTCCCTGAGTATTAAAAAAGGAAAGGCTCCTAGTAATCGGGAGCTTCATGCAAGATTGGAAGCCATGCAAGCTGAGCTTGATGCATTGAGGAGAGAAAGAGAGGCTAGCGCCTCAACAGTATACAGAGATGCTTCGGACAAAGAAAGTATCAATTGTACCTTTCAGCCGAACATTCCAGAGGTAATTACATATAATTGTCTTAAATTGAACTATTTGCTTAAATTATGTATTTGACATATATACACATTAACGATTTCTTGTTATTATTGGTTTTAAGGCATTTCCCATTGTCAGCTGTATTTGTCGTCACCATACTATCGGATGGTTGGCAAGGGAAAAGTGCATAACGTTAGCGGAGTATTACTCCACACTAGAGAGCTCCCTGCTGGATGTTTGAAGGTATCAGTTGATATTGCAGTTGAGCCGAATGCAGCATTACCATATCCTAGCGATGATTCGGATGCAACAATGGTGCACGAAGCAGTAGGTTCGTTTGTTGCATGGCCGACAAACCTCATATGCGTAGGATATGAGGTATGCTTAAAACTTATGTTAACTTTAATGTGTATATTCAAAGTTTAAAATTTATGCTTAAAATTTTACTTACATATTTTCCTTGGTTATGTTAAATAGACTCCCACAAAATCCAAATCAAAAGATAATGCGATTCCACGGCATACCGAGTCCACGGTTTCAAGAAAAGAGGTAATATACAATTATATGACATATATTCATGGAAGTTGTTACATTCTTAATTTGATCTAACTATTTATATGACATGTAGCTTCAAGAAAATGAGGTTAGCAATGCCTCCGCACAATAAAAAAAGGAGGTTAGCAACGCCTCCGCACGGGTAAAAAGTTCTGGTGCTAAGAAGACCGTAGCTAGGAAAAAACCTACCACCAAGTATAGGTCGTGCCTCAGGACATTTCTAGAGATGACCGATATACCGACCGGAGCTGTTCGGATTGTACATATGGAGGTAGGGATTTTCGGCTTTGATTACGACCAAATGATTGGTAATGAAGACTTCATGCAAGTTTTTAGTCATGAAGAAATCGGCGTCAACGTTGTCAATACATATATTAGGTAAATCCGGTCTACTTTGTTTTATTAATTAAACAACTTATGTTAATGATGTTTACTTTATGTTAATCCGGTTTACTTTATGTTTCAAAAGAGGTGTTAATGATGTTTTTATATTAGGTTTTTGTATGACGAATTGATGCGCCCCAATGGTTTGGACGTGTCATTCGGATTCTTAGCACCCGCGACCGTCAACTTAGGTTTAATCTTAAGTAGACCGGATACCGTGACGGAGTACGTTCTTCGGATCCTCAAGGACAATAAAGATGCGGAGAAGTTGTTTTTTATACCGTTTAATACCGGGTTAGCATTTCATTCTAAATTCATCTATTATACAACGCTTTTTGAAAAGCGCTGTCTAAGGTATACCTAAAAAAATTAAAATAGGAGGGTCTTAGAAAGCGCTTTTGGCCAAAGCGCTGTCTAAGGGGGGTGGGGCTTAGACAGCGCTTTTCAAAAGCGCTGTCTAAGGTATACCTAAAAAATTTAAAATAAGAGGGTCTTATAAAGCGCTTTTGGCCAAGCGCTGTCTAGGGGGGGGGGGGCTTAGACAGCGCTTTTAAGATTTAAAAAAGCGCTGTCTAAACCTTTAGCAGCGGAGGTTTAGACAGCGCTTTAAAGCGCTGTCTAAGGCTAAAAAAAGCGCTGTCTAAGGTCTTGTTTGTTATAGTGTCCAAAATGTGTAGAAAAATCCGTAAGTAATGTATTTCTGCAGAAAATTTTGCAACAAATTACGTAGATAAAACTAAGACACTTAAAATATTATTAAAAGTTTTTCTTTTCAGATTTAAAAAAAATGGTAAAATGCATAAAAGGATTGGATATTTTGAAATTTTCAGTAAAATTGCATAAAATTAGGTATCGGTCTTTTAAAAATCTGGTAAAAATGTATAAAATGCATATAATCCAAAATCTGCAGAAAGTTCACAGTAACATATTTTCGCAGCAAATTCTGCAACAAACTATTTAAAATATTATTTAAAAAATGAATTTTTTATCGGATTAAAAAAATCAGATACACCCCATATATATTATCGAATATTTTGAAAAATCCAATAAAAGTACATTAAATTAGATATCGATCTTTTAAAATTCCGGTAAAGATGCATAAAATGCATATATTCTAAATATAAAAAAATTGCAAGTCACATATTTACGCAGAAAATTTTGTAGGTAAAAAGTCAAACACTTAAAATATTATAAAAACGATAAATGGTTTCTTTCTCGATTTTTAAAATTTTTGAAACACCCCCGCATATATTACCGGATATTTTGAAAAATCTGATAAATTCTTCAAATCAAAAGATATTATAATTAAATCAAAAATTATTTAGGAGTGTGAAAACCAACTTAAAGAGTTTCAGGTAAACTATTTTCTGGTTTCGTACTCACATTTTAATGGGCCCATATAACTAGGGATAAGAATATGTTGGGTCGAGTTAGACTTTGCCAAGTCTGAGCCTGACCTGTTAAAAAATTCAAAGTCTAACTCTGGCATGTAGCCTATCATAAGCTTATTTTTAGGCCTGGGCCTGACCTTTTTGAATGCTTGATTAACTTACTAGCCTACTTAAAAGCCTACTTCATTTGAACATCTGTAAATAAGCAATTCATCTAATGTTAAATAGGCTGACAAATTAAAATATCAATGATACTAAATATTTATTTTCATTGAAACATTCAAGTTTAACTATTAGCATAAGTTTTGTGATACTACTTGTTTGAGAGAACTTGTGAAAACAACTTATGACATTGTTCATAAGGTTTTTTCAACTTATTTTCATAAGTTCTTCAATATAACTAAGCTTTATTTTCGTATTTTAATTCCAAGTATAAAATAAGATATAAATATTAATAAAGTTATTCATGTTTATTTAAATAGATCGGCCTGAAAGGCCTAAAAGGCTTTTTTATGGCCTATGACCTAGCATTTTTAGCTAAATCGACTTATAAAAAATCCTAAGCCTTTTCTATTTTTTTAAAAGCCTCGCCTGGCCTGAGTCTGTGTACGCTAGGTCGTAGATCCCTGTTAGTTGGCCTGACCTATTCCCAATCCATGTCATAACACTAGCTCCCTGACACCTTGGGCTTTATATTTAGCCTATTTTTCTAAACTCATTATTCACATTCATACTTAAATTAAGGGAAATACTTAATGTACCCTATGAATTGCTACCTCACCCTCGTGAAATTCCAATAATACTCCTAGATTTCGTAGACACCCTAAAGCTATGTAAAAAAATTACGAAAATGTATCTTCGTGTAACTTACGCAGATGCATCTCCAGACGCTGTTTAATTAAAAATGCATTAGAACCCTTTTTCCTTCCTCACTTATAAAAAAACACTGTATTTAAACCTCTCAAGTTTCTCAAACTCTCTCAACTCATATTCTCTCAAAATCATTCAACCAACTTCAAAGCTTCTTCCATCAACATCAAGTCGATAAAAGAGCTCACTCAACATCGAACTCAACTCACAATTTATAAGTTTTTTATTTTTTTAAACTTTTTGGATTTTGTATATACATTTGTAAAAATTGATGATTAGATTATGTAATAGGGAGTTTATACATGTTATGTGAATGAAAAACGTGTTTGATAAGTAGTTTTATTGAGCAATGCACTATTTTAGATGTTTTGAGGGACTTCATGTCCGCCACAGACACTATTTTGGGTTGTAGAAAATTTCGGAAATGCATCTTCGGAAATTTTCAACGTTTTGATCCCAAAAAATCAGAGATGCGTCTCTAGAATTCGCCAATCTGTATTTTTTAATTGACTGAACTCGTTGTGTTTCATATGTATAGCACTTGTGTGGTTGGCTTATAGGTATTATGGTTGATATGCAAGACAAATTGAGGCATTACAGGATTGCAAAACATCCATCGATTCGGAGGGAAAAGACTAACCATCGCAGGCACCTATTATTTCTAGCCCAGTTGATGCGGAGGCGTCAACATTTAGGGCTCATGCATCTTTACCCGGAGTATACTGCCAGAAATGTATGGGACAAAAAGGTAAATTTTAATTGGATTGATTCTTTATAAAACATGTTTGTTATAATATTAAAAATTTTGTTACGATGACTTATTTTTCTACAGGACCATGATGCTTTAAAGTTCATCAATCATGGCCTGAAGATTACGGGTCTGCAACAACCTAATGAGCAGTGGTTTCAGGATGTTTTGCAGCTATCTAGGCCGAGAGGCTTGTGCTATACTGGCTATATTATGGTTAACCATGGTATGATGTATGCATTTAAAGAGAGATGACACACGGAGACGTCATCATTTCATCTTTCCCATGGTGATATGTATATCACACTGGACAACGTCTTATGCCTATTGCATCTTTCAATTAGGTGGAAACTTTTAGACCATGGCAAGATTGAAGGAGAATTGCGACCCAAAGCGCAGCGGAAATTAAAATTTTCTCCTTTAGAGATCCTTACGAATGGTCATGATCAGTGATAGAATATTTACCTCTTATGACGGTTGAAACCTTTGGTGCAGATCTCTTGTAACGATCAAAACCCTTTGATGCAGATCCACGAAACGATCACGAACGTTGAACAATGACAACGTCTCTACTCAGTCCACACGAACGGTTTCCTTCAATCTCAGTGCTAGCTGGTACGAATGAAGGCTTTGAGTGAGAGAGAGAGAGAGAGAAAAACGAAATAATGCAACCGCCAACCTTTTGCTTCTGCACAAGGGTTCTATTTATAGAACCACTTGTGTGGGCTTCAAGCTAAAAGCCCATTTAAGTGTATTTTGGCCCATATCTTATAATATGCCCAAAATCACTTAAGCCCATGGTACCTTACCGTATTTCGTATTCTACTCAAGTACACCGTACCTTACGATGTTCTATAATTCACTTAAGGGCACCGTACCTTACGGTATTCCTTAATTACTCTATCTCTCATCAATCCGTCCTTTGTGTGTGACCCTGTAGGTTTTCGTGACGTTGGCAATTATATTAAATCACGCATTTAACATAATAAACAGTGAGCGGTATCTAGCAACACATCACTGCTACCCAAGACACGAAAATGTCATGTGATCTGACAATTCCTTCTGTGATAATACTTATGTGTATAATTACCCTTTTGCCCTTATGTCTATATTGAACACAAGGCATAGACCGTGTCATCCTTGTCCAGTTCAATATTGGGCCCATAGACATTTATCCTGTTATGCAGGATGGGCAAATTCCATCTAGGTCACTCATGTCCCTCAGCATGCTTTGTGGAGTACCCATCAACTGTCTTTATGGTTATCCAGTTACGGACAACGTTGGATCAGCAATAAAGCACTCGACTCTACATCTAGGATCCATAGTGGTTTCAGGTCGAAGAGTGGAATACACTATTATCACCATGAGAATAACTTATGACACCTTGCATAACTTTCTATATAGTATTCTCATAGCGGGTCAATCCGGTATAAATATTACTCCTAATATTCATACCTATGTTTAAGACTTGATAACTCTTTATCCATGATCCATGAGATGTGATCATCAGTCTACAAACATAATAGTCTTAATGCTTTAATGTTATCCCACTTCATACTAAAGCTCGACTACGGATACTTTAGGAATAATGTCCTTATGTTTAATGTGTTCTCATGATTAAGTCACACTTAATACATTAAACGGACTATCTATTCCAGGGACTTTATTAATCAACCATAATAAAGAGAATGCCTTTTATTATTCGATACAAGTACCAAAATGTATTGGCCTCTAGGGCTTACACCAACAATCTCCCACTAGCACTAGAGCCAACCAGGCATACCCCGTATGCCCATTGATCTAGTATGGCCATCATGCTTCTGCTGCGCAAGAGGCTTTGTCAGTGGGTCAACTATATTGTCAAGCGTAGGTACTTTACATATTTTCACACAACGTCTAAGTATGTGTTTGGATCGTCGGTGAGATCTAGGCTCCTTAGCTTATGCGATAGCACCATTGTTATCATAATAGAGACCAATGGGATCCACAATGCTAGGGACTATGCCAAGTTCACTAATTAACTTTTTGATCCAAACAGCTTCCTTTGCTGCACTTGAGGCAGCAATATACTCGGCCTCGGTTGTAGATTCAACAACTGTATCTTGCTTTGAACTTTTCAAGCTCACAGCGCCACCATTTCAGCAAAACACATAACCATTGGAATCATTCATATTAAAGCGTCTCAGCACCTTGTCTATGTACTCTGACTTAGGCCAGGCATTTTATGATCTATCTCTATAGATTCTGATTCCTAATATATAGGCTGCTTCACCTAGGTCCTTCATAGATAAGCATTTCCCCACCCAAGACTTTGCTTGTTGCAGGGTAGGGATATCGTTTCCAATAAGTAATATGTCATCTACATATAATACCAGGAATACAATCATGCTCCCACTAACCTTCTTGTAGACACAAGGCTCATCTTCGTTCTTAACAAATCCATACAGTTTCACTGTTTCATCAAAACGAAGATTCCATGAGTAGGTCACAGGCTCATCTTGATCCATGAGTAATACATCACCTAGATCAGATATCCATATATCTTGGTCAGGTGACGTATCCTGCCTGACCTACGCTGGTCTTGTTCTACTTGAGCAGGTTGCTCTTACACAACCACTTGTGTTTCCTGCTCTAATTCCTCCATAGGTGTATCGATAATTTGTGATTCTTGAATTTCTTCAAGTTCTACTTTCCTCCCACTGATTCCTTTGGAAATAAAATCCCTCTCTAGGAAAACTCAGGTTCGAGCGACAAACATTTTGCCCTCAGAAGGATTGTAGAAATAATATCCTCTTGTTTCTTTAGGATACCCCACAAATAAGCATTTGTCAGATTTGGGCTCAAGCTTAGTTGAAACTTGTCATTTCACATAAACCTCGCAACCCCAAATCTTTATGTAAGACATATGTGGTTTCTTACCACTCCATATCTCATATGGTGTCTTCTCAACCTTTTTGGATGGAACACGGTTAAGTGTGTAAGCTGCTGTCAATAGTGCATGTCCCTAAATGGAGTTTGGAAGATCGGCGTGACTCATCATGGATCGGACCATGTCTAACAGGGTTCGATTTCTTCTCTCAGACACACCATTCCATTGGGGTGTTCCAGGAGGAGTGAGTTGGGATAGGATCCCACACTCTTTCAGATGGTCATCAAACTCTAGGCTTAAATATTCACCACCTCGATCTGATTGAAGTGTTTTAATATTCTCACCTAGTTGGTTTTGTACTTCATTCTTGAATTCCTTGAACTTTTCAAAGGACTCTGATTTGTGTTTCATTAAATACACATAACCATATCTACTGAAATCATCAGTAAATGTGATGAAGTACTGAAAACCTCCTCTGGCTGGAATGTTCAGTGGTCCACATACATCAGTATGTATGAGGGCCAAAAGATCATTAGCTCTTTCACCTTTTCCTGTGAATGGAGATTTTGTCATCTTCCAAGTACTTTGGGCAGTTTCTCTTCCAGTGTCCGGTCTTACCGCAATGGAAGCAGGTGCCTGCCTTTGTTATGCCTCCACTAGGCCTCAAAACAGTAACAGTGGGTCTGGGTTTGGCAACTTCCTTGCCCTTCCCTTTATCACCCTGCCTGGTGGGCCTTTTGTTCTGTCTCTTTCCATTTCCGATCATCAGAATGGACTTCCCTTTTGTCTTCAGATTCTGCTCGGCAGTTCTTAACATGGCGAGCAGTTCAGGAAGAGATTTGTCCATATCAATCATATTGAAATTTAGGACAAATTGACTGAAACTATCTGGCAACGATTGCAAGATCAAATCAGTCGCAAGTTCCTTTCCGAGGGGAAAACCCAACCTTTCAAGCTTTTCCATATACCCAATCATCTTGAGCACATGGGGACTTATAGGGGCTCCCTCAGCTAACTTTCCTTGAAAAGGGGCTTTTGAAACTTCAAACCTCTCATGCCTTGCTTGCTCTTGATAGAGCATCTTCATGTGTTCGATCATATCGAACGCTGTCATGCTCTCATGTTGCTTTTGCAACTCTGAGTTCATGACATCCAGCATGAGACAAGCAGTTTCATTGGCATCATCGACATGCTTCTTATAAGCATCTCTTTCTGCCTTAGGTGCAGAACTAGGAGGTTCCTCTTCAGGAACAGGTGTCTCCAAGACATACAGCTTTCTATTATGTTTGAGGACAATCCTCAGGTTTCGGTGTCAATCCAGAAAATTTGTCCCAGACAATTTTTCCTTATCAAGGATTGATCTCAAGATGTTGTTAGAGGTGTTTGCTGTCATGGTTATCTACATAAGGATTAAGAAAATATAAGTATCATTGACATATTTAATTAGGCCTTTAATCAAATATGCTCCCACTATTTTACTCAAAACAAATGACCCTCATCATTTGATTCGGAAAATCCCGTTGGAAGATTTTCTAGTGGGTCGAGATCCATATTTCACTTCGTTCTAAGTCCGCGTAGGCGGATTACACAAAACTAGGTTGTTTAGGTAGGAACTCCTTCCAATTGTATCTCATACAACTCTCGAAAATTTCAATTGGGTGAATAACTCCTTATTCCAATCCATCATATGGATCATTCCCAACTCTTGCTTCTAAACATATATATAATCTTATTATAATTTGTTTAGTTAAGTTTGACCCATTGTTTTAACAGTTGGATATTACAATTATCCCATCGCACCTTACTAATATATAGATCATGCACCTCGCGTAGGTGAAACCTACATTATCCATTACTAGTCTTGATGAGTGTTAAAACTTGGAAAGCATAAACTTAATATTTTAGTTTGAGGGAATTGCAATTGTTATGATCTCACCGGCTTGTTTATCATATAAATCGTCTCTCACATGCATCAACATACATTCACATGCATCAACATACATACAAACAAAATGAAATAGTTATGGCCCCTAGCGCAATTGTTCTCCCAAGCCAATGAGAGAACCTAAGCTAACCTACAACGATCTAAGCTTCTCCAAGCAAGATCTTCAAGGTTGTCCTCCTTTAATATTGAATTCTTCTCTAAGCTTCTCCAAGCAAGATCTTCAAGATTGTCCTCCTTTGATATTGAAATCTTCTCTTTCTTCATAACATTGTCTTCTTCTTTTTCTTCATAACATTACATTCCAGAAGAAACTCGTTTTACATACGAGGGTTTGAGGTGAGAAAAGAAGTTACATTAAGAGATCAAAAGGAGAGGCACGACACGCAGGTCGTATTTAAAAACCCAAAACAAAATAAAGGACAACTAAGGCCATAACTGATCACCACAAGGCAATAATAATAAACACATTGTTATTATTAAATTTTAATTCCTTTAATTAATTAAAACCAAATTAAATTTCGGCGACCGATCATACTACGCAGAGTTAGCCGGGATAATTGTAATATCCAACTGTTAAAACAATGGGTATCCAAAATTGTATGTAAAACGCAGAGTTAGCCGGGATAATTGTAATATCCAAAATTTTAATGAACAATTCATTTGAAATGGACATTGTTTTTGCATCCACACAACTCTTGCGCAGGCACAAAACAGAAACCCCAAAATTTTGACTCTGGGAGTGTGACGACCGTCACAGGCGTGTGACGACCGTCACAGGCAATGTGAATGTGACGAGCTTCACCATACTAATGTCGGATTCCGAAGCATAGTCAACATCAATCATCCAACTCGTACACTCATGATGCCAAATTTAATTACCCGTTTAATTAATTGATTCATTCTGTCTTTTAATCATATTAATACAGAAATTAAACACCTATCCGATTCATGGTTTCGTAACCAGGCTCTGATACCACTGAAGGAGAATTGCGACCCAAAGCGCAGCGGAAATTAAAATTTTCTCCTTTAGAGATCCTTACGAATGGTCATGATCAGTGATAGAATATTTACCTCTTATGACGGTTGAAACCTTTGGTGCAGATCTCTTGTAACGATCAAAACCCTTTGATGCAGATCCACGAAACGATCACGAACGTTGAACGATGACAACGTCTCTACTCAGTCCACACGAACGGTTTCCTTCAATCTCAGTGCTAGCTGGTACGAATGAAGGCTTTGAGTGAGAGAGAGAGAGAGAGAGAAAAACGAAATAATGCAACCGCCAACCTTTTGCTTCTGCACAAGGGTTCTATTTATAGAACCACTTGTGTGGGCTTCAAGCTAAAAGCCCATTTAAGTGTATTTTGGCCCATATCTTATAATATGCCCAAAATCACTTAAGCCCATGGTACCTTACCGTATTTCGTATTCTACTCAAGTACACCGTACCTTACGATGTTCTATAATTCACTTAAGGGCACCGTACCTTACGGTATTCCTTAATTACTCTATCTCTCATCAATCCGTCCTTTGTGTGTGACCCTGTAGGTTTTTGTGACGTTGGCAATTATATTAAATCACGCATTTAACATAATAAACAGTGAGCGGTATCTAGCAACACATCACTGCTACCCAAGACACGAAAATGTCATGTGATCTGACAATTCCTTCTGTGATAATACTTATGTGTATAATTACCCTTTTGCCCTTATGTCTATATTGAACACAAGGCATAGACCGTGTCATCCTTGTCCAGTTCAATATTGGGCCCATAGACATTTATCCTGTTATGCAGGATGGGCAAATTCCATCTAGGTCACTCATGTCCCTCAGCATGCTTTGTGGAGTACCCATCAACTGTCTTTATGGTTATCCAGTTATGGACAACGTTGGATCAGCAATAAAGCACTCGACTCTACATCTAGGATCCATAGTGGTTTCAGGTCGAAGAGTGGAATACACTATTATCACCATGAGAATAACTTATGACACCTTGCATAACTTTCTATATAGTATTCTCATAGCGGGTCAATCCGGTATAAATATTACTCCTAATATTCATACCTATGTTTAAGACTTGATAACTCTTTATCCATGATCCATGAGATGTGATCATCAGTCTACAAACATAATAGTCTTAATGCTTTAATGTTATCCCACTTCATACTAAAGCTCGACTACGGATACTTTAGGAATAATGTCCTTATGTTTAATGTGTTCTCATGATTAAGTCACACTTAATACATTAAACGGACTATCTATTCCAGGGACTTTATTAATCAACCATAATAAAGAGAATGCCTTTTATTATTCGATACAAGTACCAAAATGTATTGGCCTCTAGGGCTTACACCAACAAAGATCAACATAGATGATGCACTAGAGATGATGGTATACTATCTAGGAGTTGACACAGATGATGTCATGAAGGAGTTAGAATCCACCATAGGGTGTCATGCTAGGTTTTAATTTTTGGAGAAGGTGTATACATAGGAGCTGCATAGAGGATACATTCTTAGAGCATACTTGTATTTTCTTGGCACACCCATTTTTATGGACAAGACTGTCACTTATGTGGATGTCATCTACATGCATACTTGGATGATTTAAAGTGGATCCATGAATACAACTGGGGGGAATCTTGTTTGGTCAACCTGTACTCCAAGTTATCCGAAGGTTATATATGGAAGACCAAATAGGTGACAGAAAACACCACACTATTGACGGTAATATTGCTGCATCTTTTAGTGTTTATGTATCATTTTCATAACACTTTTGCAATGCCATTAGTAATAATTCATCTATTCCAACATTTCCCACATATATTTGGCTGGTCATATGTTCGACATAGACTGAGGATATGCCACATGCTTCTGCATTCGTCCCGCACTTCCCACACATATTCGGCTGGTCATATGTTCCTCATACACTGAGGATATGACACATGCTTATGCATTTGTCCCTCTCAGAAAGAATCAGGCGATAGGCCATACCGAGTGTATATTGACCGCTTGGTAGAAGAGTACATACACTTTCATTCTTACGCCACTCACCATGAGACGCGTCCCTAAGAGAACATCGCATTCTACTCTAGATGGTTGGCTTGTGGTTCATGTCTGACGTATCCTCATCTGCCTGAGAGCGTCATGCATCAATTCGACTGCATGCAGTTTATTCCCAAAGGCCCTTCTATTTTTTCTCCTCCCTCTATGACACGTAGAGATATGGATGCTATGTTTGATTGTTATCTTAATCATCTGGTATCGGAGAAGGCACAAAGTACCATAGCTCATATCGAATGAAGTTATGCAGACGGTTGCATCTAGTGGTTCTTCAGGATGTCACATCCTTATATGATACAAGGTGTTATAGGACACCCACCTATGCCAACTCATCAGGGGATACTAGAGAAGGAGCAGACTATGGCAGATCATGTTGTGGATATGGTTCCTAGATGTCGTTGTATCATGGAGATTGGACATGCGAGTATTGACATGGACTCTTTCCGGATGGCTCTGAGGCTAGGGACGTTGTAGATGTCATGATCACAGAGGCATGGGAGACACTACAGTACATGAGGTAGTGTAGGAACAAGGGATCCTAAGTCTGTTGTACGCAGTAGTTTATAGTATTTGTACTCTGGATTTATTATTGATTGTATTTTTTTTTACTTATTTTAAATTTATTGTGTACTCTATATTAATTATTTTATATATGTCATTTTTTTCATATCGATTATATGATTTGATTTATAATAAAAAATTATAGTATAACTATAACATATCGTCTAATTCATCATAATATCTCTAAATCAAAGTCAAAAACTAATGTCTGATGTGGTTCCGAAGATGCTTTTTTGAATTTTGTCTGGTGTAAATACGAAGATGCATCTCCGGAATAACCTATGTTAAAAAAGGGCATTTCAGTGAGGAAAGCATGGGGTGTGCATTGAGTTGTTTAGGAGATGTATCTCTAGATTAAATTTAAAAAATATATTGGATGTCATTCAATTTTAGCTTTTTGAATAAAATCCAAAATATGTTCTGAGATGCATTTCTGAAATCTGAGAAAAAAATCTAATTTTTAATATGATATTTTTCCATGTGAGATTAATAATTTCCTAAATTAATGTTCCTGAAATTAAGTTTTAGTGGTTGCTTTTTGTACTCATGACTTTTTTTTTCTTACCAATAAACAATAGTCTAGAAAATGACAGAAATATAATATTGAATAATATGGCAGATTATATATTTATTCATTGTTCAAAAATTACATATGATATGGTAGTAGAGGATTGAAGTGTATGTGTGTGGTGTGTGAATTTTATGTGACATTGTGGTGACATGTGTCAGCATATGGCGATCTGATCAATATAAAATTGTAGTATTGCCAAGTAGATTAGGTCATATTGAATTCAACCATGAGTACTAATTTTGCAAGAAAAATGGACAAAAGGTAAAAGATCTAGTGTTAGCAAGTTGGGACTTTTCTACATATGTTAATAGCATTGAATCTTGTAGTAGGATAAAAATGCAAAAGTCAATAGATTTGGGAGCAACATAAAATGAAAATGAAAACGATGTCTAGGTAGAAATTTTGTCAAGTTGATAAAAAGTACAACCCATTTTCTAAGAGGGTTAATTTGACTAATTATAATTAAATTCATAACAGTGAATCGAATAACATGTATATATATATATTAAAAAAATCTGCACGTTAATATTATGAATGTTTGAATTTTTTTAAGAAAGTTTAAGTTGATATTAATCTTGAAGGTTAAAAAACAGACAAATATATGAGGTATGTGATTCTCTTTCAATTGATATTCATAAGACTTCAAATACTTCTAGGATAAAGAGAAGGGCTAGATTATTATGTACAGTATATTGAAGACTATTATTTATTTATAGAATTACGACAATTAAGATTTTTATTATTTTAAAAATATTAAGATTGGTTAAAAGTATATATGTTCATACTCTTTATAGTGGATTATGATTGTCGTAGTTTATGTATTATTTTTAATAGATGGAAATTGTTGGGGTTAGTTGAAAATATATATGTTGAAGAAGTCTCACATCACTTAATTTTGTGAATGAAGAGAGAGTTCAAGATTATATGTAGGATACAAATTCTTTGAAGTCTCACATCGCTTAGTTTTGTAAAGGAAGAATGAGATCAAGACTATATATAAGATTCAAGTTCTTCATTCCAAGATGCACCAGTCAGAAGCACTTTAAATTTGTATTTGAATTTCTTTGCTCTCTTATACTCTTGTATTAGAGTGTTGTGAAATGTAGTTAAATATTTATTTTGGAGGATGTGAGTGTACTGTGAGTCTGAGTTAGTTGAGAGCATATTATATGTTGTAACAATTTTCACATAATGTTATTATCTGGTTGTCTGTTGACAACGATCATGGTTTTTTCTCCGCGTTTGGAGTTTCCACGTTATGTTCTTGTGTTGTGATTGTGTTCCTCTTTTTTCTCCATACTTGCTTTGTTTTTTCCCAACAATTAGTATCAGAGCTTTTGATCGATTCTGGGATAAGTGTTCTTAGTATTATTCTCTGTGGTTGCAGTTTTATCTGATCTTCCACATCAGAAAATAAGGATAGTGTTGTGAAAGAGTTGTTGAACTGTAGTCACAAATTCCGATGTGCAGTCTGGGTTAGAGAAAATTGATGGAAGATTTTTTTTTGAGTTGTGGAAATTCAAGTCAAATATGTGTTGATACAATCAAGATTACGCAAGGTGCAAGATTATGTCGGTGATTGAAGATCTTCCTGCCAACAAGAAAGCTGCACCATAATGTTTCAACCTGATTTTGGACATGTGAAAATTCTTGAAGTGGTTTAACTTCAAGTGAAGTATATTCTTCTTTATGTGGAGCATGTTTAAAGTTATGATTGTCGGTGAAGACAGTGTGAAATTTTTGGAGTTGTTTAACTTCAAGTAAAATTTATTTTTCATCATAAAGTATGTGATTGTCGGTTATGACAATGTAAAATTCTTGAAGTGGTTTATCTTCAAGTGAAATATATTCTTCATGAGAGAGTATGATAGTTTTTAAAACTATGATTGTCAGTAAAAATAATGTGAAATTTTTTGGAGTGGTGTAGCTTCAAGTGACTATACTTTTTATGGTGGAGTATGATTGTCGGTGAAGACAATGAAAGATGAAGTATTATTTTCAATCAAGGTGAAGATTGTTGAGAGTCATTGAAAATATACATGTTGATCTACTTTATGGTGGAGTATGATTGTCGGTGAAGACAATGATAACTTATGTATTATTTTCAATCAAGGTGAACATTGTTGGGGTTGGTTGAAAATATACATGTTGAAGAATTCTCATATCGTTTAATTTTGTGAATGAAGAGAGAGTGAAAGGCTATATATATAATACAAGTTCTTTGAAGTCCTACATCGATTAGTTTTGTGAACGAACAGAGAGTCCAAAGTTATATATATGATTTAAGTTCTTTCAAGATGCACTAGTTAAGAGGCCTAAGTTAGTTGAGGGTATATTATGTATTGTAATAATTTTCACATAATGTTATTCTTTTATTGTCTATTGACAATGACTGTGGATTTTTTTTTCAATTTTGGAGTTTCTACGTTATGTTTTTATGTTGTGATTGTGTTCTCTTTTTTTCTATGCTTTGTTTATTTTTTTGCTAACAAAAATTGATCATTATAATATTCACTCGTATTTTAACTCATATCCAATTAAGAATTAATTTTTAAATAAAATTTAGTTAATTTTTTAACTTTATTTAATTACTTAATTATTTAAGATATTTAATTTAATAAAATAACTAATATAATTAAAATATATATATCTACAATAATAATTATTAAAATATTAAAATATATATTAACGAATCATACATTTTTTAACAATTCAACAAAAAGGATTCTGTCTAGATTCATATCAGATTCTACCAAATTCATTCAATTAAGTTTAGTATTTGAGAAATAAATCTTTAAAAAAAATTAATTTAAAGATGATCAAACAAATAGTTGAGAAATAATTGCAAAAGTTAAGGATTGAAAAACAATTAATACATTTTCAATTAAACATTAACCCAAAATCAGTACCAACTCAAGAATTATAACTATAATATTATAAAACAGTTCCAGTAATAAATACTCCCAGTTTTCCTTCATGTTGTATATAATGCATGTTCAAGGCTGACAAAACAATGAACATACTACAACTTTGACCAAGGAAAACAAAGCAACATCATCATAAAAAAATTGTTTTGCTTCTGTGAGCATTGTTCACAGTTTGGTGTTTCAATGGAATTTTCTTTTTACAAATAATTTAGATAAATGCGTGTAACAACAATTTGCTTACTGTTGGAGGAGTTTCCGAGGGACCTGATCCAAGAGAGGTTGAGTTTTACTTGGAAGAGATTCTATCGCTTATGCAGCTTGGTGAGGATTATACTGAATTCATGATTTTGAAGATCAAAGGCCTTACTTCTGTTGACACCAAATTGCTACCAAGGCTTTTAGGAGTGGTAGATTCAGCAAAGTTGTGAAGGATTTGACTGGCTTTTACGTCATTCTTGAGGGATTTTTCATGGTTGAGAATGTTAGGAAGGCTATAATGGTTGATGAACATGACTCTGATAGCCTTACCACTTATATGGTGGTTGATGTGTTCTATGTCTTGCAGAGTTGCTGCGAAGGGCTATATCCACTTCCAATATCAGTTATGTTGTTGCCGTATTGAGCAGTGCTAGTAGTTTGCTAAGCAATGGATATCATAAGCATTACAACAGAAAATTAGAGAGTCAAACCTTGGTGCAAAGTTGTTCTTTGGCAGTGTTGTGTGTAAAAGGATTTTTTTACTCAAATATCCCTAATGTTTAAAAAAGAAATCCCAAAATAAGATTTTAAAAAAAATTTCAATCTACCCTATTTTTAAGAGGAGACGCCAGATCAATTGGCGTCAGCTCCTAAACTTAGAGAGGAGGCGTCAATTGGATTGACTACTGTATATGGTGCTGTCAATCCAATTGGCGCTCATGTGTTAGTTTGTAGAAGAGGCGTTAATTGGTCTGGCGCCTCAGTATAATGTGCAATTTTTTATGTTATAAATAGAAGTGTTGTGTGAATCATTTTTCCACATTTCATTTCATCATTTTGCAAATATGTTTGGTGTTCGTCGCCGCTATGGAAAAGTGGTTTATTCGAGAGACAAACCTCCGATGTTGATGCTCTTTTGGAACATCAATAGTTTCGGTCAACTGATGAGGGAGTTGGTTCGTTGGTTAGATGGAAAAATACCAGAAGGGAAAAAATTAGAAGTATTGAGAGACTCGATAGTATATTTGGTTGGGTGTGAGTCAAAACTGATAAGGATGCTAGGGAAATGATGTTTGGACGAGATGACATCAGTTTTATTGTTGTAATCAGTTAGAAATGTTCTGTTTTAAGTTTGCTTATGTTGTAGTGATGTTTGATGTGAACCTTGTTGTAACAAAAAGATAATGATATATAAAAATCTAAGGTTACAAAAATTAAAAGGAGATACTATCTTATGATGCAGATGTTGCTCCTAGATTGGGACAATTGTTCTTATTGTGTCCTGGTTGACAACATATACTACATAGTCCTATCATTTTATCAGTCGTATCCATTTTTGTTCTAATATGCGTGCTATTTGGTCGTCCTTTTTTCTTTCTTCGCATCTCGTCGTTATGCCAAACTATGTCACCTTCATATGGAGGTCAGTATTCCTCCATTGGTAGCACTGAGAAGCTTTTGTTATACACATTCATGACAGTAATGGCCTTGTAAACATCAGATAGATGGTTGTAAGCGTCCTGGCGAGTATGTGCGCATGCCGCAATGACATCGGAACAAGGAATACGGAAGGCCTAGAACTTTCCACATTCACACCAACTTCTGTTTAGTTTAACAACATTGGATAAATTTGGCCTCCCCTCATTGTGGTCCATTGTTTCTTGTATGCTGGAATTTTGCCTATGACGGTCAAAGGTTGTAACCGCGTGTGTGCTAGCTTTAATACTCTCCTCTTTCATCACTTTCATACAACATTCACTGAATATTTGACCCGACATTAACACTGCACTCCATCTTTCACATCTGGTTGCGAAGGTAGAAGCCAACCTATAATAGGTTGTGTTGGTGTAAGTCCTAGAGGCCAATACTTTTGGTACTTGTATCGAATTATTTATTAATAATAAAGGGTTTTTTCTTTATTATGTTTGTTTAATAAAGTCCCTAGAATAGATAGTCCGTTTAATGTATCAAGTGTGACTTAATCATGAGATCCCATTAACATAAGGACATTATTCTTAAAGTATCCCTAGTCGAGCTTTGTTGTGAAGTGGGATAACATTAAAGCATTAAGACTATTATGTATATAAACTGATGATCATATCTCATGGATCATGGATAAGAAGTTATCAAATCTTAAACATAGGTATGAATATTAGGAGTAATATTTATACTGGATTGACCCTCTATGAGAATACCATAAAGAATGTTATGCAAAGTGTCATAAGTTATTCTCATGGTGATAGTGGTATATACCACCCTTCGACCTGAAACCACTATGGACCCTAGATGTAGAGTCGAGTGCTTTATTGCTTATCAAACATTTTCCGTAATTGGATGACCATAAAGACAGTTGATGGGTACTCCACGAAGCATGTTGAGGGACATGAGTGACCTAGATAGAATTTTCCCATCCTGCGTAACAGGATAAATGTCTACGGGCCCAATATTGAACTGGACAAGGATGACACGGTCTATGCCTTGTGTTCAATATAGACATATGAGAAAAAGGGTAATTATATACATAAGTATTATCACAAAAGGATTTGTCAGATCACATGACATTTTCGTGTCTTGGGTAGCAGTGATGTGTTGCTAGATACCGCTCACTGTTTATTATGTTAAATACGTGATTTAATATAGTTGCTAATGTCGCGAAAACCTACAGGGTCACACACAAAAGGACGGATTGATGAGAGATGGAGTAAATAAGGAACATCGTAAGGTACGATGCACTTAAGTGAATTGTAGAATGTCGTAAGATACAGTTTACATAAGTAGAATACGAAATATGGTAAGGTACCACACGCTTAAGTGATTTTGGCATATCATAAGATATGGGCCACATACATTTAAGTGGACTTTTTAGCTTGCAGCCCACACAAGTGGTTCTATAAATAGAACCCTTGTGCAGAAGCATTTGTGCAATTGAAATTTTGTTTTTTTCTCTCTCTCTCTCTCTCTCTCTCTCTCTCTATATATATATATATATATATATATATATATATATATATCTCACTCAAAGCCTTCATTCGTAGCAGCTAGCACTAAGATTGAAGGAATCTGTTCGTGTGGACTGAGTAGAGGCGTTGTCACCATCCAACGTCCGTGATCACTCCTTAGATTTGCATCAAAGGTTTCAATCGCCACAAGAGGTAACGATTCTATCACTGATCATGCTCATTCTTAAGGATCACTAAAGGAGAAAATTTTAATTTCCGCTGCGTTTTGGATCGCTATTCTCCTTTAGTGGTATCAGAGCCACTTACGAAACCATGCATCTGATAGTTGTTTATTTTCTGTATTTTCTATATTAATACGATTAAAAGACAGAATAAATCAAAGAGTAAACGAGTAATTAAATTTGGCATCATGTGTGTAGGATTTGGATGATTGATGTTGACTATGCTTCGAAAACCAACGTTAGGATGGTGAAGCAGCGATACATCGATCGTTCATAGGTTACACAATTGAGATCGATCAAGTTATATATATGATATAAGTAATTCTGATGCAAAATACGGTATATATGATATATTGTTTCTCTTTTGTTCATTCAAACACTTAATGGTTGTTTTCCTTTGAGCGATCAATGGTCATTTGCTTCGGAATCCGACGAAAGTATGGTGAAGCAATGATGTGTTGATCAATCATATTGAATTAACAATCGAGGTGTGTTTGACGGTATGAAATTGGTGCACTAGGGTTCATGACGGTACAAAGGTTTTGTTGTCAAAGAGTTATGTGATTAGGGTTGTGACTGTGCAAGAGTTATGCGATATAAGGGTTAGGCAGCGGAACCCCCGGCTAACTCTGTGTAGTGTGATCGGTCGCCGAAATTTAATTTGGTTTATTTAATTAACAGAATTTAAATTAATAATAATGTGTTTATTATTATTGTCTTGTGGTGATCGGTTATGACCTTAGTTTTCCTTTATTTTGTTTTGGGATTTTAAAATACGACCTGCGCGTCGTGCCTCTCTTTTAATCTCTTAATGTAACTTCTTTTCTCATCTCACTCCCTCGTATGTAAAATGAGTTTCTTTTATGCAATGTAATGTTATGAAGAAAAAGAAGAATACAATATCAAAGAAGGACAACCTTGAAGATCTTGCTTGGAGAAGCTTAGATCGTTATTAGGTTAGCTTAGGTTCTCTCATTGGCTTGGAAGAACAATTGCGCTAGGGGCCATAACTGTTTCATTTTGTATGTATGTTGATGCATGTGAGAGACGATTTATATGATAAATAAGCCGGTGAGATCAGAATAATTGCAAATTCCCTCAAATTAAATATTAAGCTTATGTTTTCCAAGTTTTAGCACTCATCAAGACTAGTATCGAATAATGTAGGTTTCGCCTACGCGGGATGCATATTTTATATTAGTAAGGTTTGATGGGATAATTGTAATATATAATTGTTAAAACAATGGGTCAAACTTAACTAAACAAATTATAATAAGATTATATACGTTTAGAAGCAAGAGTTGGAAATGATCCATGGGATGGATTGGAATAAGGAGTTATTCACCCAACTAAAATATTCGAGAGTTATATTAGATACAATTGGAATGAGTTCCTACCTAAATAACCTAGTTTTGTGTAATCCGCCTACGCGAACTTAAAACAAAGTGAAATATGGATCGTGGCCCACTAGAAAATCTTCCAATGGAATTTTCCGAAGCAAATGGTGAGGGTCATTTGTTTTGAGTAAAATAGTGGGAGCATATTTAATTAAAGGCCTAATTAAATATGTTATTGATACTTATATTTTCATTATTTTCATGTAGAATACCATGACAACAAACACCTCTAACAATATTTTGTGATCAATCCTTGATAAGGAAAAATTGTCTGGGACAAATTTTCTGGATTGGCACCGAAATCTGAGGATTGTCCTCAAACATGATAGAAAGTTGTATGTCTTGGAGAAACCTGTTCCTAAAGAGGAACCTCCTAGTTCTGCACCTAAGGCAGAAAGAGATGCTTATAAGAAGCATGTTGATGATGCCAATGAAACTGCTTGCCTCATGCTAGCTACCATGAACTCAAAGTTGCAAAAGCAACATGAGAACATGGCAGCGTTCGGTATGATCGAACACCTGAAGATGCTCTATCAAGAGCAGGCAAGGCATGAAAGGTTTGAAGTTTCAAAAGCCCCTTTTCAAGGAAAGTTAGCTGAGGGAGCCCCTGTAGGTCCCCATGTGCTCAAGATGTTTGGGTATGTGGAGAACCTTGAGAGATCGGGTTTTCCCCTCGGAAAGGAACTTGCAACTGATTTGATCTTGTAATCATTTCCAGATAGATTCAGTCAATTTTTCCTTAATTTCAATATGAATGATATGGATAAATCTCTTGCTGAACTGCTAGCCATGTTAAGAACTGCTAAGCAGAATCTGAAGTCAAAAGGGAAGTCCATTCTGATGATTGGAAATGTAAAGAGACAGAACTAAAGATCCACCAAGTAGGGTGATAAAGGGAAAGACAAGGAAGTTGTCAAACCCAAACCCACTGCTCCTGCTTTAAAGCCTAGTGGAGGCATAGCAAAGGAAGGCATCTGCTTCCACTGCGGTAAGACCGGACACTGGAAGAGAAACTTCCCAAAGTACCTGGAAGATATGAAGAATGGAGTAGAGACTTCAACTTCAGGTATTTTTGTTATTGAAATTAATTTATCTACTTCTGCATCATGGGTATTAGATACTGGATGCGGTTCTTACATTTGTACCAATATGCAGGGGCTAAAAAGGAGTAGAGATTTGGCAAAAGGTGAAGTTGACCTACGAGTTGGCAATGGAGCAAAGGTTGCTGCTTAAGCTGTTGGAACTTGTGTATTGACTTTACCTAATGGTTTAATAATTCAGTTAGAGAACTGTTATTATGTACCTGCAATTAGCAGGAATATTATTTCTGTTTCTTGTTTGGACAAGTTTGGTTTTTCATTTATAATAAAGAACAACTGTTGCTCAATTTATTTGAATGATATATTCTATGCTACTGCACAAATGAACAGTGGACTATATGTCCTTGATCTTGAAATTCCTATTTAAAACATTAATACTAAAAGGATGAAACCTAATGACTTAAAGCTAACATACCTTTGGCATTGTCGATTAGGCCACATAAATGAGAAACACATTTCCAAACTCCATAGAGATGGATTCTTGGACTATTTTGATTATGAATCATATGAGACATGCAGATCTTATTTAATTGGAAAGATGACAAAGTCTCCATTCACAGGAAAAGGTGAAAGAGCTAATTATCTTTTGGCCCTCATACATACTGATGTATGTGGACCAGTGAACATAGCAGTCGGAGGAGGTTTGCAGTACTTCATCACATTTACTGATGATTTCAGTAGATATGGTTATGTGTATTTAATGAAACACAAACCAGAGTCCTTTGAAAAGTTCAAGAAATTAGAGAATGAAGTACAAAATCAACTATGTAAGAATATTAAAACTCTTCGATCAGATCGAGGTGGTGAGTATTTAAGCCTAGAGTTTGATGACCATCTGAAAGAGTGTGGGGTCCTATCCCAACTTACTCCTCCTGGAACACCCCAATGAAACAGTGTATCTGAGAGAAGAAATTTAACCTTGTTAGACATGGTCCAATCCATGATGAGTCACGTCGATCTTCCAAACTTCTTTTGGGGACATGCACTGTTGACAACAGCTTACACACTTAATCGTGTTCTATCCAAAAAGGTTGAGAAGACACCATATGAGATATGGAGTGGTAAGAAACCACATATGTCTTATATGAAGATTTGGGGTTGCGAAGTTTATGTGAAACGACAAATTTCAATTAAGCTTGAGCCAAAATTTGACAAATGTTTATTTATGGGATATCCTAAAGAAATAAAAGGGTATTACTTCTACAATCCTTCTGAGGGAAAAGTGTTTGTCGCTCGAACTGGAGTTTTCCTAGAAAAAGATTTTATTTCTAAAGGAATCAGTGGGAGGAAAGTAGATCTTGAAGAAATTCAAAAATTACAAAGCATTGATATACCTATGGAGGAATTAGGGCAGGAAACACAAGTAGTTATGGAAGAGCAACCTGCTCAAGTAGAACAAGACCAGCGTAGGTCAAGCAGGATACATCGCCTACCTGAGAGGTATGGATATCTCATAACTGATCAAGATGATGTATTACTCATGGATTAAGATGAACATGTGACCTACCAAGAGGCCATAACTGGTCCCGAGCCTGAGAAGTGGCTACAAGCCATGAAATCTGAAATGGATTTCATGTACACAAACCAGGTTTGGACCTTGGTATAGCCTCTTGTAGGAGTTAACCCTATAGGATGCAATTGGGTATTCAAAAAGAAGACTGACATGGATGTAAAGGTACATACCTATAAGGCTAGACTGGTTATAAAAGGATATAAACAAATTCATGGGGTTGACTATGATGAAACATTTTCACCAGTTGCAATGCTTAAATCTGTTCGGATTTTACTTGCTATCGCTGTATATCATGATTATGGAATATGGTAGATGGATGTCAAAACTACTTTCCTTAATGGGAATCTTCTTGAGGATGTGTACATGACACAACCTGAAGGATTTGACATACCAGAAGATGCCCAAAAGATATGTAAGTTACTAAGATCAATCTATGGATTGAAGCAAGCTTCCAGAAGCTGGAATCTTTGTTTTGATGAAATAGTAAAACAATATGGATTTATCAAGAATGAAGATGAGCCTTCTGTCTACAAGAAGGTTAGTAGGAGCATGATCGTCTTCATGGTATTATATGTTGATGACATATTACTCATTGGAAACGATGTCCCTACCCTACAACAAGTAAAGTCTTGGTTGGGGAAATGCTTTTCTATGAAGGACCTGGGTGAAGCAGCCTATATATTAGGAATCAAGATCTATAGAGATAGATCATAAAAAATTCTTGGCCTAAGTCAGAGTACATACATAGACAAAGTGTTGAGACGCTTTAATATGCATGACTCCAAGAAAGGATTCATACCTATGCAACATGGCATGTGTCTATCAAAAACACAATCCCCTTCAACTAAGGAAGAAAGGGATCGCATGAATAAGATTCCATATGCATATGGAATAGGATCTATCATGTATGCCATGTTATATACTAAACCAGATGTCTCGTATGCTTTTAGTGCAACGAGTAGGTACCAATCTGATCCCGGTGATGCTCATTGGGTAACTGTCAAGAATATCCTTAAGTATTTGAGAAGGACTAAGGAATCATTCTTGATATATGGAGGTCAGGAAGAGCTTTATGTAATTGGATACACCGATGCTAGCTTCCAGACAGATAAGGATGACTTTAGATCACAATCTGGTTATGTGTTTTGCTTAAACGGTGGCGCTGTGAGCTGGAAAAGTTCAAAGCAAGATACAATTGCTGATTCTACAACCGAGGCCGAGTATATTCCTACCTCAAGTGCAGCAAAGGAAGTTGTTTGGATCAAAATGTTCACTAGTGAACTTGGCATAGTTCCTAGCATTGTGAATCCCATTGGTCTCTATTGTGATAACAATGGTGCTATCGCACAAGCTAAGGAGCCTAGATCTCACCAACGATCCAAACACATACTTAGGCGTTATCACCTCATTCGAGAGATAATAGATAGAGGAGATGTGAAAATATGTAGAGTACCTACACTTGACAATATTGCTGACCCACAAATAAAGCCTCTTGCATAGCAGAAGCATGATGGCCATACTAGATCTATGGGCATTAGGGGTATGCCTGATTGGCTTTAGTGCTAGTGGGAGATTGTTGGTGTAAGCCATATAGACCAATACTTTTGGTACTTGTATCGAATTATTTATTAATAATAAAAGGATTTTTCATTATTATGTTTGTTTAATAAAGTCCCTAGAATAGATAGTCTGTTTAATGTATCAAGTGTGACTTAATCATGAGATCCCATTAAACATAAGGACACTATTCTTAAAGTATCCGTAGTCGAGCTTTGTTGTGAAGTGGGATGACATTAAAGCATTAAGACTATTATGTATATAGACTGATGATCACATCTCGTGGATCATGGATAAGGAGTTATCAAGTCTTAAACATAGGTATGAATATTAGGAGTAATATTTATACTGGATTGACCCGCTATGAGAATATCATATAGAATGTTATGCAAAGTGTCATAAGTTATTCTCATGATGATAATGGTGTATACCACCCTTCGACCTGAAACCACTATGGACCCTAGATGTAGAGTCGAGTGCTTTATTGATGATCAAACGTTGTCCGTAACTGGATGACCATAAAGACAATTGATGGGTACTCCACGAAGCATGCTGAGGGACATGAGTGACCTATATGGAATTTGCACATCTTACGTAATAGGATAAATGTCTATGGTCCCAATATTGAACTAGACCAGGATGACACGGTCTATGCCTTGTGTTCAATATAGACATAGGGGCAAAAGGATAATTATACACATAAGTATTATCACAAAAGGATTTGTTAGATCACATGACATTTTCGTGTCTTGGGTAGCAGTGATGTGTTGCTAGATACCGCTCACTGTTTATTATGTTAAATATGTGATTTAATATAATTGCTAATGTCGCAAAAACCTATAGAGTCACACATAAAAGGACGGATTGATGAGAGATAGAGTAAATAAGGAACACCATAAGGTATGGTGCACTTAAGTGAATTGTAGAACATCGTAAGGTACGATGTACTTAAGTAGAATACGAAATATGGTAAGGTACCATGCGCTTAAGTGATTTTGGCATATCATAAGATATGGGCCACATACACTTAAATGGGCTTTTTAGCTTGCATCCCACACAAGTGGTTCTATAAATAGAACCCTTGTGTCGCATACGCGAAAAACAACCGGCGGGAAAAGACACAGAGCCGCCACCGTGCGTTATTTATCCCAAAGGAGGGAAAGGAAACGCTCGAAGTAAACCTAAGAAAGGGAAAGGAATGGTCTTACGACCAAAGATTGCTAGGATCGGGAGTCGGTTACGCAAGGGGAAGGTATTAGCACCCCTCACGTCCGCTGTACTCGACGGGATCCACGCTCAAAAGAATAGAATAAGGTTGCTAATAAACTGCTCAAAGAATGCACACACTGGAATAATAAACAGGCGAAAGAAGATGGAGGAAGCGGACTCGGCAGGATGTCGCATTCTGAGCCTATGTAGTTTGTCATAAACAAACATCAGAGTCGACGTAGTTCGGGGAAGTGGGAAACGGGCTCGCTAGGATATCGCATCCTATGCCTACGTATCTCATATGGAATGAGAATCAGAGCTACCGTAGTTCGGCTAACGCACGCCGAAACAAAACACAACACAAAGATGCTGAGACGTCAAGGAAACGGAATGCCAATAGCTGGGCTTATATCCGACTCCGAACAAAGCAAACAGGGAAACGGAATGCCAATAGATGGGCTTACATCCGACTCCAAAAACAAACTGTTAATACCTTAGGATTGGCATTAATTTTGTAAAACAAATAATGTAATCATCTCTGTTGTTTTAATATGTTGGGTTGAAGAAGTTCAACATTTGGACCAACATGTCATGTACGATGTCACGACATCATGCCTGTGACATCGCACATGTGTAGAAAACTGAATTAATTAATTCAGTATATATTCTGGGATTAGTGAGGATATTTGGTGAATATCCTAAATTCCTTGTGGAGGTCTTAAAGACTCAATCCTAATATATAGGCTCTAAATATGGAGATATATATGGAGATATTTTAGGAACTTGAAGACCTTATTTGTAGCAGAAATTTTCTGCTGAATCTGTAACAACAAAGAAGAAGTTTGCTGCAATTTCTGAAGGCCCAAATCCAGTTGGGTGATTAGGTTATAAATAGCATATTGTAACCTAGTTTTTGTAAGCCTCATAGAATGAAAATTTAGGGGTGTGTGTGAGTTAAACCTCCCAACCCGTGGGAAGGTTACCATGTGTTTCTCAGTGTTCAAAGCTGAGAGTATTTGTAACTCAAAGCCTGTAGGCAAGAGTTGTTATGGTTTTGAACGAAGCTGTGAAGCAAGTTCAAGGTGTTTGAACATTACATTGTATTTGTAGTGATAGGAATGGAAACTGGAGGTTTCTATCTAGGAGTTCCTAGGTATAGATTGCATTGGGTAGGGATTAAGTGAAGAGTTGTAAACGGGGGAGTTTAACTCTGAATTAATACTACTGATAGTGGATCTTCTTCCTGGCTTGGTATGCCCCCAGAGTAGGTGATGTTGCACCGAACTGGGTTAACAATTTACTGTGTTTGTTTTCCTTCTACATGTTATAATCCTTCTGCCATAACTCAGCTAGTATTTCAGTCTGCTTATCAAGATACTAACAGACCTGGTACATAGCCTTTTGTTTGAATGTCAATCAGAATGTTTTGACATTCATCACTGACAGCATATACTGAATAATAGGTATGTTGATCTTAGTTCAGTATTCAGTTAAGTCTGGTCTTCAAGAGGATAACAGACCTGGCCAAAGGATCATAGTGCAACTGTCAAACTGGATGTCTTGACAGTTGTTCGTGTAGGCTGATACTGAAGTAGAGACTGGTTAGTCTTTTACAGTACAACAAAGTTAGCACAGTCTGTTTTCAGGAACATAACAGAATCAGCATGAGGTATATGCTCTGGATGTCAAACTGAATGTTGTGACATTCACACCTGACAGCTTGTGCTAAATTGTAGGATAATTAGTTTTTCTGTTTCAGTATTTTTCTCAGGCTATTTTTAGGAACCCAACAGCTGAGCTAAAATCCAGGAAAATAACAACTAACTACATTTAATGAACCTAACAAATAGCCTATTTGTTAGCACCCTAATAAGTGGAAATTAGATTAACTTGTTCAACCTTTATTTTAGGAAATACAAGTACAAGGCCAGCAAACTGGAATAATGTAACAGATGATGTTCAAATCACTATTGAGACATCTTGCTGATAATTGTGTAGGAAAATAACAGAAGTTAGAGCTATGGTTGATCTCTACTGAATCTTTCTACCAGATGCACAGAACTAGGTGTTCCTCCATTCTAGGGTGACATAGAAGCAGATGTCGTGACATCTGTGAACATGTGTATATTAGTACAGGGTTTAATTTGTATAATTGTCTTGCTGTATTAGTGACAATGTTGGATCAGATGTCATGACTTGGAGTAGAACATCTGAATCCTGACTACGCCAGAATTTCAAATGGTATTAGAGAAGGCATCCTGTTCTATTTCTGGATGAGATCTATGGGTGATACTTTCTGGTATCTTGCAAGGAGTTATGTTAGTACTGATGTTGGAACCTGTGGAAGGTTCTGTGATGTCCCTGAATGGTCCCTTGAAGTAGGTGGATGGACTATTCATGACAGGAAATGTGTGGACCTGTCTCTGGAGGTTGGAAATTGGCCCTTGCATGGGACAGCTGTGCCAGTATTGAATCATATTCAAACGTGGTATGGTCTTGGAGGCTGATCTGGTGAAATGTGTGTTCATAGGTTGAGTTGTATTGTGATTTCCACTGCATAATACCTGGAAAAACTCAAACTCTGTTGTAGTTACCTCTCATGTGGAGGAAAGACTGCTGGAATCAAGATGTCATCATAATCTACTGAAGATGTCCAAGATACCCGAGTCTCCTCAAGTCCACTCATCATGGTAAGGATCACCTGATCACTGATTCCTTTTACTCCCTTGGGTAGTGCATATAAAGACCTTGAAGACTTTCAAGGAGAGTTTGTTCCAAGGAGGTGGAACTAATGTTCTATGTGATGTTAGAACATGTTGTTCAACAAGTATGCAGCTACTGGTTGAAGAGCAGATGTTTAGGTGTCAAACAAAGGGATACTTTTGTTTGGAACCTACTTCTGACCTGGAAGAGGAGACATCTGTGTGTACTAAGTTGACAAGGGTAGGGTCAACTGTGTGTGTGCTCAAGAAGGTCACTTTTAGAAGTCTGATCTCTAGAAGTGGAGCTGGTTGAGGTGTGACATTGTGGAATTTCCTGCTATTTGCCTTATTCCTGTAGATTGATCAAGGTTGGATAGTTGTTCCCTGAAGTACTATGTTGTGTTGGAAGACAAGTCCCCTGGATGTTCGAAGTCAATAATGGGGTAACCTAATTGCTATTTCATCTAAGAGGATTGGGACCATGAATCTTGTTATTCAAACACCACGCTCAGAAGTGGCAGTTCTTTCAAGGAGTGAGAATATGAAGATTCAGAGGTTGGTTGAGGTAGTATGCTCTGGAAATGCATGTCTGCTATTGACTGGTGTTCCTTTAGTACTAATGGTCAGCTGGAGTCTGATTGGTGTGATTGGAGTATGTCTAGGTATAACTCTTAGAGTTAGTTGCCACTGGTAGGGATGATGTATGTACAATGCATGGATATTGGTGTGGAGTTTCCATGATTGTTAATTTGAGGGGGAGTTTCGGTTAACCTCCTCACGTTTGTGTAAGAACAAAAAGTGTTCTACAACAGACTCCATGATTTTGATGATAACAAAGGATGAAACCAAAAATGGCACCCTAACGAAAAGTTTCTAAGTGTGCAGGGTTCTAAAGAAAGAAGAAATAAATCTGATGATGTCATCAGATGCAAAACAAGATCAGATGCAAAATCTCAAGTATCAGAAGCATCTAAAGAGGAATCTCGTTTCAAGAAGCTCTGACTCTGGACAAAACTGCAAAGTATCAGAAGCATCTGAACATGAAGTAAAGTCTAGAAGCTCTGACTCTGAACAAATGCCCTCTGTAAACTCTGGAAGTTATCAGCGCCATCTGAACTGTCAAGAAATAACATCAGAAGCAAGATTCTCCAGATACACAAAGACTCTAATCAGAATTGTTAATCATGATGAAGTAACGTTTAAGCCAAGTTAAAGTTCTGCAAATGGATTTCCTCAATTAGAAAGAGACGTTAATCTCCACTTCCAAGAGAGAAGATACTAATTGTGGTAAGTAGTCACTTCTAAGAGAAAAAGTCTACTGCAGAAGCTATTAATGGAATGGCGTAACTACATCTCAATATCCAACAGATTCAACGCTACTTCAACTCTACTTCAACTCCTATAAATAGAGAAGAAATCTCATTCAGCACAACAAGAAATCACTAGCCAAAACTACTGAAATTATATCACGCTCAAGAAAAACATCTTTGTTCTTCAAAGAATTTCACTAAGCTTTTGCTTATCAAGTGAAAAATTTGTTCTTAAGTTTGTAATATTTGCTTTCTTAGAAGCACTCTAGATTACACATCTTGTATCTAATTTTTATTTGATTTCCTCAAGTGACTCTTTGTAGTCTGTAGACTTGAGAGGACTAAGAGATTTTCTTCTCTCTTAGGGGTTGTTTGTAATCTTTCAAGATTAGTGGATTAAGTCCTTGTTGAAGGCGAAATCACCTTGGCCGGGTGGACTGGAGTAGCTTTGTGTTATAAGCGAACCAGTATAAAATCATTGTGTGATTTCATTTTGCAAAAGCGCTTATTTTTCAAACAATTCAAACCCCCCCTTTCTTGTTTTTCTCACCTTCAATTGGTATCAGAGCTCCGGCTCTGTTATTGATTTTCAAATCAAACACTTAACCGTGTAGAGAGATCCAGTGCGAGAAAAACAAATGGCCCACTCAAATGAGAAAGATTCTTACAATGCCAAGCCTCCTGTTTTTGATGGAGAAAAGTTTGATTACTGGAAAGATAGAATCGAAAGTTTCTTTCTGGGTTATGATGCTGACCTCTGGGACATTGTCACAGATGGATACAAACCTCCAACCTTAAATGGAGCTGAAGTTCCCAGAAGCAAAATGTCAGAAGATCAGAAACGTGAGTTCAAAAATCATCACAAGGCCAGAACAATACTTCTAAATGCTATATCATACAACGAATACGAAAAGATCACCAACAGAGAGACGGCTAAAGATATACTTGACTCTCTGAAGATGACCCATGAAGGAAACTCCCAAGTCAAGGAGACGAAGGCTCTGGCGTTGATCCAGAAATATGAAGCCTTCAAGATGGAAGATGACGAAGCTATAGAAGCTATGTTTTCCAGATTCCAAACTCTTATTGCAGGTCTTAAAGTGCTAGACAAAGGATACACGACTGCAGATCATGTTAAGAAGATTGTCAGAAGTCTGCCAAAGAAATGGAGACCTATGGTTACTGCTCTGAAGTTATCAAAGGATCTGAACAGTATCAGCCTTGAAGAACTTGTTAGTTCTCTCAGAAGCCATGAGATAGAACTAGAGGAGGATGAGCCTCAGAAAAGGAACAAGTCAGTGGCGCTGAAGTCCAGACCTGAAAGACGGAAGTCAGACAGAACCAAAGCTCTCCAGGCAGAAACTGCAGATACTGACGACTCTGAACCTGAAGACTCTGATGATGAAGAAGAACTGTCCTTACTAACCAGAAGAGTTAAGCAACTCTGGAAAAGAAGGAACAACAACAACTTCAGAAGATCAAGACCCAGAGGGGATAGATCAGAGTCAACTTCAAAAGGTAAACCTAATAAAGATATTACCTGTTTTGAATGTAAAGAAACAGGTCATTATAGAAATGAATGCCCCAAGCTGAAGAAAGATAACTCTAAGAAAGAAAGCTTCAAGAAAAATGCCTTCAGAACAAAGAAGGGATTAATGGCCACCTGGGACGATAGTGAATCCGAATCATCAGAATCTGACTCTGATGAACAGGCCAACGTAGCTCTTATGGCTACCACATCCAGCAGCTCAGATGAAGAATCTGAAGAGGTATTTTCTGAACTTTCTAGATCTGACTTAGAATCATGTTTATCAGAAACTCTTACCTCTCTTCAGAAATTAAAACAAAAAGTTAAAAACATTAAAGGTCTTCTTAAAGCAAAATCTGAAGAGTGTAGTAAACTTGAGACAACAATTCTAACAAGAGATGATACAATCATATCTTTAACGTTAGAAAGAGATGAAGCTAAAACGAAAAGCTTAGAATTAGAAGAAGTGTTGTCTCAAGCACCACAAACTTCAAATGAAATTATTTATAAATATGAAGAAGCCTTTCAACAATTTCTGAAGAATGGGATAAATAGGAGTATTATGGCATCCATGATTTATGGAGTAGGTCAGAATAATAAAAGGGGAATTGGGTATGATTCTGAGGAAAATAAAACCTCTACCAGTAACCAAATTAAATCGCCTTTTTCATACCACTACACACACACACAAGAACACAAATTTAAAAATGCTAGAAGACCCAAAGTTGTAAGAAACTCTGGGAAAACTAATCTGAAAGGACCCAAGAGATTCTGGGTACCGAAAGATAAGATTATCTATGTTGCAGATATCCTATGCAGCAAAGTTCAGACACCAGTCATGGTACCTGGACTCTGGATGCTCGCGACATATGACGGGAAGAAAGTCTATGTTCCAAAGCCTGGAACTTAAAGACGCTGGCTTCGTAGGCTTTGGAGGAGATCAGAAAGGAAGGATCAGAGGCTCCGGAACTATTGGTAACGGTACTCTTCCCTCTATATCTGATGTTCTTTATGTAGAAGGATTAATGCATAACTTGTTATCCATAAGTCAATTAAGTGATAATGGTTATGATGTAATCTTTAATCAAAAAACGTGTAAAGCCATTAGTCAGAACGATGGCTCTGTCCTTTTCACAGGCAAGAGGAAAAACAACATTTATAAAATAAATCTTTCTGATTTAAAAAATCAAAATGTTAAATGTTTAATGTCAGTTCACAAAGAGCAATGGGTATGGCATAGACGCTTAGGCCACATTAGCATGAGAAAACTTTCTCAGCTAACTAAACTTGAGTTAGTCAGAGGCTTACCTAAACTGAAGTTTTCTTCAGATGCTCTGTGTGAAGCTTGTCAGAAAGGAAAGTTTTCAAAAACATCTTTTAAAAAGAAAAATGTTGTTTCTACCTCCAAGCCTCTGGAGCTTCTTCACATTGACTTATTTGGTCCTGTGAAAACAGCATCAGTCAATGGAAAGAAGTATGGACTTGTAATCGTTGATGATTACAGCCGCTGGACATGGGTAAAATTCCTAAGGCACAAGAGTGAGTCTCACTCTGTATTCACCAGTTTCTGTTCTAAAGTGCAAAAAGAATTTGACTCTAAAATTGTTAGAGTCAGAAGTGATCATGGTGGAGAATTTGAAAATAAAGATTTTGAAGAATTATTTGATTCTAATGGAATATCCCATGATTTCTCCTGCCCTAGAACTCCACAACAAAATGGAGTTGTAGAGAGGAAGAATAGGACACTCCAAGAAATGGCCAGAACCATGATCAATGAAACAAATGTAGCAAAGCACTTTTGGGCAGAAGCTGTAAATACAGCGTGTTACATTCAGAATAGAATCTCTATTAGACCTATTCTGGATAAGACTCCCTATGAACTGTGTAAGGGAAGAAAACCCAACATTTCATATTTTCATCCTTTTGGATGCATTTGCTTTATATTAAATACTAAAGAACATCTGAACAAGTTTGATTCCAAAGCACAGAAAGGTATTATGTTAGGATACTCCGAACGCTCTAAAGGCTACAGAGTATACAACACAGAAACCAAAATTGTGGAGGAATCAATTCATGTTAGATTTGATGATAAGCTTGACCCTGAAAAGTCAAAGCTAGTTGAAAAGTTTGCAGATTTAGAGATCACTCTGGTAGAATCTGAGAAAACTCCAGAAGCAACTGTCACTCCAGACTCTGAAGAAATTAAATCTCCAGAAATTCCAAGGAAAGTCAAGAGTCGTAGCAACGTATCTGAAGACTTGATTTTGGGAAACAAAGATGAACCTGTTAGAACCAGATCTACCTTCAGAACTTCTGAAGATATTCCTCTGGGACTAGTGTCTCTGATTGAGCCTACGTCCTGTGATGAAGCTCTTCAAGATAATGATTGGGTGGCAGCTATGCAAGAAGAGTTAGATCAATTCTCCAAGAATGATGTCTGGGATCTCGTTCCTAAACCCAGAGGCACTCATGTCATTGGAACCAGATGGGTTTTCAGAAACAAACTGAACGAGAAAGGAGAAGTTGTCAGAAACAAAGCACGACTGGTAGCTCAAGGTTATAGTCAACAAGAAGGTATTGATTATAATGAAACTTTTGCTCCAGTCGCAAGGTTAGAGTCTATTCGTCTTCTTGTATCATTTGCTATTAATCACTCTATAAAATTATACCAAATGGATGTCAAGAGTGCATTTCTTAATGGTTATATCTCAGAAGAAGTGTATGTAAATCAACCTCCAGGTTTTGAAAATTCAAACTTTCCAGAACATGTTTTCAAACTTAAAAAATCTTTATATGGACTTAAACAAGCTCCCAGAGCTTGGTATGAACGTCTGAGCAATTTTCTTCTGGAACAAAATTTTATCAGAGGGAAAGTTGATTCTACACTCTTCTGTAAAAACCTTAATAATGATCTCATGATATGCCAGATTTATGTTGATGACATTATTTTTGGTTCTGCTAATATCTCTGTTTGCCAAGAATTTTCTAAGTTAATGCAGGCAGAATTTGAAATGAGTCTTATGCAAGAACTAAAGTTCTTTCTGGGAATTCAAATCAATCAAACTCCAGAAGTCACGTACATTCATCAAAGCAAGTACATTAAAGATGTTCTGAAGAAGTTTGATATGTCTGAATGCAACTCTGCAAAGACTCCTATGCACCCAACTTGCATTCTGGAAAAGGAAGAGGTAAGCAACAAGGTTTGTCAGAAGCTCTATCGAGGTATGATAGGCTCTCTTCTCTATCTAACTGCTACTCGTCCTGATATTCTCTTTAGCGTTTGTCTTTGTGCCAGATTCCAATCAGATCCTAGAGAATCTCATTTAACAGCTGTTAAGAGAATTCTTAAGTATCTGAAAGGAACTCCTAACCTGGGCCTGATGTATGAGAAAACATCAGAGTATAGGCTTTCTGGTTATTGTGATGCAGATTATGCAGGAGATAGAATAGAACGAAAAAGTACTTCTGGAAATTGCCAGCTTCTGGGAAACAACTTAATCTCCTGGGCTAGCAAAAGACAGTCAACAATTGCTCTATCAACTGCAGAAGCAGAATACATCTCAGCATCACTGTGCACAACTCAGATGCTCTGGATGAAGCATCAGCTAGAAGATCTTCAGATATTTGAGAGTAACATTCCTATCTTTTGTGATAATACTGCTGCTATTTGTTTAAGTAAGAATCCCATTCTACATTCCAGAGCCAAACACATAGAAATAAAACATCATTTTATTAGAGACTATGTTCAGAAAGGGATAGTAACGCTGAAGTTCATTGATACAGAACATCAATGGGCAGATATCTTTACTAAGCCTCTAGCTGAAGATAGATTTCTTTTCATCTTAGAAAATCTGAACATTAAAAATTGTCCTGAGTAAAATTTGGCTCTGAACATGTAAAATGAGACTCTGATAAAAACAAATACACTTCTGCCTCTGACTCTGATACTTCTACCAAGTTAAGAAGATATCTGAGTTAGAAATCTTCAGAAATCCTTTGGTATTCCTGAAGATCAGATACATCAACACGTGGGGAACATGCGTCTAACCCTAGAACTTCTAGACAGCTGTCAAAAGAAATCAAAGGTCAGAACGCTTGAAATCTCCTCGAGCAGTGTGCTTACTGTTGGGATTAGACATTCATTTATTAGCTATAATCATTTTTCCCCCCTAGCGTGCAAATCTTGTGTTCTGTTCCAACGCAATTAAATGTGTCGTTTTGCATGTGTTTTTACCCTTAGGTATATAAACACTTTTCTCACATTTCACACACTTATCACTCTCACTCACTCTTAAACCCTAAACCCTCTCTCGAAGTTTTCTCTGCAACCTTCTCAGTTCTTCATCTTCTTCATCAATTTTCTTCATGAATCCTCAAGAGCAAGAAGTTTTTAACTTCTCCCAACAAATGGAAGCCGCTTCTAATCCCCAAACCTCAAACACTCAAACACCCATGGTTATAGACGTTACCACAACCCCAGTCTACAAAGAACCTCACATTCTTGAACGTGAACAACACATAAACCTTTCAACTCCCTTTGAAGGTTTGGATGTACTGTGTGAATCACTGGTGGATTTTGAGAACTTGAAAAGAAACGGTGTTGATCTTACTGAAGATCTTCGCAAGCAAGGTTGGGAAACCTACTTCGACAGGCTTTATGGTCCAATCTATCCTCTTCTGGTGAAGGAGTTCTGGAGATGTGCAGATGCTGATGACCAGTTCATTGTCTCGTTTGTTCTGGGTGTGAAGATTGTCATCACTGAAGCATCAATTGCTTCCTTGCTAAACATGGAGAAAGCTGGAGGTAAGAGGATTTACAACATTCCTCCAAGGTCCAAGCGCATCACAGAAGTCATTAACCCTACAATCTTCAAAGCAAATGTTGAAGGAAACCCCTCTAAGAACAAGGAGCTTCATCAGAACCTCCGAGTTTGGCTGAAAATTATTCTGGGAACAATCCATCATCGTCCAGCCTCCAACTCTTCAGATTACATAAATGCTGATCAGAAATGCATCCTCTACTGTATTCAGAAGGGTATCCCTATCAACCTCCCTGTTCTCCTCTTCAGATATCTGAGGGATTCAGTCAGAGAAACCAGGAATAACATGAAGCCCAGATCCTACATTCCTCTGGGTAGATTGCTCTCTGACATCTTCATTGAGCATGGGCTGGTAGATGCTCTGGAGAAGACCAGATGTATGGATGATCTGGCAATTGACGTTGGAAAGCCTCTGAATGCCAAAAATCTGAGGAGTATGGGAATCATCAAAGACATCAGAGTCAAGCCCACTATGGATGTGACCTGGGAAGCTCTGAAAGATCAGAGGAAGATGCCTCATGGCCTTGAAAGGTTCTTCAAGAATGAACCCAGAGATGCCATTGCTATCTACCTTCAGGATCGTCTGGATGAAGGCATTGATATTTCTGATTTCCGCCTTGAAGACTGTCTGGACTCTGTAGAAGATTTGGTCAGATACAAAAGAGGTCTTTCTGAGAAGAAGATAGCTGAGGAAGCAAGGAAGGCAAAGAAAGCCAGACTTGGAGAAACCTCTGGCACCAAAGCTTCAGCACCTCTGAATGTCTCTTCTGGTAAGTCTATTCCTCCTGTCTCTTCTGAATCTATAATGGCTTCCTCTAACCCTCTCTCCTCTCAACCAATATTTACAACCTCTGAAATCCCTCCTTCAACCATCAGAACCTCTCAACCTCCACCTGTTCTAAAAATTGCTCGTAATTTCACAACAACCTCTGACCCTAATCAACTATATCACCACAGCTCTTCCTCATCCTCTGAATATGAATCACCTCCTTACCTTTCCCCTTCTTCTGACCAAGAGTTCTCTGAACAAGAGTCCTCTGACCAAGAACACTCTGACCCAAACTCCCCAACAATAGCTGAAATTTATGCTAAAAATTTCGCTCCACAACCCACACGACAATCTGAAGTAACCTCACCCCTCCAAACTTCACTTCCACCACAACAAACAACAACCTTACCCTCTGAAACTCAACCATCTAATCCATTCACCTCTAATATCACTCCACCATTTATTCCCGCTGTACCTGGACCAGACTCTGACCCATTAGACCTAAATCCACTATATGCTTCATCCCCCAGTCTTCAACCAGACGCGGATTCTGAACTTCAAGCAGAATCTGAACCTCAACAAACTGAACCTCAACCTCTAAATCTCAGCCCTCAAAACTCTCCACCTCATTCACCTGAACCTGAACCTGAACTTACCATACCTACCCTTGAGGAGGCCATTATACAGGTTGCAGAAGCTTCAGTCCAGAAGATCAAGTCTCTGGCTAAAAACTCTGAAGTTAGTGATGATCCTAAATCTGTTAGGACACACTGGAACAGAGTCATTAGTTGGATGACCTCTGAGTCTTATAGGCTGAAGAGTATCTCTGAACAAGTCAGAAATGGCTACATCAGAGACTCTGAGGAAAGACTCCAAGAGAGACTGGCTAGAGAAGCTGAGGCCAGAAGGTTAGAGGAGGAAAGATTGGCTAGGGAAGCTGAAGAAGAAGCAAAGAGGTTGGAAGAAGAACGCCTGGAAAAGGAAGCAGAACTTCTAAGGATTCAGGAAGCTGAAGCCAAGGCTAAGGCAGATGCAGAAGCCCAAGCTGCTGCTGAAGCTGAAGCTCAGCAGGCTCTGATTCAGGGGGAGTCTTCCTCTGCGATCCCTCTGATTCTTAACACTCTGAAGGAGATCAAGCAAGATCAGCAAGAGATCAAGAAAGATCAGAATGAACTTCGTGCCAGGATGGACAAGCAAGATGCTCTGAATGAAAACATCCAGAACATGTTTGCCATGTTGCTTCAGAGACTTCCTCAACCTCCAAACCCTTAGGCACTTAGGATTTATTTTGTTTGCTTGCCTAATGTTTTTGCTTCTGTCTTCTTTTTTAGCTCTGATATTCTCTTGAATCTGATGTTTTGACTGTTGTTTGCCTTTGTGCTTTTTAATGAATTATTTTTCTCTTTATTATTCTTTTTATTTTTTATGCCTTTTTGATTATGCCAAAAAGGGGGAGAAATTATTAAATAGCTCTGATGAAAATTATGTCTAAAACCTTAAGCATTCTGCAACAATTATAGAAATAGTTCTGATATAAATAGCTCTGATTAAATAATAGCTCTGATTAAATAACTCTAACATTAAAATTAAGAAATTGCAGAAAGTTTTCAGAAATCTCATTGCTTGAAAAGCTCTGGTAAGAACTTCTGAACTCCCTAGTACTAACTCAGGGGGAGCTTTTGTCTATCTGATCTAATATTTTGCATGTTTCATCTGATAATTTTATTTGTTTTGTCATCATCAAAAAGGGGGAGATTGTAAGAACAAAAAGTGTTCTACAACAGACTCCATGATTTTGATGATAACAAAGGATGAAACCAAAAATGGCACCCTAACGAAAAGTTTCTAAGTGTGCAGGGTTCTAAAGAAAGAAGAAATAAATCTGATGATGTCATCAGATGCAAAACAAGATCAGATGCAAAATCTCAAGTATCAGAAGCATCTAAAGAGGAATCTCGTTTCAAGAAGCTCTGACTCTGGACAAAACTGCAAAGTATCAGAAGCATCTGAACATGAAGTAAAGTCTAGAAGCTCTGACTCTGAACAAATGCCCTCTGTAAACTCTGGAAGTTATCAGCGCCATCTGAACTGTCAAGAAATAACATCAGAAGCAAGATTCTCCAGATACACAAAGACTCTAATCAGAATTGTTAATCATGATGAAGTAACGTTTAAGCCAAGTTAAAGTTCTGCAAATGGATTTCCTCAATTAGAAAGAGACGTTAATCTCCACTTCCAAGAGAGAAGATACTAATTGTGGTAAGTAGTCACTTCTAAGAGAAAAAGTCTACTGCAGAAGCTATTAATGGAATGGCGTAACTACATCTCAATATCCAACAGATTCAACGCTACTTCAACTCTACTTCAACTCCTATAAATAGAGAAGAAATCTCATTCAGCACAACAAGAAATCACTAGCCAAAACTACTGAAATTATATCACGCTCAAGAAAAACATCTTTGTTCTTCAAAGAATTTCACTAAGCTTTTGCTTATCAAGTGAAAAATTTGTTCTTAAGTTTGTAATATTTGCTTTCTTAGAAGCACTCTAGATTACACATCTTGTATCTAATTTTTATTTGATTTCCTCAAGTGACTCTTTGTAGTCTGTAGACTTGAGAGGACTAAGAGATTTTCTTCTCTCTTAGGGGTTGTTTGTAATCTTTCAAGATTAGTGGATTAAGTCCTTGTTGAAGGCGAAATCACCTTGGCCGGGTGGACTGGAGTAGCTTTGTGTTATAAGCGAACCAGTATAAAATCATTGTGTGATTTCATTTTGCAAAAGCGCTTATTTTTCAAACAATTCAAACCCCCCCTTTCTTGTTTTTCTCACCTTCAGTTTGGTCAGCCTAGGGTCTGGGTGGCTGTTGACCTGTGCCTCATGGGTTCTGGTTGTTGTGTGGCACATCTGCAAGGAAGGATTCATCTCTCTCATTCCTAAGGGTGTATCTAATCTGGAAAGATTCTCAAATATGTTGAGGTGCTTGCAAGCAAAAGATGTTGACACAAGAAGAGTATTTCCAAAGTATTCTTGTGGTGGAAGTATCTGAAAGGATAATTGGGAAGGGATTTATGATCAATGTCTACTTGTGCCAAGTTCAAGTATTTAATTGATTATCCTTGGATATCAAGACAATTGATGTTCCTAATGATGTTGGAACATCTCTTCTTCAAGGCCCTGTGCAGAATCACAGGAAGGATAGTACATTGGTTTATGATCTATCTCTTTGGTGGCAGCAAAAGCATATGATCTCTGAAAAAGTTTCCTGGCGAGAAACATGTTAATCCTTGGTGGGTACAAGAAGAAGAAGACATCATAGTCTTGATGGTGGTTACTTGGATCAGTTTATCTCTGATCTAAGTAAGGAAGTGCATTGGCTAATGCACATTGTGGAGTTAAGAACAAGTGGCAGCATTCTTAACATCATGGAAACAACCTTGCTTTAGGAAGTGGAATCCTTGGTATAGCTGGAGGGTTAGTCTTTAACTGGTCCTTCTGAAGACTCATGCATCAGAGTGTCTGATGTCTTTGGAGAAGAAGCAGGGACTCATCAGGGTGTGAGCTTGGATGACTTAACTGCAAACCTGCAGGATGGAGGTTGTTTACTCAAACTTGGTTCCACAATCAAGTCTATGAGAGCATTGAACTCTTGTTCTGTGTATGGAGGAAGTTCTTTCAAGTGGCAGAAGAAGGAGCTGAATTCAACAGCTAAATGTTAAAACACAATGTTGTGACATTTGGCTCAACATCAGAATCTTAGTTGGTGAAGTGGCACATCAACTTAAGATAGAAGGGTCTACAGAGTTGTAGATTGGGTACTTCAAAAAGATCTTTCTCATTGCAGTTCTTTGGAGTTGCTGGATGGAGAAGATGTTACATGTTCATGTCTTAGAGAATCTAAGTTTTGTTTAACATGTAGCTTGAAGTTCAAGTCTCACTTGGAAGGTTAGCATATCCTTGGGAGAAGTCTGATAAACTTGGAGAGGTCAAAAAGTGGCATTTGACTTTTTCATATGAGGATTCATGAAGGAGGTAATCAACCAGTGGCAGTTGGTCTATCTCAGAAGTGAGTACGAAGAATCAAGATGATCAACATATGGCAACTGATTATTCTTGAGGAAAGTCTGAGACAAATTACTTTTGAACAGAAAAGTAGTAAGTTGAAGACAAAAGGAGGTGGTTTCTATTCATCTCTTGGAGCATGTGGTAGGAGTTCTGAGCTATCTATGGAAGATTATCTCTTGTAATGGGATGAGAATGTATATGTCCCAAGTTCTGTTTGGGCTCTTGTGGATCAAGCCAATAACTCAGTGATACCTGAAGAGTATCAGATGGAGTTATGTTGTGAAGGATGTCCTAACTCATGTTAGAACATTTTGTGAAGTGGTTTTCTGCTCTGGTTAGAAGAGAGATTGACACAGAGTGTGGATGTGTTCAGCTAAGAGGGTTGAACAGAGGGTGTGCTCTTAAAGACATGAAGATGCGTCTTATGTTTTCCATTCATCAAGTGGTCTGGGTTCTCTTTGAATTAGGAAGTATGTGCAGGTCCAACTGTGGGGTGTTGGATATGTTCATATGTGATCTCCATGATTCAGGAGGAGAGTTGGTCGTTCATGACAGGGGGAGTTCTGTCGTTGCGCTGCAAATAATCATCAAGCTTGTGGTCTGTGTGTTCTCAAATAACTGGGTATGGCACCTTGTTAGTTATTAGGATGATGTGGTGTATGTCAAGGCTGAGCGAGCAGAAGAATGTCTGACCGGATGTCATGACATTGCCTTGGACAATGCTGTTATTTCCTTCTGAATCTTAAAGTCATGAGGAAATATGGATGTGGTGTGTCTAATTATGATAAATTAGAATAATCCTGATTATTACAGTTGTGTGGTACAGGGGGAGTAACCATCTACTGGTGTTTGTGATTTTGGCTTTGGTGGTGCCAGATGTCAAGTTTCTACTGGAGGTACGAAAGTGGTCTTAGGAAATGTTGATAGGAAGAATACTTGAAGAATGCAAGCAAAAGCCACGTTGAATGTTAAGACACCGCGTGCAACGTGTCTGACTGCGTATATGGAATAGTCTCCATGCACTGGAACTGTTGTTTTTGGAAAAGAAACAGTCAAGAGCTATAAAAGGTATTCAAAGATAGTCTGAGATTTTGTTGGTGATTCTCTGACTGTTTCTCAGCAAACATTAATGAATCTTGACCAAGCATTTATTCCTACCGTTAATTCCTAAGCACGGGCTGGACTATTTAAAGGAGGTAACAACACTCCTCTTCTCACAAGAGAAACATTCCATTCCCTCTAAACCATGGGGTATGTTAAGGCTTGGGCAAACTGCGCCTGGATCTGGTTTTGTGAAGGGTTCATTTACAAATGTTTAGCTAAAAAGGGGAAGAGAAATGTTGTCCTGAGAATGTACTAGAAGCAAGCAAAATATTGTGCTTCGCAGCAGAAGTTGGGTTCAGGCACAAAAGTCACTAACAGGGTATACCTCTTGTGTCTTGTGATTTGAGTTAAGAAGACAGCTGTGTCTTGTGATCTGAGTTACATTGTCTATGTACTCAGCATTACATATTCTTCAGGAATCCCTCCCGTTGAGGGGAAGGGTTGTGATGCAGCTGCGCCTTGTACCTCTACTTCCTCATGTACACCAACTTTGGTGTTTGTGGTGGTGGAGATAATGACAGAGGCTTATTTGTTTTAGCTAAAATTTGCCAAAGGGGGAGATTGTTAATACCTTAGTGTCGCATACGCGAAAAACAACCGGCGGGAACAGACACAGAGCCGCCACCGTGCGTTATTTATCCCAAAGGAGGGAAAGGAAACGCTCAAAGTAAACCTGGAAAGGAAATGGTCTTGCGACCAGAGATCACTAGGATCGGGAGTCGGTTACGCCAGGGGAAGGTATTAGCACCCCCTCACGTCCATCGTACTCGACGGGATCCACGCTCGAAAGAATAGAAGAAAGGTTGCTAAATAACTGCTCAAAAACTGCACAAAACTGGAATAAAACACAGATGAAAGAAGGAGGAAGGGGACTCGGCATGATGTCGCATCCTGGGCCTACGTAGTTTGTCAGACACAAACATCAGAGTCGACGTAGTTCGGGGAAACTAGAAACGTGCTCGCTAGGATGTCACATCCTATGCATACGTATCTTCTCTAACTAGAGGAAGAATCAGAGCACTCGTAGCTCGGCTAACGCACGCCGAAACAAAACGCTAAACAGAGACGTTGAGACATCAAAGCAAACACACAAACACAAATAGGAAACGGAATGCCAATCGCTGGTCTTACATCCTACTCCATGAAAGAAACAGGAAACAGATAGCCAATCAATGGTCTTACATCTGACTTCAAGCACACGACAAGAATAGGAAACCGAAGGCCAATCACTGGGCTTACATCAGACTCCAAACACACACACAAAGCAGAAGGATCTCGATTGCAACTAGGGCAAGAGAAAAGGAGGGTCTCAATCGCAACGAGGGCGAGAGAAAAGAATCACATCAAGGGCGAAAACCAGCAAGGATTAAAGGTTAGTCGTCAGTCAAACTCGACAAGACATCGCATCTCGTGCCTACGTATCTCATCTGAACATGAGAATCAGAGTTGCCGTAGTTCGGCTAAACTATTTCTATTTGTTTTGTATTTTTTAGATGAACAACGTTACTACGCAATCTACCGGATGCTCGACCTTTGGAGACTTACTCACCTGTAGTAGAAGGAGTCAACGTGTCCTTAAGAGAAGATCAAGTTTTTTTGTGTTTTAGGAAAGCTCACGCAAGAAAGGAAGTCCTAGACGAAGGAACCGTGCTACCTTAATTGACATGCAAACGAGAGACGACACGAAGTCTAGCAATCCTATGGGGATACAATCACACCACACAAAAACATAACATGAAGTAAACACACCAACAAGGGGGCTCAAACATTAAGGGTGAGGCTTTAGTCAAGGGGTCATATCAACCTCGACAAACAAGCCAGCACTGGAAGGGTATCTAAGGGCTCTTAACCACTAACATTGACCGTCAGGGTGAGCAGATGAAAGGTAATGAGGATAAGACCTCATAGCTCTTAACCCGGGCCTGGGTGAGCTTGAATCAATGAAAACGTGGGGATCCAGAATGTGGGACCCTACTCCACTTGACTGACTCTATATACAAGATCTTGGGTGTTTATTCAAAAGCATCAGCACGTAGTGCGAGCTTAATGAACGACTCAAACGAGTAGCAGGGGATTGATTGCTAATCCCTTCTATCTGCCAATTGCCTCTTCACTTAGGAAGACTTGAAGTACATGGCACAAATATAAACAATCACAGTCATTGCCTCTTAAGGAGGACTTCAACCAAATGCCTGCCAAAAGAAACGACAGGGCTTCCAGACTACATGGAGTTAGAGGATGATTACCTAGGTGGTATGCCAACCACAAGCAAAGCAAAGCTCAAGCAATGAGCTAAAGCGGCTAATGTACCTGTAAGAAAGTCAAACAAGTCAATATTCACATCCAGATAAATCAAACAGATAATCAACAGTGGTTCTATATGTACACAAGTCAAGCTCTATGTGCAAGCATTCAAGTAATTCCACCATACTCAATGAACCTACAACACAAAGGATTAGTGGACAATATAGTTTGCATCTCAAGTCATGAGATCACATCAATCATCAAGGCTAATAGCTTGAACCTGAAATACAAAGCTCAAAAGATGAGTACAAACCACTAGTACCAAGACTAGGGTCAAAGGCAAAGCAAAAATTCAAAACAGCAACCAATATTCAACATGAAGCACATTTATTCAAGTAAGAACATGTCCTAAAAAGGACCAGACTCAAATCCTAAGGCAAATCCATCTAATGATCATGCAAAGGCAAAGGCACACAATGGTGTTCACAATTGGACATTCAAATGAGAAAATGCACATTAAATCAGAAACACATCCAATAATCATGAAACTTTTTGTGTGATATCAACATGTTAAACCCAATCATCATGCAAAAATCTAGAATCAGAGGAGCTCAATTGACGTGTATATGAAAATGAACAAGATCAACATCAAAATATGTGACACACATTGTCACACCATACATTCATGTGTCTAAAACAGAAATTAAAAATGCTAAAAATGCCAAACCAAATCTCAAAAATCAATTAACATGTTAGGAATCAACATATCAAATTTCATGTTAATTGGATTAAGTATGAGCATTTCACAATCAATTGAATGAAGCATGGTAGATTTGCATACATGTTCAAACACACAATCTCAATTAAAAATCTAGAACCATTCAATTCACACAAATGACATCTAAAAATAAAAGACATCAATACAAACAAGTGAAAAAAATTGGAAGCAATTTGGATTAATTTCCTATTTTTTATGATTTTTTGAATTTGAATGAAATAATGAAATAAATGTTGAAAATGTTAATTGAAAATGAAAATGGAAAAATGCATGAAACAGGTATTGAACACAGGACATGGCAGTCAGAAATAGGCGTTGGTAAAACAATTGGAACAAATCAAAACTAACGCAGGCCAGAATCGAACAGGAGAAGGCAAGGTTCAAGTGCGCATCATCAAAACGCCAGCGTTTGGTTTTGTGAAGGAAATAATCAATTGGAAAATCACATGCATTCACACTGGATCGAACACAGGCCATATGATTGAAAGGCGTCCAAACAGTAAACTGAACACGCTGAACCAGGAAAGCCCTAGCCACGGTGGTTTCCACCGTCTTCTTCGTGGAGACGGTGGCGCTACAGTGAAGCTCAACAATTTTTTTTCCAGAAAACAGCATGGCATACATCATTCGAAAGCTTATTCCATGCACATTCCAAATCTAACATTATCTAAGCCTAGATCTCAATAGATAAAGCAAATCGAGCAAAAACATAATGCATGTCAAAAGTTCAAGTTCACATATCTTGCTCATTTTCTAACCAAATCACAATCTCCAAACATCAGCATCACCAGCATGAAAAGATCTACCATAACATGTGCATAAAATGGAGAATTAAGAGGTTCGAAATCCTAACCTCTTGAAGAGCAGTGGATGAAAACAAGCGTATTCAAGGCCTAGCAATGTCCAGATCTCCTCTATCACTTGTATATTGAAGCTTTAGGCATGAATTGAAGCTTGAAATGGCTTGGATCTTGATCAATTTGCAACTTCCATCTTCATGTTCTTGAGCTTGATGTGCACGAATCTTGGCCAAAATCCTCAATCCAGAGCTTGAATCTTCATCAATCACACTCAATAAACTAGAATATGCAAGAAAATTACTATGCTATGTGAAGAATTTTGAAGTTTCAATTTGGAGAAAATTTGGAGGGAAAGCAAATTTGAGATCTAGAATGTGATAGAATGAAAAATTCTGTTATGATTAGCATTATATACCACCTCCTAATTACTTTGCTAATGATAATTTGCAATGGCTAATGAAAGTTTAATGCAAAATGAGGTGTATGACCAAATTGAAAATTTCACCTTATGCATGGCTCAATCCCACATGAACAGTAGCATGCATGGTCCAATTACACTTAAAATGAACTTATGAACATGATGGAATGGTAAAAAAACTCATATGATCAACCAAATTCAAATTCTTCATTTTCCCTCCAAAAAGCACATGCATGGCCAAATGATCATGTGACATTATTTCATGCAATGCAATGATGGATTTGGAAAATATAGGTCATGACAAGCAATTTGCAAAAAGAGTGGCCTAAATTGGAGTTTTGGATCAAAAGTTATGGCACTTTGAAGTTTCATGCACACTTGGTAATCATTTGCTCATAACTCCTCAACCATTCATCAGATGCTCATGATCTTGGACTTTTTGGAAATGGGAGAGAAAGATCTTCAACTTTCATGTTGGACAAAATTTCATTTGAAGCTTCTTTGATGTTCGAAAGTCAAGTTGAAAGTGGTCCAAAAGCTTGCCATTTTTGGAAACTTGAAATTACAGGTCACTTTCCATTTTTGGAAACTTTTGATCTGGCTTCGAAGTCTTCAAGGTAGATGTTTGACATGATGAATAAACCTCTTTGGGACATGAATGAAGTGTCTCAAACCATTTCTCCACCTCCTAGCCCTCAGTTGACTTTCATTTGACTTTTATGGCCCCTAGATGACCTGAAACTGCACTGTGGACTTTGAGCCTCTAGCACTTGGTCAAGTTGCTTCAAAATGAACCTTGGTCCATATAAGCTCTCTAGAATACTCATGTGACCTTCAACTCAAGGAAAAGCCTTGTCTTTTGCACTGAGGAATTCTCTTGATGTCAGTTCTTATTGATATGATGCAATGCACTATATAATGTTAATGACCTAAAAAATGAAAATGTATGCATGAATGGGGGCGCAAATTTAGGTGCTACATCTGCCCCTATTCAATCAACTGGGAACCTGAATGGATGAGAGCAGCGGCTGTCAGACCTTCAAGGTAAACAGGGATTGAATACCAAGGAACCGTAGAATTTGCACTCTGCGGGGGATGATCAAAGAAACAGTCGACTTGATATACACTGATATCAAGGAAAGCGGGGCCATTTACCGATGGCGGCTTCAAAAACAGTCGACTTGATATACACTGATATCAAGGAAAGTGGGGCCATTTACCAATGGCGGCTTCGACTGGGGAGGAAAAGATGTTTACAACTGGAACCAGACAAGACGTTTACCGACGACTCTACTGGGGATTTTGATATTTATCAAAGAAAGGATACATGACCAGACATTTACCGATGACTGGGAAAAAAGATACACAACCAGACATTTACCGATGACTGGGAAAAAACTCGATGTTTACCGACATCGAAAGATGATGTTTACCGTCATCAAAAAGGGACGACCAGACATTTACCGATGACTGGGAAGGAACTCGATGTTTACCGACATCGAAAGATGATGTTTACCGACATCAAAAAAAGGACGACCAGACATTTACCGATGACTGGGAAGGAACCCGATGTTTACCGACATCGAAAGATGATGTTTACCGACATCAAAAAAAGGACGACCAAACATTTACCGATGACTGGGAAGGAACCCGATGTTTACCGACATCGAAAGATGATGTTTACCGTCATCAAAAAGGGACGACCAGACATTTACCGATGACTGGGAAGGAACTCGATGTTTACCGACATCGAAAGATGATATTTACCGACATCAAAAAAAGGATGACCAGACATTTACCGATGACTGGGAAGGAACTCGATGTTTACCGACATCGAAAGATGATGTTTACCGTCATCAAAAAGGGACAACCAGACATTTACCGATGACTGGGAAGGAACTCGATGTTTACCAACATCGAAAGATGATGTTTACCGTCATCAAAAAGGGACGACCATACATTTACCGATGACTGGGAAGGAACTCGATGTTTACCGACATCAAAAGATGATGTTTACCGACATCAAAAAAAGGACGACCAGACATTTACCGATGACTGGGAAGGAACTCGATGTTTACCGACATCGAAAGATGATGTTTACCGACATCAAAAAAGGAGACCCACACGGGGATCAACACGACACCTACTGGTATCGTAAGAATGACATCTACATACGTCAAAACAAGGCAAACATTTGTCGGGGACCACACTGGGGAGAATCAAGCTTTCCTTTCACGGACGGGTGAGGAAATAAACCTCTCTGGGGATTGTCGATCCTGAATGCTGCAAATGTACCATACGGATGTTGAAAAATGATCCGCCTATGCTGGGGATACGATCCAATCCGGTTTAACACATGTATGCATATGTTTGAGTTTTTTGTGGCGTAATGCTCCATATTGAATGGAAATGCTACGCAATTTGAGAATGCGAATGCAAATGATGATTGCTATATGCAAGATGCAAAGGATGAAAACTCCTGCTGGGGAAAGCCCACGATCACTCTGCTGAGCACACGACTCTGGTTCGATCTTCCAACTTTGTGGGGGACACACAACAATTCTGCAGCGGGTACTTGCTGATCTGACATTCTCGGAACGACAGAGAAACCAACTCAACTGGGGAGTCATCTGTTGAGAAAGTAACCACCCTTCCAATCATGCTGGGGAAATAGCACTGCTGCTGGGGAAATGGTAGTTCTCACTAGGGACGACCTCCACTGAACCCAATCTTCTTGGGGACTCCGCTGGGGGAAACAACCAATGCGAACCTCCGCTGGGGAAACTACCAACTTCAGACTTGCTAGGGAAAACATTCTCAACTCTTGCTAGGGATTACAGCGAACTCCAGACCTGGCTAGGGGAACTGCAAACTCAACCCTGCTGGGGATTACAACACTTCAAACCTGGCTACTGAGGATTACAGCACTTCAGACCTGGCTGTTGAGGAACAACCTACCCACAGACACTTCCGCTGGGGAAATAGCAACCTTCAGGCTCGTTGCTGAGGAACTAACAGTCCGCGGACCTGCTGGGGAGACAAGCCCTGAACTTGCTTCGGACAACCCAATTTCTCACACTACTGGACAGTGCTGAAATACCTCTGAACAAACTGTGGTTCATCTGCTCTAGCCAGCAATCCACGATAATAACCTGCAACACAGCAAGACATACATGCCCCAGGGGATTATATGGACAAAGTATACCCAAGTGTACTCACCATTCAAAATGGTTTTCAAATGCTTATCTTTCTGCACGTTATTGTCTAGCCTTCATGTTTTTTAGATGCAATGTTTATCAAAAATTCGGACGTTTTTGCAAACAAAACAGTAAAATAAAAAACAAGAGAGCAATTAGACTGAATAATGACTTTTATTGATTGAAAATGACCTGAAAAGGCCAATACATCAGGAAGCAATTCCTAAAAAGAGGTAATTGCACCAAAAGAAAGAAAAAAACTATCCTATTGGCAATGTGAACACGGCATCCACTATTTTCCAATTCTGTTATGACTCACAAATCCTCAATTTCCCCCAAATTCCTTGCTTTCTGAGAAGAACAATTGGACCGATCATATCCTTCAAGATGGTAGGCACTGAAGCGTGATGAAGTACAAATAACTCAGACTGTAGTCTTCGCTTTAATCCCTCTTTTGCCTGGATCGCCCTTTCAGGATTTTCAATCCACCGGGATACCCATTTTTGCCTAAGCCGCCCTTGCGGGTTTTCGACTTACCGGGTGTACATCTTCTTTTCATTCTTTATCCCTAACTTTTGCCCGAACCTTTTTCTTTTTTTCTTGGTTCGCCGTGATGCCCTTTTTTGCCTGGACTCTTTTATTCTTTTCGTCCAGCGGGTCAATTTATGCGAAGTATTTTTTGACTACATCTGAGTTCACAGGGGACGGAAAATCTTCACCATCCATAGTTGTAAGCATCAAGGCTCCACTAGAGAAAACCTTCTTAACAACATATGGACCTTCATCATTTGGAGTCCACTTGCCCCTGTTATCTGTACCGGGAGGAAGAATCCTCTTCAAAACCAAATCACCTGTCTGATAGCTCCGAGGACGCACTTTCTGATCAAAGGCTTTCTTCATCCTCCTCTGATATAGTTGCCCATGGCACACAGCTGCTAATCGCTTCTCTTCGATAAGGCTCAACTCATTGAACCTTGTCTGGATCCACTCAGCTTCGTCTAGCTTGACATCCAACAGATCTCTCAGAGAAGGAATCTCCACTTCAACAGGTAGGACTGCCTCCATACCATACACGAGGGAGTAAGGGGTTGCCCCGGTCGATGTACGTACTGAGGTACGGTACCCATGCAAAGCGAAAGGCAACATCTCATGCCAATCCTTGTACGTCACGACCATCTTTTGCACAATCTTCTTAATGTTCTTGTTTGCCGCCTCTACAGCACCATTCATCTTTGGTCTGTAAGGAGAAGAATTGTGATGTTCAATCTTGAAATCTCTGCAGAGCTCTTTCATCATCTTATTATTGAGATTCGAACCATTATCAGTAATGATTCTCTCAGGAACCCCATAACGACAGATAATCTCCTTCTTGATGAATCGGGCAACCACTTGCTTAGTAACATTAGCATAGGAAGCTGCTTCCACCCACTTGGTGAAGTAATCAATCGCGACCAAGATGAAGCGATGTTCATTAGAAGCAGTAGGTTCAATCTTCCCAATCATATCGATGCCCCACATCGCGAACGGCCAAGGAGAATTCATGACATTCAGAGGGTTTGGTGGTACATGCACTTTATCTGCATAAATCTGACATTTGTGGCACTTCCGGGCATATTTGAAACAATCGGATTCCATGGTTATCCAGTAATAACCGACTCTCAACAACTTCTTGGCCATTGCATGACCACCAACATGGGTACCGAAAGTCCCCTCGTGTACTTCTTGCATTAACAGGTCTGCTTCGTGTCTATCCACGCATCTGAGCAGAACCATGTCAAAGTTCCTCTTGTACAACACATCATCCTGATTCAGATAAAAGCTTCCAGCTAGCCTTCTCAGGGTCTTCCTGTCATTCTTTGACGCTCCTTCAGGATACTCCTGGCTTTTAAGGAAATTCTTAATATCATAGTACCACGGCTTCTCATCAACAACAGACTCGGCTGCAAACACATACGGAGGCCTCTCGAGTCGATTCACAGCAACGTGTGGCACATGATTCCACCAATGAACTTTGATCATATAAGACAAAGTAGCCAAGGCATCAACCATCTGATTTTCATCACGGGGTACATGATACAACTTCACTGTCTTGAAGAAAGTCAAGATCCTTCTGGTGTAGTCTCGATAAGGAATCAAATGCGGCTGATGAGTATTCCAGTCTCCATTGACTTGGTTAATCACTAGAGCGGAATCTCCATAAATATCCAAAGTTTTGATCCTTAGATCGATGGCTTCTTCAATCCCCATGATACAAGCCTCGTACTCAGCTTCGTTGTTGGTCACTTCAAAAGTCAACCTGGCAGAAAAAGGTAAGTGTGCACCTTTAGGATTAATGAGTACTGCCCCAACACCATTTCCATTCACATTAACCGCCCCATCAAACATCAGTGTCCACTTATCATCAGGATCCGGCCCTTCCTCGACAAGAGGCTCTTCACAATCTTTCATCTTTAAGTACATGATGTCTTCATCAGGGAATTCAAACATCATCGGTGTAGCACCTCAAATTTGCACCTACCTTTTGTACATACATTTTCATATTAGGTCATTAACATAACATAGTCCATCGCATAGCATTGCATTGTCCTTTGCCCAAGTGCAGGTCCTCTGACAAAATTAGGTCAAACTGGTCAGGAGATCAGTCAATCAAGCAAGCAAGTGCAATTTCCATTGAGACAAGGCCCTAGGGTTGGTCCAACATGTTCACTTGACCTAGGGGTCCTTTTGAAGTGGTTTGGTCAAGGATTGGGTGCTCAGAAGTCATCAGTCATTGTTCAATTCACCAGAAACCCTAGAAAGTCAACTATGGTCAACTGTGGTCAACTGTGCTTGAATTCATGGATTTCAAGGTGGGAGATGGTTTGAAAGGGTTCATTCATGTCCATACAAGTCTCATTTGACATTTCAAAGATCAAGATTGAAGAATTTGAGGTCAGATCAAGAATTGCCAAAAATAGCAGCTGACCTGTAATTTCAAACTGCCCAAAATGGAAAGTTTTTCTCCTCAAATTTACATCATCATACATGCTTCAAATGAAATTTTGTCCAAAATGAAAGTTGAATATCTTGTTCTCCCATTTCCAAAAAGTCCAAGAACACTCATTTCTTATTTATGGTTGGCAAGTTATGATCAAATCATTTTCAGAAAGTTTTGAACTTCAAAGTGAGATAACTTCCAAACCATTTGGCCAAATTGAGTGAGGTTTTTTGCTACAAGTCACATTTGATATGCTCTATCCAAATTCTTCATCACATTTCACCAAAAATCATCCAATCAAAATGGCCTTTTTTCAAGTGCATTGAATTAAAAAAGGGAGAGGTGAAAAATTGACTTTCAAATTAAGCATTGCCTACACTTTCTACCAATTGCAAATGTTCAGAAACCATATTTGGGATGTGTTTAGGCCCATTTTCGTGCACTGTAGCATGCACCCCATGCATAATGAGTTGGCTTTAGCAAATTGCACATAACACTCATTTTGATTAATCCTTGTGTTTTGGCTTAAGTTCAATTAACAAGGTTCATTAACAGAGAGTATATATGGTTAATCAAAACAGAAAACAAAAAAAAACATTCACCAAAAACTCAGATCCAGATCTAGAAAAAGAAACTCTCATTTTTTCATCTTGATTTTTCTGAAAAAACCTCCAAAGAACTCGTGCCCTGGTTCATTGATTCATCACTCACCATCATTTTTGGAGCTTTGGCAAGCATTATTTCCCAACTGTTGAAGCTAGAATCGCACTGTTCCATTGAACCTCTTCCATGGCAGTTAAGGTTTTGAGCTGGAATTGAAGCAACTGAACCTTCAACACTCCTCCATTCATCATTTGGAACACCATTGAACTTCTGTTTCTACTTGGAAAGGCTGGAAAACCGCTGCTTCGAATCTGCATCTTCATAGAGGTTGGATTTCGATTCTCTTTATTCTTGAAATCATGTTGTGCTTTGGATAGATCTTGCCATGCTGAGTTCACTGAATGTTATGGTTTGGATTTTAGTTGAGTATTGAGAGAGAAATGCTGATTTAAAGTTTGGTTATCAAATGTTGTTTTGCTTATTTCTTCCATGATAGTTTGAATTAGGGTTAACCAAGGTTGGATTATTGATGAGCATTAGGAGATGAACATGTTGGTATATCTATTTCCAAAATCTGGGACAAAAGTTCATCGTGCTGATGAACTTGTTGATGTTGCATGAACCCTAAATTCTCCAACCCAGAATCGTGTTTGATCCATCAGAAATGATTTTGCATGAGATTTTGCTGTTTCCTTGCCATGCACCAATCAGCACAGGACACGCCCTTAAGTGAAACGCGGCGTTTCACTTAAGTGGCCAGTTATTTACAGAAATGCCATTATCCGTTTAATAATTCCATTTAATTCATTTCTTTTTTTCAATTTTATTTCATTTGGTATGCTGATTTTAGAAAATTCATAAGTCACTCAATACTTGGCCAAATAACATGGGATTTTTTGTGAAATGCTCCTCATGATCTCTAGTTTATTATGGTGTTTTTTCCAGATTTTTTGCACGTGTGGATTTCTAATTGGGCTAGGGTTTGTTCATGTGTGTCCATTTTGTGTATGCCTTGCCATTTTGCTTGTGAAATGATGATACATAATCCAATGCCTCTCAATTTTTGTGTGCTTAAACTAGACATGTTCATGGTGATTTTGGTATAGAGTTTGTAATTTTATCATTGCTGGTTGATGAGATATGAGTTTTTGAATAGGGGTGTGACAATTTGTGTCACACCATTCATGTCCAACTTCATGATTTTAATTACCATGCTTATTGAACTCAAAATGGTCTGGATTTTTGCATGAAGATACTTATGGATGTTGAGAATACATGTGAATATTTCTGAAATTATTGATGGCATTTCCTATTTGATTGGAATTTTCTCCCCGGTTTGGTCATTTGTTGATTTTTTGTGATACATGTTTATATTTGGTTTGTGAAATTCTGGTTATTAATTGGATGGATGTGAAATTTGGCATGAGTAATGTAGACATCTTGAAGAGCATCTTGGATTTGGTCTCATTCATTTATCATGTTTTGGTTCTGTTTTATGTTTAACTGAAGTTGGTGCATGTTTTGATGCTTTGTATGAGTTTGCTTGAACTTGCTTTGACTTTCTGATTTTCATTGACCTACTTCCCTTGATCCAAATGAGCTGAAATTTGGTATGCGTATCATGTTATGGATGATGATTGATCATGAATTTTTTGAGGATTTATTGAAATGTTTGTGATTGGATTTGAGTTGAATCATTCTGTTGACTTCTATGAGCTCCTATTTGCATGCTTTGTGCTATTTTGATCATGAAATGATAATGATGAATGATATGAACATGAGACCAATTGGATTTGATCTTTAATTGTTTGATCTTGATTTTGGATAAGTTTCATGTTCTGTTTTGTTGATTTGATCTCATTTTGACCCTAGTCTTGGACTAGTGGTTTGTGCTCTCACTTTTGAGTTATGTTTCAGGTTAAAAGCACAAGTGTTTATGCTTGGTGATGTGCCTCTATGGGAGTTGACTTGTTGCTTGTTCATGACTAACTTTGACTTTGTTTTGTAGGTTTTAAAACTTGGTCTTGTGCCTCATGGCTTGCACTTGTGTGCATTGTGATTGTTATTTGACTGTACAGATTAACTGTTGACTTTTGCTGTTTAATGTTGGTTTGTCTGAGTACTGATTGTATTTGATTGATTTCAGGTACATTAGTTGCTTTAGTTCCATTGAGAACTTGCTTTGCTTTGCTTAAGAGCATTTGCATTGAGGTATAACATCCTAACTCCATGTAGTCTGGAAGACCTGGCCTGTTACTTGGCCAGGCACCTGTCTGAAGTCCTCCTTAAGAGGCGATGTTTGTGTTTGTTTTCATTTGTCCTTGTACATATTCAAAGACCTCCTAAGTGAAGAGGCATTGGCAGATACCAGGGATGTGCAATCCATCCCCTGCTATTCTGTGTGTCATCTGCTTTGCTCACACCACTGTGTTGATGCATTGCAGATACTAACCCAAGATCATTGTCCATTATGTCAGTCATATGTGTAGAAGGGTTCCCACCTTCTGAACCCACACATTCTTGTCTTAAGCTCTCCCAGGCCAGGGATAAGAGCTGTGAAGTCTCATCTTCACTTCCCCTTCATCTGCTTCACCTTGACCCTCAATGTCAAGGTTAAGAGCAAAACTTCACCTGATCACAGTGTCTGTTTGTTGAGGTTGATATGACCCCTCAACTAAGACTTAACCTTTGTTTGAGCCCCACTTTGTGTGCATATAGTGTGTGTGCTTGCTTTGTGCTTTTGATTGATTGCTTGTGCTTTCTAGTTCAGTTTAGTTTGGCTTGCTTCCTGTGCAAGTCATGTTTAGGATAGCTTGCTTCCTGTGCAAGTTAGATAGCAACCTTAACTTAGGGATGATTTTGCATGATAACATCTAGGCTCGAGTCGTAGTCTCCCTAGTTGTGTCTCCCTCTGTTATCCGGTTAGGCTAGTCCTGTATCTCTCCGGGCGCCCTTTTTTTTATTTTGTCTTTGCGTGTGTTAGGAGATGGATATAAGCCCAACGATTGGCATTCCGTATCCTCTTGTTGTGTGCTTGGAAGCTGATATAAGTCCAGCAATTGGCATTTGGGTTCCAGTGTGGGTGTGTTTGGTTCGGAAGCTGATGTAAGTCCAGCGATTGGCATTCGGGTTCCATGTTTGCCCGTGTTTGTGTTGTTTTGTTTGGTGTGTGTCAGCCGAGCTATGAATGCTCTGATTCTTCTTAGTCCAAGAAGATACGTATGCATAGGATGCGACATCCTAGCGAGCATGTATTGTCACCCGGTCCGAACTACTTACACTCTGATGTCTATGCTTGATAGACTAAGTAGGCCCAGGATGCGATATTCTGCCGAGTCAATCTCTTTTGTTTTCTTGTGTCTCTTTCAGCCTGTTTGTTTGTCTGTTTATGAGCAGTGTTTTAGCAACCATTTTCTTTCCTATTGTGCGTGGATCCCGTCGAGTACGACGGATGCGTAGGGGTGCTAATACCTTCCCTTCGCATAACCGACTCCCGATCCCACTCTCTTTGGTCGCGAGACCATGTCTTTCCCAGGTTTACTCTGAGCGTTTCCTTTCCCTCTTTTGGGATAAATAACGCACGGTGGCGGCTCTGTTGTTCTTGTTTTCCCGCCGGTTTTTCGCGTAATGCGACAGCTGGCGACTCTGCTGGGGACCATGAGATGTTGACCTGTGCTGGTCCATCTTCCCTAAGCTAGTCTCTCCTAGCGCTCTCTAGGTTAGGGTTTTGGTTGTTGTTTGTTGTTATTTACTGCATTCATTGTTTATTGTTTGCATTTAATGTGTGCATTGATGTTTGCATTCATTCATTTTCATCTGCTGTGCTGGCTGTGTTCTCTGTTTGGGGGTGGGAGTTACTCGAGGTAAAAGGCCCAATACCCAGGCTATGAGTGAAATCTAGGAAACCTAGGAATAGAGTGATTCATGGGAAGCGGGTGGTATGCACCACTTAGCGGAACATTGATATCACGAGCAGTTCAGAACCTGGTGGGATATCATTGTTACATACTTCGGGTGTGTATATGATGGTATTCTGCGAAAGGTTATTTATGTTGTGTTTCTCTCGACCTTACCCTGGCCTAGATGACACCCGTGAGTGGGGAGGGAATGATCATTTTAACAGGTACAGATGGTGACTGTTGGTGACCGGTAGGTGACTTGATAGTGACTCAGGGTTCTGTTGGTGACTCAGTTTCTCAGATTGGGTTTCAGATGACAGTTGACCAGTTGACTTTGGGTTTCAGATGATTGTGATCCGAGTTCGAGCCGAATTTCGATCCTGTGTTCAGAGATGCACAACCGGCCAGTCATGTCTGCATCATGTGCATCATAGCATATTTACTTTTCAAAAGAAATGCAACAAAAAAAAAAGAAAAAAAAAAGAAGAAAAATGAAAAAAACTAATCCCTGCATGCATATCATTTCTCAGGTACATTCCAGAGCTTGGTCCACTGATAGAGATGGCAACAGTTCCCGAGCCGAAGCGGAAGACCTGTTCTTATAGCTTTTACCGTGAGCCTCTGACGTCTTTGATTGAGTTGAGTAGTCTCGTGACCAGTGATCATCTGAAGGGGTTCGTTGACCAGTATGGGGATCTGTTGACTCTGTTGAAGATGGTAGTTGACTCAGTGCCGTTGCAGACTCTTCTTCAGTTTTATGACTCGGAGCTTAGATGTTTCACTTTTCAAGACTATCAGTTGGCGCCTACTCTAGAGGAGTACTCCATTTTGTTGAGTGTCCCGATTCAACATCAGGTTCCTTTTTTGGATGTGCCTAAGGAGGTTGACTTCGGAGTTGTTGCCAGAGCTCTCCAGTTGAGTGTCAAAGAAGTCTGTGATAACTGGAAACCCAGTGGGAGTGTTGTGGGTCTGCCGTTGAAGTTTCTCTTGAGGGTTGCTAGAGATGAAGCAGAGAAGGGGAATTGGGAAGCTTTTCATGCCCAGCTTGCTGTTATGATTTATGGGATCGTTCTGTTTCCGAGTATGCCCAATTTTATTGACTATGCTGCAGTATGTATCTTCATTGGAAGGAATCCAGTTCCTACTCTGTTAGCTGACACTTACTATGCTATACACAGTAGGCATGGTAAGGGTGGAGCTATCAGATGCTGTCTCCCACTTCTACTCAGATGGTTCATGTCTCTCCTGCCAGTCAGTGGGCCGTTTGTTGATGCTCAAAGCACTTATAGGTGGACTCAGAGGGTGATGTCTCTCACTTCATATGATATCAGATGGCAGTCATACCGGATGGATGTGCGGGATGTCATTATGAGTTGTGGAGAATTCCGGAACGTGCCCCTTGTAGGGACCAGGGGTTGCATCAATTACAACCCAGTTCTTTCTCTTCGCCAGTTAGGGTTCGTGATGAGTGGAAGGCCACTTGAAGCTGAGATAGCTGAGAGTGTGTATTTTGAGAAGCGAAGCGACCCTGTTAGATTGGAGCAGATTGGGAGAGCTTGGAAGTCCATTGGTGTGAGAGATGGGTCTGCCTTAGGGAAAAAGTTTGCCATCGCTATGCCTGATTACACTGATTGGGTCAAGAAGAGAGTGGAAACTTTGCTGTTGCCCTATGATAGGATGAATCCGTTGCAAGTGCAACCACCCTTGATTCTTGCTGAGAGTGTACCTGCGGAGCAGTACAAGCAAGCTTTGATGGAGAATCGCCGTCTGAAGGAGAAAGAGCAAGATGCCCAGATGGAGTTGTATCAAGCCAAAGCTGATAGGTTGAACCTGACTCATCAACTTAGAGATGCCCAGAGTGCATGTGTTGGTGGTGTGAGGAGCAAGAAGAGATCTTATGCAGAGATGGAGGACATGCTGGATGCAGAGCACAGAGAGTGTTTGAGATTACAGAGAGCAGAGGCCAGTTATCTGAAGAAGATCAGAGACTTGGAGAAGCAACTCAGAGACAAAGATATCCAGTTGAAGAAGGAAGTCGACCAGAGACTTGCATCAGAAGACCGACTTGGGTCAGAAGTTGTCGAGCTTAGAAGACAGTTGAAGGAGAAGATCACTCCCTTGCCAGAATGTTCAGAGTGTGAACTGTTGATAGACCAGTGTCACTACTTGAAGACGCTCATTCCTGGAAGCCGCTTGTCTTAGCTTGTACTTTCTGATGTCTATGTTGTGAATCACCCCCAGGCCTGTTGGGTGGGATTCATTTGTTGTACCTTGTTGGATATTTGGATCTGTGTTGTATGATCCTGTTTCTCATTTATAGATGAGATTGTTGTTTCACTCTGTACTCAGTACTCTTTTGTATGTTGTTTCTGTATTTCTCGTGTTGTTCTTGCTGCAGGTTGCCATCTTTCGAAGATGATTCAGGCTCTTTGAATGCCTGAGAAATGAACATTTCATGTGCATCATATGCATTAGCATCATACTCATATCATCTTGCATAACAGGTGTTCTAGCACGACTTCTCACTCTGGTTCCTGTGTCAGGCAGGATAGCTGATCAGCGACCGCACCGGTACTCTACAAGACTTAATCAATGAAGAAGCATGGATCAAGTTCAGAACGAGCTGGCTGAGATGAGGGCGAACATGGCCCAGTTCATGACGATGATGCAAGGGGTTGCTCAAGGTCAGGAGGAGCTCCGTGCTTTGGTTTAGAGACAAGAGACGGTTATTCAGGCGTCTAACCGTGGTTCACCTGCTGGTATTCCGATGCCTGAGAATATCAATGTTGCTGCTGCTCCCGTTCATGACTATGCTATGGGGGATGAGCTCAGGGGTATAAGGATTAATGGACAGCCTCTTGCTGCAGAGACTGTCAATGCCAGAGCTACCCGGGCTCCGGTTCGTCATCCAGCTCCTATTGTCGATAGACAAGAGGACATGTTCACATTGCTGAGTGAAGATGAGGATGTTGTCAGGGTTGAGGATAGGGATCGTAAGGTCGATGCCCTGGCTGAAAAGATTCGTGCTATGGAGTGTCAAAACTCTCTTGGTTTTGATGTTACTAACTTGGGGTTGGTGGAAGGTCTGAGAATTCCCCACAAATTCAAAGCACCCACCTTCGACAAGTAAAAAGGTACTTCTTGCCCTCGCACTCATGTGCAGGCATATTATCGAAAGATCTCGGCGTATACTGACGACGAGAAGATGTGGATGTACTTTTTCCAAGATAGTCTATCTGGGGCGTCTTTGGACTGGTACATGGAGTTAAAAAGAGATTCGATTAGATACTGGAGGGATTTGGGAGAAGCTTTCCTCAGACAGTACAAACATAACATGGATATGGCACCGAGCCGGACTCAGTTGCAGAGTCTGTGTCAGAAAAACAATGAGAGCTTCAAAGAGTACGCCCAGAGGTGGCGTGAACTTGCTGCTAGAGTTCAACCCCCTATGCTGGAAAGGGAGTTGACTGATATGTTTATCGGCACACTTCAGGGAGTGTTTATGGACCGAATGGGGAGTTGCCCATTTGGGAGTTTTTCTGACGTAGTCATTTGCGGGGAGAGAATTGAGAGCTTGATTAAGGCTGGGAAGATCAATGATGATGGTTCCTCTTCATCAAAGAAACCTTTCTCTGGGGCACCTCGCCGTAGAGAGGGTGAAACCAATGTTGTACAACACCGAAGGAATGTGTACAGAGGAAATGTGAATAGAGATCAATATCGCCTGGTTGCTGTAGTGACCATTCCTGCACCTCAACCTCGTCAACAACAACAACAAAGGGTTCAACAACCGCAACAACAACAACAACAGCAACAACGTCCGTATCAGCCCAGACAAAGAATGCCTGACCGACGTTTTGATCCACTACCAATGTCATACGCCGAACCACTGCCCGAACTACTCAGGTTGGGGTTTGTTGAGCTGCGTACAATGGCTCCACCAACGGTATTGCCACCTGGATACGACGCCAACGTCCGTTGTGACTTTCACTCTGGGGCACCAGGGCACCATACTGAAAAATGTCGGGCTTTTCAGCACAAAGTCCAGGATTTGATCGATTCCAAGGAGATCAATTTCTCTCCTGTGCCTAATGTTGTCAACAATCCTATGCCTCAGCATGGTGGGCATAGGGTGAACAGTATTGAAGGGGAAGAAGTTGAAGATCTAGTTGTCAGTGTTGATGAGATCCAGACTTCTCTGCTTGTGGTAAAGGGTCGTCTGTTGAAGAGTGGTGTCTACCCGGGCTGTGATGGGGGCTGTATTGGTTGTGTTGAAGCTGATAATGGTTGTGACCAGTTGAGGGCTGGTATTCAAAAGCTGATTGATGAGGGTTGTGTTCAGTTCAGTCGGGCTGTCAAAGATAATGGGTCGGTGTCAACTGTCACCATCTACTTTAAACCGTCTGAAGGACGTGGACAAGGGGTTGTTAGCGCATCTGCAGCAAGTGGTACCCCAGTTACCATTTCCGCTCCGGTAACCATCAGTGCTCCAACTACTATCGTGGCGTCTGGAAGAAGACCAGTTGAGAATAGTAGGGCTGTGCCGTGGAGATATGATAACGCCTACCGCAGCAACAGAAGGGCTGATAATCAGACGAGGGCAGCAAGTCAAGCGCCTGTGACGATCAGTGCACCAGTTAAAACTCATGTGGTTGTGAGTCCCGTTGTGGATAACGTTGGTGGACCAGGAGGTTTTACTCGGAGTGGACGACTGTTTGCTCCTCAGCCGTTGAGAGATGCCAATGCTGAGGCATCTGCTAGGGCGAAAGGCAAACAGGTTGTCGTTGACGAAGAACCGGCTCAGAAGGAGGTGCCTGAGGGTTCATTTGAAAAGGACGTGGAGGAATTTATGAAGATTATAAAGAAGAGTGACTACAAGATCGTAGATCAGCTCAACCAGACTCCGTCCAAAATTTCAATTCTCTCCTTGCTGCTGTGCTCTGAGGCACATCGCGATGCCTTGTTGAAGATGCTGAACATGGCTTACGTACCTCAAGAGATTTCCGTCAACCAACTAGAGGGTGTGTTGGCTAACGTGAGCACCAGGCATGGTGTAGGATTCACTGACCTAGATTTAACGCCTGAGGGTCGCAATCATAACAAAGCCTTGCATATCACTATGTAATGTAAGGGGGCAGTTTTGTCTCACGTGTTGGTAGACACCGGGTCGTCGTTGAATGTCTTGCCGAAGCAGATTCTGAAGAAGATTGATGTTGAAGGAGTTGTGCTCACTCCTGGTGACCTTATTGTACGCGCATTTGATGGATCCAAACGTTCTGTGTTTGGTGAAGTTACCTTGCCGGTGAAGATAGGTCCCGAGGTTTTCGACATCATTTTTTATGTTATGGACATTCAACCCGCCTACAGTTGTTTGTTGGGGCGTCCGTGGATTCACGCAGCAGGAGCAGTCTCGTCGACTCTCCATCAAAAGCTCAAGTATGTCTGGAACGGTCAGATTGTGACCGTGTGTGGTGAAGAAGAGATTCTGGTGAGTCACCTATCCTCGTTCAAGTATGTCGAGGTGGATGGCGAGATCCACGAAACATTATGCCAGGCATTTGAGACTGTGGCTCTTGAGAAGGTGGCGTATGCTGATCAGAGGAAGCCAGGTGCTTCGATTGCTTCGTACAAGCAAGCCAAAGAGGTTGTTGACTCTGGTAGAGCTGAGGGCTGGGGCAATATGTTGGACTTACCTGTTAAAGAAGACAAATTTGGCATTGGTTATGAGCCTCTCCAAGCAGAGCAGAATGGTCAAGCGGGTCCGAGTACCTTTACCAGCGTCGGGCTGATGAATCATGGCGACGTCTTTGCAACTGGTAGCGAAGACTGTGACAGTGATTGTGATCTGGACATCTGGGTTCGCCCGTGTGCACCAGGGGAGTCTATCAACAACTAGACGGCTGAAGAAGTGGTCCAAGTTAGTCTTCAGACAGAGTAATTTTCCTTTGTTTTTTCATTTTGCATGAAAACCCTACGTTCTGCCCAAGACGTAGTGGTTCATTGTAGGGCCTCATCATGTTTTAATGATTATCATAAATAAAGGACGTTTTGCAATCAAATTTTGTGATCTTTGTCTTTCTATTTTTGGTTTTCCTTTTTTTCAAAACAATAAAAATGGCAATGTTTTTGTTTTTGTGACTTTTTTTGAACTCTTTTTCTAAAATAAGGCATTAACATGCAGAAGTGATCTCATGGAATCCACTGTGAACAATTCTGTTATGGCTCAGTATGATTTTGATAATCCCATCTACCAAGCTGAAGAGGAGAGTGAGGAAGACCGTGAACTCCCCGCAGAATTGGTCAGATTGCTGAAGCAGGAGGAAAGGGTCATCCAACCTCATCAGGAGGAGTTGGAGATTGTTAATCTGGGCACTGAGGACGCCAGGAGAGAGATCAAGATAGGGGCTGCTTTGAAGCCAGAGGTCAAGAGCAGATTGATTGAAATGCTGAGAGAATATGTGGAAATATTCGCCTGGTCATATCAAGATATGCCTGGGTTGGATACAGACATTGTGGTGCATCGACTACCCCTTAGAGAGGAGTGTCCTTCGGTCAAGCAGAAGCTTCGCAGAACTAGTCCTGATATGGCTGTCAAGATCAAGGAAGAGGTTCAGAAGCAGTGGGATGCGGGTTTTCTGGCTGTCACAAGTTATCCCCCGTGGGTGGCCAACATCGTTCCTGTGCCGAAGAAGGATGGCAAAGTCAGAATGTGTGTCGATTACCGGGATTTGAACAGAGCGAGTCCAAAAGATGATTTCCCATTACCTCACATTGATGTATTGGTTGATAATACGGCTCAATCCTCGGTATTCTCTTTCATGGATGGTTTCTCCGGATATAATCAAATCAAGATGGCGCCAGAGGACATGGAAAAGACGACATTCATTACACCTTGGGGCACATTCTGCTATAAGGTGATGCCATTTGGGCTGAAGAATGCCGGTGCTACTTATCAGAGGGCTATGACGACTCTCTTTCATGACATGATGCACAAAGAGATCGAAGTGTACGTGGATGATATGATTGCGAAGTCGCAGACAGAAGAGGAACACCTGGTTAATTTGCAGAAGTTGTTTGACAGGTTGGTCAAGTTCAAACTGAGGCTGAATCCAAACAAGTGTACGTTCGGTGTGAGATCAGGGAAGCTGTTAGGCTTCATTGTCAGTGAGAAAGGGATTGAGGTTGATCCAGCAAAAGTCAAAGCTATTCAAGAAATGCCTGAACCGAAAACTGAAAAGAAGGTTCGTGGGTTTTTAGGGAGGTTGAACTACATTGCAAGGTTCATATCTCACCTAACTGCCACGTGTGAACCAATTTTCAAATTGCTAAGAAAGAATCAAGCAATCAGGTGGAATGATGACTGTCAGAAGGCTTTTGACAAGATAAAAGAGTATTTACAGAAACCTCCAATCCTGATTCCTCCAGTTCCAGGGAGACCATTGATAATGTACTTGTTAGTGACCGAGAACTCGATGGGGTGTGTACTGGGACAGCATGACGAGTCTGGTCAAAAAGAGCATGCCATATACTACCTTAGCAAAAAGTTTACCGACTGTGAAACAAGATATTCACTGCTCGAGAAAACTTGTTGTGCTTTGGCCTGGGCTGCTCGCCGACTGAGGCAGTATATGTTGAACCATACCACTTTGTTGATTTCTAAGATGGATCCAGTGAAGTACATCTTTGAGAAACCGGCTCTCACCGGGCGCGTTGCCCGATGGCAAATGATCTTAACAGAGTATGATATCCAGTATACGTCACAGAAGGCCATCAAAGGTAGTATTCTGTCAGACTACCTCGCCGAGCAACCGATCGACGATTATCAGCCTATGATGTTTGAATTCCCTGATGAAGACATCATGTATCTTAAGATGAAAGATTGTGAAGAGCCGCTTGTCGAGGAAGGACCGGATCCTGATGACAAGTGGACACTGATGTTTGATGGGGCTGTGAATATGAACGGTAATGGAGTTGGTGCAGTGCTGATCAATCCAAAAGGTGCTCATATACCCTTTTCTGCCAAATTGACTTTTGACGTCACCAACAATGAAGCTGAGTATGAGGCTTGTATCATGGGGATAGAAGAAGCCATCGATTTTAGAATCAAGACTCTTGACATATTTGGAGATTCCGCTCTAGTGATCAATCAGGTCAATGGAGATTGGAATACCAACCAGCCGCATTTGATTCCGTACAGAGATTACACCAGGAGAATACTGACGTTCTTCAAGAAGGTGAAGTTGTATCATGTCCCCCGGGATGAGAATCAGATGGCTGATGCTTTGGCTACTTTATCCTCGATGATCAAAGTTCATTGGTGGAATCATGTGCCACATGTTGCGGTGAATCGACTCGAGAGGCCTGCGTATGTGTTTGCAGCCGAGACTGTTGTGATTGATGAGAAACCGTGGTATTATGACATCAAGAACTTCCTCAAGACTCAGGAGTATCCTGAAGGTGCGACAAAGAATGACAAGAAAACCCTGAGAAGGCTAGCTAGAAGCTTTTATTTGAATCAGGATGATGTGTTGTACAAGAGGAACTTTGACATGGTCTTGCTCAGATGCGTGGATAGACACGAAGCAGACATGTTAATGCAAGAAGTGCACGAGGGTTCATTTGGTACCCATGCTGGTGGTCATGCAATGTCTAAGAAACTGCTGAGAGCCGGTTATTACTGGATGACTATGGAATCCGATTGTTTCAAATATGCCCGGAAGTGCCATAAATGCCAGATCTATGCTGATAAGGTGCATGTACCACCAAGCCCGTTGAATGTCATGAACTCGCCTTGGCCGTTCGCCATGTGGGGCATTGACATGATTGGGAAGATTGAGCCTACTGCTTCCAATGGACATCGCTTCATCTTAGTTGCGATTGATTACTTCAGCAAATGGGTGGAAACAGCTTCCTATACTAATGTTACCAAACAAGTGGTTGCCCGGTTCATCAAGAAAGAAATCATCTGTCGTTATGGAGTTCCTGAGAGAATCATTACTGACAATGGTTCGAATATCAACAACAAGATGATGAAAGAGCTTTGTAGAGATTTCAAGATTGAACATCACAATTCTTCTCCTTACAGACCAAAGATGAATGGTGCTGTAGAGGCGGCAAACAAGAATATCAAGAAGATTGTGCAGAAGATGGTCGTGACGTACAAGGATTGGCATGAGATGCTGCCTTTCGCTTTGCATGGGTACCGTACTTCAGTGCGTACGTCGACCGGGGCAACCCCGTACTCCCTTGTGTATGGTATGGAAGCAGTCCTACCTGTTGAAGTGGAGATCCCTTCTCTGAGGGTATTATTGGATGTCAAACTGGACGAAGCCGAGTGGATTCGAACAAGGTTTAATGAGTTAAGCCTTATCGAAGAGAGACGGCTAGCAGCTGTGTGCCATGGGCAGTTATACCAGAGAAGGATGAAGCGAGCCTTTGATCAGAAAGTGCGTCCTCGGACATTTCAGACTGGTGATCTAGTTCTGAAGAGGATCCTTCCTCCCGGTACAGATAACAGGGGCAAGTGGACTCCTAATTATGAAGGTCCATATGTTGTGAAGAAGGTCTTCTCCGGTGGAGCCTTGATGCTTACAACTATGGATGGTGAAGATTTTCTGTCCCCTGTTAACTCAGATGTAGTCAAAAAATACTTCGCATAAATTGACCCGCTGGACAAAAAGAACAAAAGAGTCCAGGCAAAAAAGGGCATCCCGGCGAACCAAAAAACAGAAAGAAAAGGTTCGGGCAAAAATTAGGGATAAAAATGAAAAGAATTTGTACACCCGGTAAGTCGAAAACCCGCAAGGGCGGCTTAGGCAAAAATGGGTATCCCGGTGGATTGAAAACCCGAAAGGGCGATCCAGCCAAAAGAGGGATTAAAGCGAAGACTACAATCTGAGTTGTCCGTACTTCATCGAGCTTTGTCGTCTTCCATCTTGAAAGATGTGATCCGTCCAGTCATTCTTCTCAGAAAGCAAGGAGTTGGGAGGAAAACTGATGATCTGTGTGTTATAACAGAATTAGGAAATAGTGGATGCCGTGTTCACATTGCCATTAGGATAGATTTTTCCTTTTGTACGCAATTACCTCTTTCTAGGAATTGCTTCCCAATGTATTTGCCTTTTCAGGCACATTTTCAATCAATAAAAGTTGTTATTCAGATAAATAGCTCTCTTGTTTTTTGTTTTTACTGTTTTGTTTGCAAAAACGTCCGATTTTTTTATAAGCATTGCATATAAGAACATGAAGGCTAAACAATAACTTGCAGAATGACAAAACATTTGAAAATCATTTTGAATGTTGAGGACACTTGAGCGTATCTTGTCCATGTATCCCCTGGGGGCATTTTGTTGTGCTGTTTTGCAGGTTGGCATCTGTGAGGACGTTTCCTCAGCAGATATTTCCCCAAGCAAGTATGGAAGCTATCAGAGCTATGTTCCCCTGCGGAGACGTCTGTGGATAGTGCCTTTTATTCCCCAGCAGATCTAAGGATTGCCTATCCCCAGCAGGCCTGTATTTGCCGTTTCCCCTTCCCGAGTGGAGCGGGTTCAAAGAATTTATCTCCAGCAGTATCCTACTTGTGGATTGGACAGGTTTTTCTGTAGCCAAGTGATATTTGCATCCCCCAGTTGAGTCTATCCTATCTGTGGACTGGAGGGGGCGGTCCCCAGCGGAGTAGCATTTATTCACCAAAGCAGAGTTTATCTTACTTGTGGATTGGTTGGCTCTCCCCGGTGAAGTCACCAGGTTGTCCCTAGCAAGTCGCCTTTTTACTCCTCAACAGAGTTGTAGTGATTGCTTCCCCAAGCGGAGTCCCCTAGTGGATTGGGTCCTGAGAAGGATGTCCCCAGTGGAGTCTATCCTTTCCCCAGCAACAATTTTTTTTTCTCTCCAGCATGAGTGAGAAGTCGGTGCTCTCCCCGCAGAGTATTCCTCAAGCAGAGTTCCCCCGCAGAGTTGGAGTATCTGATCAGTGTTGGCTCCCCGGCGGAATTCTCATCATTTGCATTTTAGCATATAGATCATTGCATCCTCAAAATGCGTAGCATTTCCATTCAATATGGAGCATTACGCCATAGAAAAATTCAAACATATGCATTCATATGTTAACCTAACCAGACCGTATCCCCGGCAGAGGCGGATCATTTTGTTCAACATCGGTACAGCACGTTTGCTATAGTTGCTCCTGACAGCGCTCAGGATTGATATTACCCAGAGAGGTTTATTTCCTCACCCGTCCGAGAATGGAAAGCTTGTTTCTCCCTAGTGAGATCTCCAGCGAGTGGTTAGCCTTGCCTTGACGTATTTAAGATGTCATTCTTGTGATACCGATAAGTGTCATGTCAGCACCCGCGTGTGTTCTTTCTTTGGTGTCAGTAAACACCATTATTTCGGTGTCGGTAAACATCGAGTCCTATCCCAGTCATCGGTAAATGTCTGGTCGCTTTTGTTTGATGTCGGTAAACATCATCTTTCGATGTTGGTAAACGTCGAGTTTTTTTCCTCAGTCATCGGTAAATGTCTGATAATTCCCCAGCTAGAGACCCCCAGTAGAGTCGTCGGTAAACGTCCTGTCTGGTTTCCAGTTGCCAGTATTTGTTTTTCCTTCCCCAGTGAAGTGCTCGTTTTTGTTTGATGTCGGTAAACATCGTGTCTCACCCCATTCATCGGTAAATGTCTGGTCACCTTTGTTTGATGTCGGTAAACATCATCTTTCAATGTCGGTAAACATCGTGTCTCACCCCAGTCATCGGTAAATGTCTGGTCACTTTTGTTTGATGTCGGTAAACATCATCTTTCGATGTCGATAAACATCGTGTCTCACCCCAGTCATCGGTAAATGTCTGGTCACCTTTGTTTGATGTCGGTAAACATCATCTTTCGATGTCGGTAAACATCGAGTCTCATCCCAGTCATCGGTAAATGTCTGGTCATGTGTATTTTCCTTCTTGACAAAAATCAAAAATCCCCAGGAGTCGTCAGTAAACGTCTTGTCTGATTCCATTTGCAAATACCTTTTTTCTTCCCCAGTGTAGCCGCCATCGGTAAATGGCCCCGTTTTCTTCGATATCGGTAAATATCGAGTCCCCAGTTGGAGCAGCCATCAGTAAATGGTCTTGTTGAAGTTGATATCAGTAAATGTCAAGTTGCTTTGAAGCCACCCTCGGTAAATGGTCTTGCTTTCTTTTAACATCAAGTTGTTTCCCCGCAGCCATCGGTAAATGGTCTCGCTGAAGTTGATATCGGTAAATATCAAGTTTCCAGTATTTAGCCATCGGTAAATGGTTTCGCTTTTATGAAGATTGTCGTGCAGCCGTCATCGGTAAATGACTCGGTTTTTCTTGTATCATATCCAGCGAAGTGCAAATTTCTACGGTTCTTTGGAGTCCACTTGCCCCTGTTATCTGTACCGGGAGGAAGGATCCTCTTCAAAACCAAATCACCTGTCTGATAGCTCCGAGGACGCACTTTCTGATCAAAGGCTTTCTTCATCCTCCTCTGATATAGTTGCCCATGGCACACAGCTGCTAATCGTTTCTCTTCGATAAGGCTCAACTCATTGAACCTTGTCCGGATCCACTCAGCTTCGTCTAGCTTGACATCCAACAGATCTCTCAAAGAAGGAATCTCCACTTCAACAGGTAGGACTGCCTCCATACCATACACGAGGGAGTAAGGGGTTGCCCCGGTCGATGTACGTACTGAGGTACGGTACCCATGCAAAGCGAAAGGCAACATCTCATGCCAATCCTTGTACGTCACGACCATCTTTTGCACAATCTTCTTAATGTTCTTGTTTGCCGCCTCTACAGCACCATTCATCTTTGGTCTGTAAGGAGAAGAATTGTGATGTTCGATCTTGAAATCTCTGCAGAGCTCTTTCATCATCTTGTTATTGAGATTCGAACCATTATCAGTAATGATTCTCTCAGGAACCCCATAACGACAGATAATCTCCTTCTTGATGAATCAGGCAACCACTTGCTTAGTAACATTAGCATAGGAAGCTGCTTCCACCCACTTGGTGAAGTAATCAATCGCGACCAAGATGAAGCGATGTTCATTAGAAGCAGTAGGTTCAATCTTCCCAATCATATCGATGCCCCACATCGCGAACGGCCAAGGAGAATTCATGACATTCAGAGGGTTTGGTGGTACATGCACTTTATCTGCATAAATCTGACATTTGTGGCACTTCCGGGCATATTTGAAACAATCGGATTCCATGGTTATCCAGTAATAACCGACTCTCAACAACTTCTTGGCCATTGCATGACCACCAGAATGGGTACCGAAAGTCCCCTCGTGTACTTCTTGCATTAACAGGTCTGCTTCGTGTCTATCCACGCATCTGAGCAGAACCATGTCAAAGTTCCTCTTGTACAACACATCATCCTGATTCAGATAAAAGCTTCCAGCTAGCCTTCTCAGGGTCTTCCTGTCATTCTTTGACGCTCCTTCAGGATACTCCTGGCTTTTGAGGAAATTCTTAATATCATAGTACCACGGCTTCTCATCAACAACAGACTCGGCTGCAAACACATACGCAGGCCTCTCGAGTCGATTTACAGCAACGTGTGGCACATGATTCCACCAATGAACTTTGATCATAGAAGACAAAGTAGCCAAGGCATCAGCCATCTGATTTTCATCGCGGGGTACATGATACAACTTCACTGTCTTGAAGAAAGTCAAGATCCTTCTGGTGTAGTCTCGATAAGGAATCAAATGCGGCTGATGAGTATTCCAGTCTCCATTGACTTGGTTAATCACTAGAGCGGAATCTCCATAAATATCCAAAGTTTTGATCCTTAGATCGATGGCTTCTTCAATCCCCATGATACAAGCCTCGTACTCAGCTTCGTTGTTGGTCACTTCAAAAGTCAACCTGGCAGAAAAAGGTAAGTGTGCACCTTTAGGATTAATGAGTACTGCCCCAACACCATTTCCATTCACATTAACCGCCCCATCAAACATCAGTGTCCACTTATCATCAGGATCCGGCCCTTCCTCGACAAGAGGCTCTTCACAATCTTTCATCTTTAAGTACATGATGTCTTCATCAGGGAATTCAAACATCATCGGTGTAGCACCTCAAATTTGCACCTACCTTTTGTACATACATTTTCATATTAGGTCATTAACATAACATAGTCCATCGCATAGCATTGCATTGTCCTTTGCCCAAGTGCAGGTCCTCTGACAAAATTAGGTCAAACTGGTCAGGAGATCAGTCAATCAAGCAAGCAAGTGCAATTTCCATTGAGACAAGGCCCTAGGGTTGGTCCAACATGTTCACTTGACCTAGGGGTCCTTTTGAAGTGGTTTGGTCAAGGATTGGGTGCTCAGAAGTCATCAGTCATTGTTCAATTCACCAGAAACCCTAGAAAGTCAACTATGGTCAACTGTGGTCAACTGTGCTTGAATTCATGGATTTCAAGATGGGAGATGGTTTGAAAGGGTTCATTCATGTCCATACAAGTCTCATTTGACATTTCAAAGATCAAGATTGAAGAATTTGAGGTCAGATCAAGAATTGCCAAAAATAGCAGGTGACCTGTAATTTCAAACTGCCCAAAATGGAAAGTTTTTCTCCTCAAATTTACATCATCATACAAGCTTCAAATGAAATTTTTTCCAAAATGAAAGTTGAATATATTGTTCTCCCATTTCCAAAAAGTCCAAGAACACTCATTTCTCATTTATGGTTGGCAAGTTATGATCAAATCATTTTCAGAAAGTTTTGAACTTCAAAGTGAGATAACTTCCAAACCATTTGGCCAAATTGAGTGAGGTTTTTTGCTACAAGTCACATTTGATATGCTCTATCCAAATTCTTCATCACATTTCACCAAAAATCATCCAATCAAAATGGCCTTTTTTCAAGTGCATTGAATTAAAAAAGGGAGAGGTGAAAAATTGACTTTCAAATTAAGCCTTGCCTACACTTTCTACCAATTGCAAATGTTCAGAAACCATATTTGGGATGTGTTTAGGCCCATTTTCGTGCACTGTAGCATGAACCCCATGCATAATGAGTTGGCTTTAGCAAATTGCACATAACACTCATTTTGATTAATCCTTGTGTTTTGGCTTAAGTTCAATTAACAAGGTTCATTAACAGAGAGTATATATGGTTAATCAAAACAGAAAACAAAAAAAAACATTCACCAAAAACTCAGATCCAGATCTAGAAAAAGAAACTCTCTCATTTTTTCATCTTGATTTTTCTGAAAAAACCTCCAAAGAACTCGTGCCCTGGTTCATTGATTCATCACTCACCATCATTTTTGGAGCTTTGGCAAGCATTATTTCCCAACTGTTGAAGCTAGAATCGCACTGTTCCATTGAACCTCTTCCATGGCAGTTAAGGTTTTGAGCTGGAATTGAAGCAACTGAACCTTCAACACTCCTCCATTCATCATTTGGAACACCATTGAACTTCTGTTTCTACTTGGAAAGGCTGGAAAACCGCTGCTTCGAATCTGCATCTTCATAGAGGTTGGATTTCGATTCTCTTTATTCTTGAAATCATGTTGTGCTTTGGATAGATCTTGCCATGCTGAGTTCACTGAATGTTATGGTTTGGATTTTAGTTGAGTATTGAGAGAGAAATGCTGATTTAAAGTTTGGTTATCAAATGTTGTTTTGCTTATTTCTTCCATGATAGTTTGAATTAGGGTTAACCAAGGTTGGATTATTGATGAGCATTAGGAGATGAACATGTTGGTATATCTATTTCCAAAATCTGGGACAAAAGTTCATCGTGCTGATGAACTTGTTGATGTTGCATGAACCCTAAATTCTCCAACCCAGAATCGTGTTTGATCCATCAGAAATGATTTTGCATGAGATTTTGCTGTTTCCTTGCCATGCACCAATCAGCACAGGACACGCCCTTAAGTGAAACGCGGCGTTTCACTTAAGTAGCCAGTTATTTACAGAAATGCCATTATCCGTTTAATAATTCCATTTAATTCATTTCTTTTTTTCAATTTTATTTCATTTGGTATGCTGATTTTAGAAAATTCATAAGTCACTCAATACTTGGCCAAATAACATGGGATTTTTTGTGAAATGCTCCTCATGATCTCTAGTTTATTATGGTGCTTTTTCCAGATTTTTTGCACGTGTGGATTTCTAATTGGGCTAGGGTTTGTTCATGTGTGTCCATTTTGTGTATGCCTTGCCATTTTGCTTGTGAAATGATGATACATAATCCAATGCCTCTCAATTTTTGTCTGCTTAAACTAGACATGTTCATGCTGATTTTGGTATAGAGTTTGTAATTTTATCATTGCTGGTTGATGAGATATGATTTTTTGAATAGGGGTGTGACAATTTGTGTCACACCATTCATGTCCAACTTCATGATTTTAATTACCATGCTTATTGAACTCAAAATGGTCTGGATTTTTGCATGAAGATACTTATGGATGTTGAGAATTCATGTGAATTTTTCTGGAATTATTAATGGCATTTCCTATTTGATTGGAATTTTCTCCCCTGTTTGGTCATTTGTTGATTTTTTGTGATACATGTTTATATTTGGTTTGTGAAATTCTGGTTATTAATTGGATGGATGTGAAATTTGACATGAGTAATGTAGACATCTTGAAGAGAATCTTGGATTTGGTCTCATTCATTTATCATGTTTTGGTTCTGTTTTATGTTTAATTGAAGTTGGTGCATGTTTTGATGCTTTGTATGAGTTTGCTTGAACTTGCTTTGACTTTATGATTTTCATTGACCTACTTCCCTTGATCCAAATGAGCTGAAATTTGGTATGCTTATCATGTTATGGATGATGATTGATCATGAAGTTTTTGAGGATTTATTGAAATGTTTGTGATTGGATTTGAGTTGAATCATTCTGTTGACTTCTATGAGCTCCTATTTGCATGCTTTGTGCTATTTTGATCATGAAATGATAATGATGAATGATATGAACATGAGACCAATTGGATTTGATCTTTAATTGTTTGATCTTGATTTTGGATAAGTTTCATGTTCTGTTTTGTTGATTTGATCTCATTTTGACCCTAGTCTTGGACTAGTGGTTTGTGCTCTCACTTTTGAGTTATGTTTCAGGTTAAAAGCACAAGTGTTTATGCTTGGTGATGTGCCTCTATGGGAGTTGACTTGTTGCTTGTTCATGACTAACTTTGACTTTGTTTTGTAGGTTTTAAAACTTGGTCTTGTGCCTCATGGCTTGCACTTGTGTGCATTGTGATTGTTGTTTGACTGTACAGATTAACTGTTGACTTTTGCTGTTTAATGTTGGTTTGTCTGAGTACTGATTGTATTTGATTGATTTCAGGTACATTAGTTGCTTTAGTTCCATTGAGAACTTGCTTTGCTTTGCTTAAGAGCATTTGCATTGAGGTATAACATCCTAACTCCATGTAGTCTGGAAGACCTGGCCTGTTACTTGGCCAGGCACCTGTCTGAAGTCCTCCTTAAGAGGCGATGTTTGTGTTTGTTTTCATTTGTCCTTGTACATATTCAAAGACCTCCTAAGTGAAGAGGCATTGGCAGATACCAGGGATGTGCAATCCATCCCCTGCTATTCTGTGTGTCATCTGCTTTGCTCACACCACTGTGTTGATGCATTGCAGATACTAACCCAAGATCATTGTCCATTGTGTCAGTCATATGTGTAGAAGGGTTCCCACCTTCTGAACCCACACATTCTTGTCTTAAGCTCTCCCAGGCCAGGGATAAGAGCTGTGAAGTCTCATCTTCACTTCCCCTTCATCTGCTTCACCTTGACCCTCAATGTCAAGGTTAAGAGCAAAACTTCACCTGATCACAGTGTCTGTTTGTTGAGGTTGATATGACCCCTCAACTAAGACTTAACCTTTGTTTGAGCCCCACTTTGTGTGCATATAGTGTGTGTGCTTGCTTTGTGCTTTTGATTGATTGCTTGTGCTTTCTAGTTCAGTTTAGTTTGGCTTGCTTCCTGTGTAAGTCATGTTTAGGATAGCTTGCTTCATGTGCAAGTTAGATAGCAACCTTAACTTAGGGATGATTTTGCATGATAACATCTAGGCTCGAGTCGTAGTCTCCCTAGTTGTGTCTCCCTCTGTTATCCGGTTAGGCTAGTCCTGTATCCCTGCGTAGGGGAACTACGTCGCCCTGATCCTCATACCAGATGAGGTACGTAGGCAGGAGATGAGCTGATCTCTCCGGGCGCCCTTTTTTTTGTTTTGTCTTTGCGTGTGTTAGGAGATGGATATAAGCCCAGCGATTGGCATTCCGTATCCTCTTGTTGTGTGCTTGGAAGCTGATATAAGTCCAGCAATTGGCATTTGGGTTCCAGTGTGGGTGTGTTTGGTTCGGAAGCTGATGTAAGTCCAGCGATTGGCATTCGGGTTCCATGTTTGCCCGTGTTTGTGTTGTTTTGTTTGGTGTGTGTCAGCCGAGCTACGAATGCTCTGATTCTTCTTAGTCCAAGAAGATACGTATGCATAGGATGCGACATCCTAGCGAGCATGTATTGTCCCCCAGTCCGAACTACTTACACTCTGATGTCTATGCTTGATAGACTAAGTAGGCCCAGGATGCGATATTCTGCCGAGTCAATCTCTTTTGTTTTCTTGTGTCTCTTTCAGCCTGTTTGTTTGTCTGTTTATGAGCAGTGTTTTAGCAACCATTTTCTTTCCTATTGTGCGTGGATCCCGTCGAGTACGACGGATGCGTAGGGGTGCTAATACCTTCCCTTCGCATAACCGACTCCCGATCCCACTCTCTTTGGTCACGAGACCATGTCTTTCCCAGGTTTACTCTGAGCGTTTCCTTTCCCTCTTTTGGGATAAATAACGCACGGTGGCGGCTCTGTTGTTCTTGTTTTCCCGCCGGTTTTTCGCGTAATGCGACAATCGGCAGATAGTCGTCAATCGGTTGCTCGACAAGGTAATTAGACAGAACACTACCCTTAATGGCCTTTTGAGACGTGTACTGGATGTCATACTCAGTCAAAATCATCTGGCAACGAGCCACACGTCCGGTGAGAGCCGGCTTTTCAAAGATGTACTTCACGGGGTCCATCTTAGAAATCAACAAGGTAGTATGGTTCAACATATACTGTCTCAGTCGGCGAGCAGCCCATGCCAAAGCGCAGCAAGTTTTCTCGAGCTGCGAATATCTTATTTCACAGTCGGTAAACTTTTTGCTAAGGTAGTATATTGCATGCTCTTTTCGACCAGACTCATCATGCTGTCCCAATACACACCCCATCGAATTCTCTATTACTGAAAGGTACATTATCAGAGGCCTCCCAGGAACTGGAGGTATAAGGATTGGAGGTTTCTGCAAGTATTCTTTTATTTTATCAAAAGCTTTCTGACAATCATTGTTCCACCTGATTGCTTGATCTTTTCTTAGCAATTTGAATATCGGTTCACACGTGGCAGTTAGGTGAGATACGAACCGAGCAATGTAGTTCAACCTCCCTAAAAACCCACGAACCTGCTTTTCCGTTCTTGGTTCAGGCATTTCTTGAATAGCTTTTACTTTCGCTGGATCAACCTCAATCCCTTTCTCACTGACAATGAAACCCAACAGCTTTCTGGATCTCACTCCAAACGTACACTTGTTTGGATTCAGCCTCAGTTTGAACTTTCTCAGTCTTTCAAACAACTTCTGCAGGTTTACCAAGTGCTCCTCCTCTGTCTGAGACTTCGCAATCATATAATCCACGTACACTTCAATTTCTTGGTGCATCATGTCATGAAAGAGAGTCGTCATAGCCCTATGATAGGTAGCGTCGGCATTCTTCAGCCCGAATGGCATAACCTTATAGCAGAATGTGCCCCAAGGTGTAATGAATGTCGTCTTTTCCATGTCTTCTGGCGCCATCTTGATCTGATTATAGCCAGAAAATCCATCCATGAAAGAGAAAACCGAGGATTGAGCAGTGTTATCAACCAATACATCAATGTAAGGTAATGGGAAGTCATCTTTCGAACTGGCTCTGTTTAAATCCCGGTAATCGACACACATCCTGACTTTACCATCCTTCTTCGGCACGGGTACGATGTTGGCCACCCAAGGGGGATAATTGGTAACTACCAGAAAACCCGCATCCAACTGCTTCTGAACCTCCTCTTTGATCTTGACAGCCATATCAGGACTAGTTCTGCGAAGCTTCTGCTTTACCGAAGGACAATCTTCTCTGAGAGGTAGCCTATGCACCACAATATCTGTATCCAAACCAGGCATATCTTGATACGACCATGCGAATATCTCCACATATTCTCTCAGCATCTCAATCAGCCCTCTCTTGACCTTTTACTTTAAAGCAGCCCCAATCTTGATCTCTTTCCTGGCGTCCTCAGTACCAAGGTTAACGACTTCCAACTCTTCCTGATGAGGTTGGATGACCCTTTCTTCCTGTTTCAATAGTCTGACCAAATTTTTGGGGAGCTCACAATCTTCTTCACTCTCCTCTTCGGCTTGGTAAATGGGATTATCGAAATCATACTGAGCCATAACAAAACTGTTTTTAATGGAGTCCGCGAGGTCGATTCTGCATGAACGATGTTTAATGCTTTATTTTAGAAAAGAGTTCAAGAAAGTCACAAAAACAAAAAACATTGCCATCTTTATTGTTTTGAAAAATGAAAGTAAAAACAGAAAGACAGTGAGCACAAATTTGTTTGCAAAACGTCCTTTATTAATGATAATCATTGAAAATTCAATCATGATGTGGCCCTACAATGAACCACTATGCCCCGGGCAGAACGTAGGGCTTTTGTGCAAAATGAAAAACAAAAGAAAATTACTCTGTCTGAAGAGTAACTTGGACTATTTCTTCGGCCGTCCAATTGTTAACCATCTCGCCTGGAGCACTTGGGCGCACCCAGTTGTCCATATCACAGTCACTGTCACCGTCTTCACTACCTGCTGCAAAGACGTCACCATGATTCATCAACCCGACGCTGGTGAAGGTACACGGCCCTTTCTGAACACCTTGCTCGGACTGAAGAGGTTGATAACCAATACCAAATTTGTCTTCTTTCACGGGCATGTCAACCATCTCGCCCTAGCCCTCTGCATTGCCAGAATTAACAACCTCCACAACTTGCTTGTATGACGCAATTGAGGCACCTGGCTTCCTCTGCTCAACAAAAGCCACCTTCTCAATGTCAATGGTCTCGAAAGCTTGGCACAGAGTTTCATGAATCTCGCCATCCATCTCCACATACTTGAAGGAAGATAAATGACTCACAAGAATGTCCTCCTCGCCACACACAATCACAACCTGACCATTCCACACATATTTCAACTTTTGATGGAGAGTTGACGACACTGCCCCAGCCCCATGTATCCAGGGACGCCCCAATAAACAACTATATGCTGGCTGAATATCCATCATATAGAAGACAATATCAAATACCTCCGGGCCAATCTTCACGGGCAATGTGACTTCACCAAAAACAAATCGCTTGGATCCATCAAAGGCACAGACAATGAGATCACTCGGCGTGAGAACAACCCCTTCAACATCAAGCTTGCTCAGAACCTTCTTGGGCAACACATTCAAAGAGGATCCAGTATCCACCAACACATGCGATAACACTGCGCCTTTACACTCCATAGTGATATGTAGGGCTCTGTTATGATTGCGACCCTCAGGTGTCAGATCCAGATCTGTGAACCCCAAACCATGTCGTGTGCTCACATTCACAATAACACCCTCGAGCTGGTTGACCGAAATCTCTTGAGGCACGTAAGCCAAATTCAACATTTTCAGCAAGGCATTACGGTGTGCCTCTGAACACATCAACAACGAGAGGATAGAGATTTTCGACGGTGTTTGGTTCAGCTGGTCCACAATCTTATAATCACTTTTCTTGATGATTTTCATGAACTCCTCTACATCTTTCTCAAAAGAACCCTCAGGCACTTCCTTCTGCACCGGTCCTTCTTCAACCACAACTTGCTTCCCTTTTGCTTTAGCAAGGGCCTCAGGATTGCTATCCCTCAGAGTCTGTGGTGCAAACAGACGACCACTTCTAGTAAACCCTCCAGGTCCTCCCACATTGTCCACAGTAGGACCAACAGTTACAGGAGTTCTATTTGGCACACCAATCGTCACTGGAGCCTGATTTACCGGTCTGGTCTGATTTTCTGACCTTCAGTTGCTGCGGAAAGCATTATCATACTTCCAAGGAACTGCTCTACTGTTTTTAACAGGTCTTCCACCAGAAGCAACAATGGTGGCAGGAGTACTAATCGTCACTAATGCAGATATGGTTATAGGAGTACCAACAGTTACGGGTGCATTAACAGTTCTTGGCGCACGTCCAGGACCCTCGGACGGTTTAAAGTAAATGGTGACAGTTGATACCACCCCACGATCTTTCACAACCCGACCAAACTGTAGGCAACCCTCATCCATCAAACCCTGGATACCTCTTCTCAACTTTTCACAACCATTCTCTTGATCAGCATAATCTGAACAGCCTTCATCACAGCCCGGGAACACTCCCCCTTTCAGCAAAACGTTCCTTTACCACAAACAGCGAAGTCTGAACATCATCAACACTGACTACCAAATCCACAACTTCCTCACTTTCCACATTGTTCACCCTAGGCCCACCATGTTGAGGCATAGGGTTGTTCACAACATTCGGAACAGGAGCAAAGTTGATTGTCTTAGCATCAATCAGGTCCTGGACCTTATGACGAAAAGCCTGACAGTTCTCAATGTGATGCCCCTGTGCACCAGAATGAAAATCACAACGGGCATTGGCATCATACCCAGCAGGAATCCTCGTCAACGGAGCCATAGTGCGAAGCTCAACAAATTTCAACCTGAGCGGTTCAGGAAGCAACTCAGCATACGTCATCGGCAACAGATCAAAATGACGCTCGGGCATTCTCTGTCTTGGTTGAAATGGGCGTTGTTGTTGTTGTTATGGTGGTCCTCTTTGTTGTTGCTGAGGTTGAGCTGTTGGGATGGTCACGACAGCAACTTGACAATATTGTCCTCTGTTTACATTCCTTCGATGGTGCACAACATTAGTCTCACCCTCTCTTCTCCTGGGTGCACCTGAAAATGGCTTCTTAGAACTCGAAGACGAAGAACCCGGGTCTTGAATCTTTCCTGCTTTGATAAGACTCTCAGTCCTCTCTCCACAGATAACAACATCAGAAAAGCTACCAAACGGGCAACTTCCCATACGGTCCATAAACACACCCTGCAATATTCCAATGAACATATCGGTCAGCTCTCTCTCCAACATCGGAGGTTGCACTCTTGCCGCTAATTCACGCCACCTCTGGGCGTACTCTTTGAAGCTTTCACCAGACTTCTGGAACAAACTCTGCAGCTGAGTTCTGCTCGGAGCCATATCGATGTTGTGCTTATATTGTCTCAGGAAGGCTTCACCCAAATCTCTCCAGCTTCTAACAGATTCTCTCTTCAGGTCCATGTACCAGTCCAAAGAAGCTCCAGACAAGCTGTCTTGGAAAAAGTACATCCACATCTTCTCATCATTAGTGTATGCGGAGATCTTTCTATAGTAAGCCTGCACATGAGTGCGAGGACAAGAAGTGCCATTATATTTGTCAAAGGAGGGCGCTTTGAATTTGTAAGGGATCCTCAGTCCATCAACCAAACCCATATTCGTGACATCAAACCCCAAAGAGTTCTGACATTCCATGGCACGGATTTTCTCAGCAAGGGCATCAACTTTTCTATCCCTCTCTTCAGTCCTTCCCACTTCATCATCATCACTGAGGAGAGTGAACATATCCTCTTGTCTATCAACCAACGGAGCAGGATGGCGAACTGGAGCGCGGGCCGCTCGAACATTAGCAGTCTCTGGAGCGATAGGTTGTCCGTTGATTCTGATACCCCTCAATTCATCACCCACGACATAGTTGTTGACGGGAATGGTAGCAACAACAATGTCATTAACAGGGACTCCTTCTGGCGAGTTCCGACTGACAGGTGGAATCACAGCCTCTTGTCTCTGGGCCAAGGCTCGAAGCTCCTCTTGCCCTTAAACGATCCCTTGCATCATGCTCATAAATTGGGCCATGTTAGCCCTCATCTCTGCCAATTCAGCCTGAACTTGATCCATGCTTCTCTGTTGATTCAGTCTTGTCGCGTAGTGGTGCGGACGATGATCAGCAATCCTGCCTAAAACAGGAACCAGAGTGAGAAACCTCTTCAGGAACACCTGTAATGCAAGAATGATATGTGTATGATGCATATGATGCGTATGATATGTTCATTTCTCAGGCATTCAAGAGTCTCGTCCATCTTTTGAAAAATGGCAACCTGTTACATAAACAACAAAGAAGCACCCTACACTGGATGACAAGCACAAGTGAAACATCAACAATCTCATCTATAAGCATGAGAAATAAGGATCATACAAACATAGTTCAATCAAAGATTCACATCATCAGAGTAAAACAGGGAATCCTATCCAACAATCCTGGAGGTGATTCTCAAAATAAACAACAAGACAAACTAAGAAAGTCGTCCTCCAGGAATGAGAGTCTTCAGATACTGGCACTGATCAATCAACCGGTCACACTCTGAACACTCAGGTAAAGGGGTGATCTTCTCCTTCAGTTGCACTTTGAGTTCCACAACTTCCTCTCTGAGCTGGCTCTCTGCTGCATGCCTTAGGTCCACTTCCTTCTTCAACTGAATGTCTTTGTCCTTAAGCTGTCTTTCCAAGTCTCGCATCTTCTTTTGGTAATTGGCTTCCGCTCTTTGCAACCTCAAGCGCTCATGGTGTTCTTCATTCAACATTGTCTCTATCTCATCATAGGACCTCTTTTTGTTCTTCAATCTACTAGCACTTTCACTTTGCACTCCTTTGAGCTGGTGAGCCAAATTCAGCTTATCAGCTTTGGCTTTGTAAAGCTCCATCTGTATCTCTTGTTCCTTCTCTTTCAACTGGCGATTCTCCATTAAGGCTTGTTTGTAGTACTCCGCAGGCACATTCTCAGCATGTATCAAAGGTGGTTGCTCTTGTAATGGTTCCATCCTATCAAATGGTAGCAACAAAGTTCCAACTCTTTCCTTGACCCATTCAATGTAGACAGGCATAGCAATTGCAAACTTCTTCCCTAAAACAGATCCATCCTTGACACCAATACTCTCCCAAGCTTTTCCCAACTGTTCCAATCTAGCTGGATCACTTCGTTTCTCAAAGTACACACTCTCAGCTATCTCCACATCTTGTGGCCTTTCATTCATGACAAAACCCAACTGACGGAGAGAAAGAACCGGGTTGTAATTGATGCAACCCTTAGTTCCTATGAGTGGAACATTATGAAACCTTCCACAACTCATAATAACATTGCGCACATTAATCCTGTAAGCTTGCCACTTGATATCATAGGATGTGAGCGACATGATTCTATGAGTCCACTTATGAGTATTCTGAGTATCCACAAAAGGTCCATTGGTTGGTAGAAAAGACAAGAACCATTTGAATAGCAAAGGGAGACAACACCTGATAGCTCCACCCTTACCATGCCTGCTGTGTATAGCATAATAAGTGTCAGCTAACAAGGTAGGAACCGGGTTTCCTCCGATGAAAATAGTGATTGCTGCAAAGTCCATAAAGTTAGGCATGCTAGGAAACAAAACAACTCCATAGATCATGACAGCCAACTGAGCGTTGAAAGCTTCCCAATTCCCTTTCTTTGCTTCTTCCTTAGCCATTCTCACCAAGAACTTCAAGGACAAACCCACAACCTCACCACTTGGTTTCTAATTGTCACTCACTTCTTTGATACTCAAATAAAGAGCCTTAGCAACAACTCTGAAATCTACCTCCTTTGGCACATCTAGGAAGGGTACTTGGTATCTGATTCAGACATTCATGAGGATGGAATACTCTTCAAGAGTGGGCACCAACTGATAGTCCTGAAAAGTGAAGCAACGGAGCTCTGGATCATAGAACTGTAAGAGAGTCTGCAGAGGTACCGGATCAACCACCATCTTCAACAATGTCAGAATATCCCCATACTGATCATCAAACACCTTCTGATTACAGTCGGTCACCAGATTACTCAATTCTTCCAAAGATGTCAACGGCTCACGATAAAAACTGTAGGTGCAAGTCTTCCTCTTCAACTCTGGAATGGCTGCCATCTCTCGACGTGAACAGACTCCTGAATGAACCTGAGAAATGATATGCATGTGCGAGTTAGCTTTTTTCTTTCTTTTTTTTTTGCATTATTTTTTTTTTAAAATAAACATGCTATGATGCAAATGATGAATCCATGACTGGTTGGCTGTGTATCACGAGGCACAGGATCAGACCTTCGGCATGAATTCGGAACCAAAAACCACAGATCAAGGTCATCTGGAACCCATACTTCAGAACCAAGTCACCAACAGGACCAAACAGAAGTCACCAACAGGACCCGGTCACCAACAAAGCAAGTCACCAACAGGACACGGTCACCAACAGAGCAAGTCACCATCTGTACCTGTAAATGATTCATTCCCGCCCCACTCACGGGTGTCATCTAGGCCAGGGTAAGGTCAATAAAAACGCAGGATAAACAACCCTTTCAAGAATATCATCATATACACACCAGATGTATGCAACGATAATACCCATCAGGATCTGAACTGCTCGTGATACCATGTTCCGCTAAGTGGCGCCATACCACCCGCTTCCCATGAATCACTCTATTCCTAGGTGTCCTAAAGTTCACTCATAGCCTGGGTATTGGGCCTTTTACCTCTTGTGATCCCCACCCAACAGAGAAACAGATACACAACCAGCACAATGATAATATGATGCATGCAAACATATATGCAAATATATACAATCACATCATAATAATCATAAATGCAATAAATAAAACAGCAAAAGCAACCAAAACTATCCTAGAGAGCGCTAGGATTGACTCGCTTAGGGAAGATGGACCAGCAAGAGGTCAACTTCACTATATTCCCCAGCAGAGTCGCCAACTGTCGCATACGCGAAAAACAACCGGCGGGAACAGACACAGAGCCGCCACCGTGCGTTATTTATCCCAAAGGAGGGAAAGGAAACGCTCGAAGTAAACCTGGAAAGGAAATGGTCTTGCGACCAGAGATCGCTAGGATCGGGAGTCGGTTACGCTAGGGAAAGGTATTAGCACCCCCTCACGTCCATCGTACTCGACGGGATCCACGCTCGAAAGAATAGAAGAAAGGTTGCTAAATAACTGCTCAAAACTGCACAAAACTAGAATAAAACACATATGAAAGAAGGAGGAAGGGGACTCGGCAGGATGTCGCATCCTGGGCCTACGTAGTTTGTCAGACACAAACATTAGAGTCGACGTAGTTCGGGGAAACTAGAAACATGCTCGCTAGGATGTCGCATCCTATGCATACGTATCTTCTCTAACCAGAGGAAGAATCAGAGCACTCGTAGCTCGGCTAACGCATGCCGAAACAAACTCTAAACAGAGACGTTGAGACGTCAAAGCAAACACACAAACGCAAATAGGAAACGGAACGTCAATCGCTAGTCTTACATCCAACTCCACGAAAGAAACAGGAAATAGATAGCCAATCAATGATCTTACATCTGACTCCAAGCACACGACAAAAATAGGAAACCGAAGGCCAATCACTGGGCTTACATCAGACTCCAAACACACACACAAAGCAGAAGGATCTCGATTACAACTAGGGCAAGAGAAAAGGAAGGTCTCAATCGCAACGAGGGCGAGAGAAAAGAATCGCATCAAGGGCGAAAACCAGCAAGGATTAAAGGTTAGTCGTCAGTCAAACTCGACAAGACATCGCATCTCGTGCCTACGTATCTCATCTGAACATGAGAATCAGAGTTCGTAGTTCGGCTAAACTGTTTCTATTTGTTTTGTGTTTTTTAGATGAACAACGTTAGTACGCAATCTACCAGATGCTCGACCTTTGGAGACTTACTCACCTGTAGTAGAAGGAGTCAACGTGTCCTTAAGAGAAGATCAAGTTTGTTTGTGTTTTAGGAAAGCTCACGCAAGAAAGGAAGTCCTAGACGAAGGAACCGTGCTACCTTAATTGACATGCAAACGAGAGACTACACGAAGTCTAGCAATCCTATGGGGATACAATCACACCACACAAAAACATAACATGAAGTAAACACACCAACAAGGGGGCTCAAACATCAATGGTGAGGCTTTAGTCAAGGGGTCATATCAACCTCGACAAACAAGCCGACACTGGAAGGGTATCTGAGGGCTCTTAACCACTAACATTGACCGTCAGAGTGAGCAGATGAAAGGTAATGAGGATAAGACCTCATAGCTCTTAACCCGGGCCTGGGTGAGCTTGAATCAATGAAAACATGGGGATCCAGAATGTGGGACCCTACTCCACTTGACTAACTCTATATACAAGATCTTGGGTGTTTATTCAAAAGCATCAGCACGTAGTGCAAGCTTAATGAACGACTCAAACGAGTAGCAGGGGATTGATTGCTAATCCCTTCTATCTTCCAATTGCCTCTTCACTTAGGAGGACTTGAAGTACATGGCACAAATATAAACAATCACAGTCATTGCCTCTTAAGGAGGACTTCAGCCAAATGCCTGCCAAAAGAAACGACAGGGCTTCCAGACTACATGGAGTTAGAGGATGATTACCTAGGTGGTATGCCAACCACAAGCAAAGAAAATCTCAAGCAATGAGCTAAAGCGACTAATGTACCTGTAAGAAAGTCAAACAAGTCAATATTCACATCCAGACAAATCAAACAGGCAATCAACAGTGGTTCTATATGTACACAAGTCAAGCTCTATGTGCAAGCATTCAAATAATTCCACCATACTCAATGAACCTACAACACAAAGGATTAGTGGACAATATAGTTTGCATCTCAAGTCATGAGATCACATCAATCATCAAGGCTAATAGCTTGAACCTTAAATACAAAGCTCAAAAGATGAGTACAAACCACTAGTACCAAGACTAGGGTCAAAGGCAAAGCAAAAAGTCAAAACAGCAACCAATATTCAACATGAAGCACATTTATTCAAGTAAGAACATGTCCTAAAAAGGACCAGACTCAAATCCTAAGGCAAATCCATCTAATGATCATGCAAAGGCAAAGGCACACAATGGTGTTAACAATTGGACATTCAAATGAGAAAATGCACATTAAATCAGAAACACATCCAATAATCATGAAACTTTTTGTGTGATATCAACATGTTAAACCCAATCATCATGCAAAAATCTAGAATCAGAGGAGCTCAATTGACGTGTATATGAAAATGAACAAGATCAACATCAAAATATGTGACACACATTGTCACACCATACATTCATGTGTCTAAAACTGAAATAAAAAATGATAAAAATGCCAAACCAAATCTCAAAAATCAGGCAACATGTTAGGAATCAGCATATCAAATTTCATGTTAATTGGATTAAGTATAAGCATTTCACAATCAATTGAATGAAGCATGGTAGATTTGCATACATGTTCAAACACACAATCTCAATTAAAAATCCAGAACCATTCAATTCACACAAATGACATCTAAAAATAAAAGACATCAATACAAACAAGTGAAAAAAATTGGAAGCAATTTGGATTAATTTCCTATTTTTTATGATTATTTGAATTTGAATGAAATAATGAAATAAATGTTGAAAATGTTAATTGAAAATGAAAATGGAAAAATGCATGAAACATGTATTGAACACAGGACATGGCAGTCAGAAATAGGCGCTGGTAAAACAATTGGAACAAATCAAAACTAACGCAGGCCAGAATCGAACAGGAGAAGGCAAGGTTCAAGTGCGCATCATCAAAATGCCAGCGTTTGATTTAGTGAAGGAAATAATCAATTGGAAAATCACATGCATTCACACGGGATCAAACACAGGCCATATGAGTGAAAGGCGTCCAAACAGTAAACTGAACACGCTGAACCAGAAAAGCCCTAGCCACGGTGGTTTCCACCGTCTTCTTCATGGAGACGGTGGCGCTACAGTGAAGCTCAACAATTTTTTTTCCAGAAAACAGCATGGCATACATCATTCGAAAGCTTATTCCATGCACATTCCAAATCTAACATTATCTAAGCCTAGATCTCAATAGATAAAGCAAATCGAGCAGAAACATAATGCATGTCAAAAGTTCAAGTTCACATATCTTGCTCATTTTCTAACCAAATCACAATCTCCAAACATCATCATCACCAGCATGAAAAGATCTACCATAACATGTGCATAAAATAGAGAATTAAGAGGTTCGAAATCCTAACCTCTTGAAGAGCAGTGGATGAAAATAAGCGTATTCAAGGCCTAGCAATGTCCAGATCTCCTCTATCACTTGTATATTGAAGCTTTAGGCACGAATTGAAGCTTGAAATGGCTTGGATCTTGATCAATTTGCAACTTCCATCTTCATGTTCTTGAGCTTGATGTGCACTAATCTTGGCCAAAATCCTCAATCCAGAGCTTGAATCTTCATCAATCACACTCAATAAACCAGAATATGCAAGAAAATTACTATGCTATGTGAAGAATTTTGAAGTTTCAATTTGGAGAAAATTTGGAGGGAAAGCAAATTTGAGATCTAGAATGTGATAGAATGAAAAATTCTGTTATGATTAGCATTATATACCACTTCCTAATTACTTTGCTAATGATAATTTGCAATGGCTAATGAAAGTTTAATGCAAAATGAGGTGTATGACCAAATTGCAAAATTCACCTTATGCATGGCTCAATCCCACGTGAACAGTAGCATGTATGGTCCAATTACACTTAAAATGAACTTATCAACATGATGGAATGGTAAAAAAACTCATATGATCAACCAAATTCAAATTCTTCATTTTCCCTCCAAAAAGCACATGCATGGCCAAATGATCATGTGACATTATTTCATGCAATGCAATGATGGATTTGGAAAATATAGGCCATGACAAGCAATTTGCAAAAAGAGTGGCCTAAATTGGAGTTTTGGATCAAAAGTTATGGCACTTTGAAGTTTCATGCATACTTGGTGATCATTTGCTCATAACTCCTCAACCATTCATCAGATGCTCATGATCTTGGACTTTTTGGAAATGGGAGAGAAAGATCTTCAACTTTCATGTTGGACAAAATTTTCTTTGAAGCTTATTTGATGTTGTAAAGTTAAGTTGAAAGTGGTCCAAAAACTTGCCATTTTTGGAAACTTTTGATTTGGCTTCAAAGTCTTCAAGGTAGATGTTTGACATGATGAATAAACCTCTTTGGGACATGAATGAAGTGTATCAAACCATTTCTCCATCTCCTAGCCCTCAATTGACTTTCAGTTGACTTTTATGGGCCCTAGATAACCTGAAACTACACTGTGGACTTTGAGCCTCTAACACTTGGTCAAGTTGCTTCAAAATGAACCATGGTCCATATAAGCTCTCTAGAATACTCATGTGGCCTTCAACTCAAGGAAAATCCTTGTCTTTTTCACTGAGGAATTCTCTTGATGCCAGTTCTTATTGATATGATGCAATGCACTATGTAATGTTAATGACCTAAAAACTGAAAATGTAAGCATGAATGGGGGCGCAAATTTGAGGTGCTACACTTAGGATTGGCATTAATTTTGCAAAACAAATAATGTAATCATCTCTGTTGTTTTAATATGTTGGGTTGAAGAAGTTCAACATCTGGACCAACATGTCATGTACGATGTCACGACATCATGCCTGTGACATCGCACATGTGTAGAAAACTGAATTAATTAATTCAGTATATATTCTGGGATTAGTGAGGATATTTGGTGAATATCCTAACTTCCTTGTGGAGGTCTTAAAGACTCAATCAGAATATATAGGCTCTAAATATGGAGATATATATGGAGAGATTTTAGGAACTTGAAGACCTTATTTGTAGCAGAAATTTTCTGTTGAATCTGTAACAGCAAAGAAGAAGTTTGCTGCAATTTCTGAAGGCCCAAATCCAGTTGGGTGATTAGGTTATAAATAGCATATTGTAACCTAGTTTTTGTAAGCCTCATAGAATGAAAATTTAGGGGTGTGTGTGAGGTAAACCTCCCAACCTGTGGGAAGGTTACCATGTGTTTCTCAGTGTTCAAAGCTGAGAGTATTTGTAACTCAAAGCCTATAGGCAAGAGTTGTTATGGTCTTGAACGAAGCTGTGAAGCAAGTTCAAGGTGTTTGAACATTACATTGTATTTGTAGTGATAGTAATAGAAACTGGAGGTTTCTATCTAGGAGTTCCTAGGTATAGATTGCATTGGGTAGGGACTAAGTGAAGAGTTGTAAACGGGGGAGTTTAACTCTGAATTAATACTGCTGATAGTGGATCTTCTTCCTGGCTTGGTATGCCCCCAGAGTAGGTGATGTTGCACCGAACTGGGTTAACAATTTACTGTGTTTGTTTTCCTTCTGCATGTTATAATCCTTCTGCCATAACTCAGCTAGTATTTCAGTCTGCTTATCAAGATACTAACAGACCTGGTACATAGCCTTCTGTTTGAATGTCAATCAGAATGTTTTGACATTCATCACTGACAGCATATACTGAATAATAGGCATGTTGATCTTAGTTCAGTATTCAGTTAAGTCTGGTCTTCAAGAGGATAACAGACCTGGCCAAAGGATCATAGTGCAACTGTCAAACTGGATGTCTTGATAGTTGTTCGTGTAGGCTGATACTGAAGTAGAGACTGGTTAGTCTTTTACAGTATAGCAAAGTTAGCACAGTCTGTTTTCAGGAACATAACAGAATCAGCATGAGGTATATGCTCTGGATGTCAAATTGAATGTTGTGACATTCACACCTGACAGCTTGTGCTAAATTGTAGGATAATTAGTTTTTCTGTTTCAGTATTTTTCTTAGGCTATTTTTAGGAACCCAACAGCTGAGCTAAAATCCAGGAAAATAACAACTAACCTACATTTAATGAACCTAACAAATAGCATATTTGTTAGCACCCTAATAAGTGGAAATTAGATTAACTTGTTCAACCTTTATTTTAGGAAATACAAGTACAAGGCCAGCAAACTGGAATAATGTAACAGATGATGTTCAAATCACTATTGAGACATCTTGCTGATAACGGTGTAGGAAAATAATAGAAGTTAGAGATATGGTTGATCTCTACTGAGTCTTTCTACCAAATGCACAGAACTAGGTGTTCCTCCATTCTAGGGTGACATAGAAGCAGATGTCGTGACATCTGTGAACATGTGTATATTAGTACAGGGTTTTATTTGTATAACTGTCTTGCTGTATTAGTGACAATGTTGGATCAGATGTCATGACTTGGAGTAGAACATCTGAATCCTGACTACGCCAGAATTTCACAAACGGGAAACAGAAAGCCAATCAATGGTCTTACATCTAACTCCACAAAGCAAAACAGGAAACAGATAGCCAATCAATGGTCTTACATCTAACTCCAAACAGATAAGCAATCGCTAACCAGCGAACACCAAAGAAAGAGATTCTCCAACTGACAAACTAAAAGGGAGTCTGGTACTCGGACCTAGTAGTTGTCAAGCAAAACACCAAGCAGACGCTGAGACGTCAGAAGAAACAAAGAGGTTGAACACACAGACTAAAAGGGAGTCGGGAACTCGGACCTAATAGTTGCAAACAAAACACACGCAAAAGAGAAAAAAGGGTGGAACACACAGACTAGAAGGGAGTCGGGACCTCGGATCTAATAGCTGTCAAGCAAAACGCACGCAAAAAAGAAAAGGGTGCCGGAGAGATCTCGCACGATCTCCTGCCTACGTACCTCATCTGGTATGAGGATCAGGGCGACGTAGTTCCCCTTAACAGGGAAGAAACTTTCTCCTAACCAGAGACTAGGGAGATAACAACTAAAAGGGAGACTACGACTCGAGCCTAGAAGTTGTCATGCAAACGATCCCTATGTTGAGGTCTCTAATCACAACCTAACTCGCACAGGAAGCAAGCTAGCCTAAACAGCAAGTAAACAAGCACAAGTGAACAGGTATCACACACTATATGCAAACAAACGGCTCATACAAGGTTGGGCTTTAGTCAAGGGGTCATATCAACCTCGACAAACAAGCCAACACTGGAAGGGTGTCTGAGGCTCTTAACCACTGACATTGACCGTCAGGGTGAGCAGATGAAAAGGTAATGAGGGTTGTACCTCATAGCTCTTAACCCGGGCATGGGTGAGCTTGAATCAATGAAAACGTGGGGATCAAGAATGTGGGACCCTACTCCACTTGACTGACTCTATATACAAGGATCTTGGGTGTTTATTCAAAAGCATCAGCACGTAGTGCAAGCATAATGAAAGACTCAACTGAATAGCAGGGGATTGATTGCTAATCCCTTCTATCTGCCAATCGCCTCTTCAATTAGGAGGACTTGAAGTACATGGCATAAATATAAACAATCACAGTCATTGCCTCTTAAGGAGGACTTCAGCCAAATGCCTGCCAAAAGAAACGACAGGGCTTCCAGACTACATGGAGTTAGAGAATGATTACCTAGGTGGTATACCAACCACAAGCAAAGCACAGCTTAAGCAATGAGCTAAAAGCGACTAAAGTACCTTTGCGAAAGGCTAGTCAATTAGTAACTCAGACAAACAAACAGAAAACAAACAAAACCAATCAACAGTGTTACACCAAGCAAAGCATAAGTGCAAGCACTCAAATTGTTTCATCATTTCAAATGACCTACAAAACAGCAAGGGTTAGTGGTCAAAGTAATTGTCATCTCAAGAAATGAGGCCAAACTGTTAGACTATGGCACGGATCTAGAAGGGGGGGTTGAATAGATCCCAATTAAAAACTTTAGTCGGCGCTACCAATTTAAAAGAAAAATTGGTTTTAAAATTGTTTTTAGATGCGGAAGCGGCCGAGGAAAATTAGTCTAAAACGAACCGTTATTGGAAAACCGGATATGCGTTAAGCTAATGGATATTGGATTAAAAGAGATACAATTCACTACACACAAAGCACAATCAATTATATAGTTCACTTATTTGCAAGCCTAGTTCCAATGAGTTAAAATACCAAATTGAAACACAATGCAAACTTAAGGCAACTTTAGCTTAGGCAATTTTGCAAACACTTGGTGTGCACAAACACTCCGAGTGATTTTTGAGTTGAGTAAGTGTTTCGATTTATCCTAGTACAATATGTTATTGTACTTAGTATTCCAACAACAGTTTGCAACACTTTCTCAACTTAAATCAATGTTTGTCAGAAAATTGCTTAAACTAAAATCACTTAAATTTTAAGCTGAAAATTAACTTGTGCAGAAAATTTAAAGAAGACAGAGATTTGATGAGGCAGTTCCCCCGCCGTCCTCGCTTCGGGGTACGTCTGCCCTCAATTCTAAAAATAGAATTGAGCTGATCAATAGATATAACCTGTGATGTTTAATCGTTTTTACAAGGAGTGCAGAGTATGTAAACAACAGAATTTCGCAATATGTTGAATGATACTTCTTCTCCTTTCCCCTTGATTCAAGATGAATCAAGACCTTTGATTGTTGATGTTTGACCTCCGTTTCCTGCCGCTCGTTGATGAACCTTCCGTTCTTCAATCCCTTGGCCCGGCTGATCACGAACAAGAACAATCAAACCCGGATTCTTCACTGCTCAATCACCGACTCCGCTACTAAACTGATGAAGACTCTCTCTTATCAGTTACCTTCGCTCAGCTGAATGATAAGGAAGCAATCCGTCCAAAAAACCCCCAAACGCAAACCGGTATTGGAGGATAAAACCCTAATGGTTTTATTCAAGAAAGAACCTGTCAAGACTTCAACTCGAACCCGATTCTTCAATCGCTACCTCGAACCTTATCACCTTCAAACTGTCACAAATCGCATCAAAAGTTATTGTGTGCAGTTGATGAATTTTGAACTGTTGAAGATGAAGATGATGAATCTTTGACAACTATTTCACTCTTTCTTGTTTCCTTGAACACTTGTACTCAAAAATTCAAATGTTAGTTAATAGAAGTGTTTTTACTTCTATTTATAGTAGCAGACAAAACCAAACAGACAGAACAGAAATTTAAACTTTGAAATAACTCAGAAAACTGAGTTTGCGCGCGAGCGGTCGACCATAGGGTCAGCGCACGCTGACCCGTGGGGTACGCGCTGACTGCATGCGTCGACGCAAGGGATTTTTGCGCCGACCCGTGAGTTAAGCGTCGACCCTATGCGTCGACGCAAAGGGTTCTTGCGCTGACTTCCTCCAGTTTGCCTAGAGCCTTTGCGCCGACCCGTGAGCTTTGAGCTGACCCCTATGGTCGACTCAAAGCCTTTAAATCTGCAAAAAAGCTGTGGTTAGTGATTTTCACATATTTGGTCATGATCACGCTTTGTTTATATGTCTTTAAAGATTATAGTAGCTTTAGGATAACGTGAAAAAGGATATGGTGGGTAATGTGATGCATTTGTTCGTAGACTTGCATGGTGGTCTTTTGTCATCATCGAAACTTGACATCGTATGTTGTATGAGACTTTGTCTTTACATACTCCCCCTTTTTGATGATGACAACCCGTATAACTCAGCGTGACGAACATCATGCAGTATTAACACATTTTGCACACTCCCCCTTTCTTTTGTAATCTAAGGCCATTTGCAGTTTGTCAGACTGTTAGTTTGTCAGCAATGTCAGCATTTTTCTCCCCCTTTGACAACATCAAAAAGAGAGACAGAGTAACTATTCAAGGTTGCAACGATAAATTCACAGGCAGTAGTAGATACCAACGAAATAATATCACACAAATATCATTTCTTAGCAGTAGTCATTAATTAAGAATGAGAAAATACATAAAGAAGTTGTGGTGCATAGACAGGCAAAACAACAACAAGATACATGCAAAAACAACAAGCAAGATGTAAAGTGCATATGAGTGGCTATTGTCTTAAGTGACGGTGTCCAGGATGGTAGCATACGCCTGGATTTCTGCTGGGGTCAGCCAGAGTTTCTAGGTAATCGGTGACACCTTCCAGATGCCTAAGACTCCCGGTGACTTGCCGATCCAAATCTGCATATCGTTAATTTAAGCTTGTGGAGAGATTTTCGAGCCGCTCATTTTGGGTTTGAAGTTGACTGTTGATTTGAGCAAGTCGGTCATCTTGGGATTGCATGAATGTTTGTTGGGCAAGTTGCATGCTTTGCATCATCTCCAACAGCTCTGAAGAATCAGCTTGATGTGGAGGGGATGGAGGAAGTTCTTCCTCAACCTGGTGATATGGCTGGTAAAATTCACGTTGTGTTGTCCAACCTGAATGTTGCCATTCACCCCAGCCGCCCCATTTTGGAGCATCTTCTTCATATGTATCCGGCTGCTGAACCCAAGCAGAGCCGGAGTGATCATGCAAGCCAACTGGTGAAGGACTTGCGTCTCCACCAATGTAAGCATCATTGTGCCTTATTTCTTCTTCCTCTTCTTCGTCTTCTTGTTCTCTTTCCACTTCATCATCTTGTTCTTCACTTTCATCACTATCAACCCTTGGAGAAACATATCCTCTTCTAACAAACTTGTATTTCTTCTGCTCCTTGCACCATAGATAGCCCATCATAGACATGGTTTTTGTGCTAAACTCTTTGTCAGGTGAGATTGATTTGAGCGCGAAGGATGGATGACTAACATTGGCAGATGTGAGGACTTCTTGGATGAAGGATCCGTAGGTAAGAGCGGTTCCTCGTCCGGAATCCCGAAGGCCATACATTCTACTGGCAATGTAGTATGGCCAGTTAATTTTTATCTTATTTTTCAGAATGTAAAGCAAATGAACTTCGGGTTGTTCGACTCTAGAGAGACCGCCCTTCTTGGGCCGCAGGATGCGTGAGACAATCCAGTGGAGAATCCTTTCCCCGGCGCCCAGTTTGCCTGCAGTGACGGTTCGTGGGAACAGGTCACTCTGCACAAACTCGTCAGGATATGGCTCTTCCAACATGTCATTTAATGCAGTCTTAAACTCATAGCCATCAATGTGGTGAGAATCAGTCACCTCAGGCAGGGGGTTTCCAGCATCATCCACAGACAAATCAAAATATCTATTCCAAAAGTTTGATTTAACTGATACCTTAGCAGAGCCAACTTTGGAGGAGAGTTTGTGTCCCCGAAAGTTCTCATGAAGACCGGAGTAGAAGACTCGCACAAGGTCTTCACTATATTGAGAATTGCACTCCAAGAAATTTAGGAAGCCTTGATGCTGCAATAGGCCCACGATTCGAGCGAGTTGCATGCGTTCAGCGGTAAGCTTGTAGAACGCATGTTGTGGCACAACTCCTCGTTTACCTATGTCTTTGTTGAAGATTTCAACACGAGCAGGTGGAACGAGAGATACGGCAGATATGGGAAGAGATACACCGGATGATTCACGTGGTCTCTTGCCGGAAGGTCTGCGTGATGAAGAAGCCATTTGAGAGGGTTTTGAAGCCAAGTGTTTGGATGTATAGAGAAGGTTTAATGAGGGTTTTGATAGTGATTTTTCAAGAGAGGGGTTTTTCCCAATTTATAGTGTAAAGGTTTAGGGTTTTGGGAAGATGGAAGATCAAAGAGCAAAAGCCACTAGGTAGGTGCAAGTTACAAAGTAGTGGGTAGTTTGAAAGGTAATGGAATGTAATTGCACATTTAATGATGAAATGCATGAGTGATGATTCAAATTTTTCTGCAGAAAAACGGAATTTTCGAGCGATGCGTCGACCATACCCCTGTATGCGTCGACGCATACTGTTTGATTTTTGAAAATATGCAGAAATTAATTTTCATGCGTCGACCATAACCCTGGTGCGGTCGACTCATACTGTACAAGTTTTCATTTTCCACTGTTTACCACATGCAATGACTAGTTTGATGCATAAGCAACAGTATATACAGCAATACACAACCAAATGGATATATTAAGGGAATATATATATAAACCACATCATTTTGAGATGAAATTTTGAAGTCATGAGCTTTAGCAGAGATATAGAGAAAGGAACGATATCACCTTAATACCACAGTGACTTAGTGAACATTAGACATGTGCTTGCAACAACAGAGATTTGTTAGAAGTACAGTATTAAGGCTTAAGATGTGAGAATGTAAACAGCAGTTTAGACTGCCCGTTCCGAAATATCGAGGATGCCAAGTTCTCGGCGAATATGAAAGAAAGGTTCATTTGCTAGCGGCTTAGTGAAAATGTCCGCTAGTTGATTTTCAGTGTTTACGTGTTCAAACACGATGTCACCTTTCTCTACATGATCCCGAAGAAAGTGGTGTCGAATTTCGATATGCTTAGTGCGAGAGTGTAGCACAGGATTTTTGGTTAGGTTAATAGCACTCGTGTTGTCACAAAATATGGGAATACGTTCCAGTTTTAAGTTAAAATCCAATAGTTGTTGCTTAATCCATAAGATTTGGGCACAGCAACTACCGGCTGCAACGTATTCAGCTTCGGCGGTTGACAAAGCGACAGAAACTTGTTTCTTGCTATGCCAACTAACCAAAGAGTTTGAAAATAGATGACAAGTGCCACTTGTGCTTTTCCTATCCGATTTGCAACCGGCAAAGTCGGAATCGGAAAAACCTACCAAAGAACAATCATTACCTTTGGAATACCATAGTCCGTACTTCGGAGTACCGGATAAATATCGAAGTATCCGTTTAACGGCTTTTAAATGGGATTCCTTGGGACATGATTGGTATCTTGCACACATGCAAACACTAAACATAATATCGGGACGAGAAGCAGTAAGATAAAGGAGTGAACCAATCATACCTCTATACCGTTTTACATCTACTTCCTTACCGTCTTCGTCTTTGTTCAAGTTGGTACACGTAGGCATGGGGGTGTCTATGGCTTTAGCTTTTGCCATGTCAAATCTCTTGATAAGGTCCAAACAATACTTTGTCTGGCTCACGAAGGTTCCTTCTTTGAGCTGTTTGATTTGTAGACCGAGGAAGTATGTGAGCTCCCCCATCATACTCATCTCGAACTCACCCTGCATAAGGTCAGAAAACTCTCTCACAAGTTTCATGTTAGTAGATCCAAAAATGATATCATCCACATAAATTTGCACTAGTATCAAGTGCTTTCCTTGACGTTTAATGAAGAGGGTTGTGTCAACCTTTCCTCTTGAGTAACCTTGATCTAGTAGGAACTTGCTTAGTCTCTCATACCAAGCTCTAGGAGCTTGTTTGAGACCATACAAGGCCCTTTTTAGTTTATAAACATGATCAGGATGCTCATGGGATTCGAAACCCGGAGGTTGTGCGACATAAACTTCTTCATTAATGTGACCGTTAAGGAAAGCGCTCTTAACATCCATTTGGAATAGCTTAAAATCCTTTGCACAAGCGAAGGCAAGGAGAAGGCGTATAGCCTCGAGTCGGGCAACCGGCGCATAAGTTTCCTCATAGTCGATGCCTTCCTCTTGGTTATACCCTTGCGCGACTAAACGCGCCTTATTACGGGTTATTACCCCGTTTTCGTCCAGCTTGTTCCTAAACACCCATCGGGTGCCGATTACTCGATGATCTCGCGGAGGAGGGACAAGGTCCCAAACCTCATTTCTGGTGAACTGATTAAGTTCCTCCTGCATTGATAAAAACCAGTGTTCATCGAGTAGGGCTTCTTTAGGGTTTTTAGGTTCCATCTGCGAAACGAAAGCGAAGTGATAACAGAAATTACTTATCTTAGACCGAGTTGTTACACCCTTTGAGATATCTCCGATAATGTTGTCGATTGGATGGTCTTTGGAAGACTTCCAAGCTTGAGGAAGATCATCGTTTGAAGGCGGATGATCTACTTTTGTTTCATCATGGTGTACATCTTTGTCCTCCTCAATTTTGATTGTGTCGGGTTGATCAATCCCCGGCTCGCCATCATTGAGTATGTCTTTGGTAGATGTACCTGCACCATGAAAAACACTATCCTTTCCGACGTTTCTCGGATTGGATTCATCAAAGGTAACATGCACAGACTCTTCTACTGTAAGTAATCGCTTGTTGTAAATTCTATATGCTTTGCTAGATTGAGAGTATCCGAGGAAGATACCTTCGTCGGCTTTAGAATCGAATTTCCCTAAGTTTTCTTTTCCATTGTTTAACACAAAACATTTGCAACCAAAGACATGAAGGTGAGAAACATTTGGCTTTCGCCCTTTTAAAAGTTCATACGGTGTTTTGTTTAGAATGGGGCGAATGAGCACCCTATTCAAAACGTAACAAGCCGTACTAATGGCGTCGGCCCAAAAATATTTTGGTAAGCCACTTTCATTGATCATTGTTCTTCCCAATTCTTCCAAAATTCGATTTTTACGCTCCACAACCCCATTTTGTTGAGGAGTACGTGGAGCGGAGAAGTTATGATCAATGCCATGGTTACCGCAATATTCTTCAAATAGGTGATTTTCAAATTCACCTCCATGATCGCTTCTAATTGCAACAATATTTGTGTTTAGTTTATTTTGAGAAAGCTTAGCAAATCGTTCAAAGGCGGCGAATGTGTCACTCTTACTTACTAAGAAAATAGTCCAACAAAATCGAGAGTAGTCGTCCATTATTACGAAACCGTAATAGTTTCCTCCTAGACTCTTAATCCTAGATGGCCCAAATAAATCCATGTGGAGAAGCTCGAGAGGTCTCGTTGTTGAAACGATGTTTTTGGATTTAAAAGAGATCCTCGTTTGCTTCCCTTTTTGACAAGCATCACAAAGGTGATCCTTGGTGAATTTAATTTTGGGGAGACCTAGGACTAGATCTTTTGAGACTATTTTGTTAAGTAAGTCGAAATTAACATGTGCTAAACGTCTATGCCATAACCATGAATCTTCATTCATTGTTACAAGACATTTGTCACTTGTTAACGATACTTCATTTAAGTCAAGCATATATACATTGTTCACACGAAGCCCATTAAACATACTCTTCTTATCATCAGTATGCACAATTTTGCAACAATCTTTTGAAAATGATACATTGTATCCTTTGTCGCATAACTGACTGATGCTAAGTAGGTTATGTTTAAGACCTTCGACAAGCAATACGTCAGAAATAGTAGTGGAAGAGGGATTACCTACACTACCTTTACCAAGTATTGCTCCTCGGTTGTTGTCACCATAAGTTACATATCCCTTCTTCTTAGCCACGAAGTCAATGAAGAGAGATATGTCTCCTGACATATGCCTTGAGCATCCACTATCGAGAACCCATCTTCTCTCGGTAGTCTCGAGGCATTGTACCTGTGATAAGATAATTAACAAAAGGAGGTACCCAATGGCTTATTGGGTCCTGAGTGGTGAGAAGCAAATTGGTTGCATTTGGGCATCCATTGATACATGCCTTTAGGAACTAGAAATCTCCTAAATCTACACTTAGCAATGGAATGACCCTTCTTGCAACAATAAAGACAAGAGAACTTTTCATTTTGATTACTTTTGCTATCTTCATCCTTTATAATATATTTGTACTTTTGATATGGATTAACCATACTTGTTCGAAAATTAGATTTATCAATAGCAAAAGTAATCTTGGGCTCAAGAGCCTTGTTAAGTTTGGCTTTTAGGTTCCTTACTTCACTTTGCCAAATGTAACAAGTATCACACCCAAAGTTCATCATTCTACTTTTAAGGTCCTCATAACTAGTTTTTGTGCTTTCCACTATAGAAGCCTTAAGTGCCTCAAGTTTCCTTTCGGATTCTTGAATTTTTTGTTCTAAATGAGAGAAAATTTTCTTATTTGAGGCAAGCCTTTTAAAGGCTTCTTTTGCTTCACAGTGGAGAGTTTCAAAAACAGTTTGCAGTTCATGATGAGACATACTAGAGGAATTTTCATACTTAGCATGTCGTACCTGTTTCTTCTTATTCTTTTGATGAGCTGAGAGACATAGATTTGCATTTTCATCTTCATCACTTGAGCTTTCATCATCGGAGGAGTCGCTATCGCTTTCCCAAGCAATGTATGCCCTCCTTGGCTTTGATGGTTTCTTATGTGATTTGTATGAATCTCTTTCTTTTGCCTTTTTATTCATCGGACAGTCCGGTTTGTAGTGACCCGGCTTTCCACACTTGTAGCACGACCCTCTAGTTGTTTTTCCTTTGGAGTCATCATTTTTGGAGAACCTAGATTGCTTCCGGAAGTTAACTAAGTTCTTCTCGGAATGTTGGATGCCGTTCTTTCTCACGTAACGGTTGTAGCGTTTGACGAACAGCCCCATATCTTCACTCTTGTCCTCTTCTTCTTCGTCACTCGTAGAATAATCACTTTGCTCTTTTGCTTGAGACTTTGAGGAGGAAGTCTTTAGAGCAATTGATTTCTTTTCGCTCACCTTGGCTTTGTCTTTCTTATCTTTCCTTTCATGTTGTTCCAAGCTTAATAGAACTTGTTCGTGCTCTTGTAGTTTGCCGAACAATGTTGTTAAGTCCAAAATGGTAAGATCGTTTGCCTCTTTGATGGCGGTCACTTTTGGCTGCCATTCCCTGTTAAGACATCTTAAGATTTTATTAGTAGCAACATCATTGGAAATAGGTTTACCTAGTGAATGTAATCGATTGATTAGATGAGTGAATCTCTTTTGCATGTCGGCAATGGTTTCCCCTTGCTCCATGAAAAAGAGATCAAACTCTTGCGTTAGTGTATTGATTCTAGCCAATTTAACATCGTTCGTCCCCTCATGGGCAATCTGAAGTGAATCCCACATGGCCTTAGCAGTAGGACAATGGGATACACGATAGTATTCGTCTACCCCTAATGAGGAGATTAAGATGTTTTTGGCTTTCCAATCATAGTTGTATTTCTTTTCATCATCATCGGTCCATTGTGCTTCAGGCTTAGGCACTATTTCATTATTCTCATTGGTCATGGTTATTTCAATTGGACCATTGAGAATAACATTCCATATTTTTCTATCTATGGAATTTATGTGCACCCGCATACAGTCTTTCCAATAACTATAATTTTCACCATTGAAAACGGGAGCTCTATTGTAAGCCCCTTTAGGTTCGTTAGCCATTTTCTATCAACGTTGTATTTTTGAAGCACGGAGTGAACCGAAGCTCCTGATACCACTTGTTAGACTATGGCACGGATCTAGAAGGGGGGGTTGAATAGATCCCAATTAAAAACTTTAGTCGGCGCTACCAATTTAAAAGAAAAATTGGTTTTAAAATTGTTTTTAGATGCGGAAGCGGCCGAGGAAAATTAGTCTAAAACGAACCGTTATTGGAAAACCGGATATGCGTTAAGCTAATGGATATTGGATTAAAAGAGATACAATTCACTACACACAAAGCACAATCAATTATATAGTTCACTTATTTGCAAGCCTAGTTCCAATGAGTTAAAATACCAAATTGAAACACAATGCAAACTTAAGGCAACTTTAGCTTAGGCAATTTTGCAAACACTTGGTGTGCACAAACACTCCGAGTGATTTTTGAGTTGAGTAAGTGTTTCGATTTATCCTAGTACAATATGTTATTGTACTTAGTATTCCAACAACAGTTTGCAACACTTTCTCAACTTAAATCAATGTTTGTCAGAAAATTGCTTAAACTAAAATCACTTAAATTTTAAGCTGAAAATTAACTTGTGCAGAAAATTTAAAGAAGACAGAGATTTGATGAGGCAGTTCCCCCGCCGTCCTCGCTTCGGGGTACGTCTGCCCTCAATTCTAAAAATAGAATTGAGCTGATCAATAGATATAACCTGTGATGTTTAATCGTTTTTACAAGGAGTGCAGAGTATGTAAACAACAGAATTTCGCAATATGTTGAATGATACTTCTTCTCCTTTCCCCTTGATTCAAGATGAATCAAGACCTTTGATTGTTGATGTTTGACCTCCGTTTCCTGCCGCTCGTTGATGAACCTTCCGTTCTTCAATCCCTTGGCCCGGCTGATCACGAACAAGAACAATCAAACCCGGATTCTTCACTGCTCAATCACCGACTCCGCTACTAAACTGATGAAGACTCTCTCTTATCAGTTACCTTCGCTCAGCTGAATGATAAGGAAGCAATCCGTCCAAAAAACCCCCAAACGCAAACCGGTATTGGAGGATAAAACCCTAATGGTTTTATTCAAGAAAGAACCTGTCAAGACTTCAACTCGAACCCGATTCTTCAATCGCTACCTCGAACCTTATCACCTTCAAACTGTCACAAATCGCATCAAAAGTTATTGTGTGCAGTTGATGAATTTTGGACTGTTGAAGATGAAGATGATGAATCTTTGACAACTATTTCACTCTTTCTTGTTTCCTTGAACACTTGTACTCAAAAATTCAAATGTTAGTTAATAGAAGTGTTTTTACTTCTATTTATAGTAGCAGACAAAACCAAACAGACAGAACAGAAATTTAAACTTTGAAATAACTCAGAAAACTGAGTTTGCGCGCGAGCGGTCGACCATAGGGTCAGCGCACGCTGACCCGTGGGGTACGTGCTGACTGCATGCGTCGACGCAAGGGATTTTTGCGCCGACCCGTGAGTTAAGCGTCGACCCTATGCGTCGACGCAAAGGGTTCTTGCGCTGACTTCCTCCAGTTTGCCTAGAGCCTTTGCGCCGACCCGTGAGCTTTGAGCTGACCCCTATGGTCGACTCAAAGCCTTTAAATCTGCAAAAAAGCTGTGGTTAGTGATTTTCACATATTTTGTCATGATCACGCTTTGTTTATATGTCTTTAAAGATTATAGTAGCTTTAGGATAACGTGAAAAAGGATATGGTGGGTAATGTGATGCATTTGTTCGTAGACTTGCATGGTGGTCTTTTGTCATCATCGAAACTTGACATCGTATGTTGTATGAGACTTTGTCTTTACACAAACCAATCACTAGAACTAGATGCTTGAACCTGAAATACAAAGCTCAAAAGGTGAGTACAAACCACTAGTCCAAGACTAGGGTCAAAGGCAAAGCAAAAAGTCAAAACAGAAGGTGATATTCAACATGAAGCACATTTATTCAAGTAAGAACATGTCCTAAAAAGTACCAGACTCAAATCCTAAGGCAAATCCATCTAATGATCATGCTAAGGCAATAGGCACACAAGATGATCAACAATTGGACATACAAATGAGAAAATGCACATTAAATCAGAAACACATTCAATGATCATGAAAATGTTTATGTGCACACAACATGTTAAACACAAACATCATACCAAAAATTGGAATCAAAAGAGCTCAATTGACATGTATATGAAAATGAACACAAGCAACACCCAAATGTGTGACACACATTGTCACACCATATATTCATGTGTCTAAAACAGAGATGGAAAATTCTAAAAATGCCAAACAAAAGCTCAAAAATCCTGTAACATGGTATGAATGAGCATATTAAATTTCATGGCAATTGGACAATTAATGAGCATTTCACAATCAATTGAATGAAGCATGGTAATTTTGCATACATGTTCAAACACACAATCTCAATTAAAAATCCAGAACCATTAAATTCACACAAATGACATCTAAAAATAATTGACATCAATACAATCAAGTGGAAAAAAATTGGGAGCAATTTGGATTTATTTCCTATTTTTTTATGAATTTTGGAAATTTGAAGAAAATAAAATGAAATAATGAACAAATGCATGGCAAAATGAAATGTGAATAAAAGGTGGAAATGCTATCACCAAGTGTTGAACACAGGACCTGGAGGTTAACAAGGCGTTCAAAATAAAAATGAAACAAATGCGCGCCAAGAGGATTCGAACACGCGCACTATAGGTTCAACAAGCGCTTGGAAAATAAATCACAAAAAGTACATTCGCCTGGAATCGAACTCGTGTTCGTATGGTAAAAGAGGCGCTCAAAGCAAACATAAGCCATGTGAGGATCGAACCCGCTCGGCCAAGGGTCTTGCCACAACACGAAACGCAGTGTTTCGCTGCATAACCCTAGCCGCCACACCAGACGCCGGAACAGTAGTTCCGGTCGTCTTCTCCGACCGTGTACACGGCGGAGCTGCAACTTTTTTTCTAGAATTTTACAAACTATATACCGTTGGAAAGGTCTTTCAATGTACATTCCAGATCCATGGTTATCTAAGCCTAATTCCTAATATATTTTCTGGATCGAAGCAAAGAAGTTTCATGTGTAAAACTTTAAATCAACATATCTCATTCAATATTCATCCAAATTCAACAAAATTCATATCATAATCATCAGCATTCAAAGACCTACCTAATCATGGCAATGAATTGGAGAAATGTGAGATTCGAATTTTCACCAACCTGAACTTGCAGTGACCAAATCCTTGTGGTTAAGCCTTCTCCAGCTCCAGATCTCCTTCTTCACTCTTGTTATGAAGCTTTGAACGGGAATCAGCACTTGAATCCTCTTGAATCTTGTTGAACTTCAAACTTCCATTGACATGTGAGTGCTTGAATCTACACGAAATCTTGCTCAAATGCCACGAAAAATGGATGAATCATACTCCAAACTCCATGAGGATGAAGGATCTATGAAGAAATTGTGTGCTTGTGTGAAGAATTTTTGAATTTCAATGAGAGAGAATTTTGGAGGGAAAAGAAAATTCTAGATCTAGAATGTGAAAACTGATCCAATTCTGTTATGATTAGCCTTATATACTCCCCCTTAATCATGTTGTAATCAAGTTTAAGCATGGCTAATGAAAAATTAACAAAAAATGGAGTGTGATGCAAAATTGGTAAGTGCACCTTATGCATGGCAAAATGGATGTGAACAGTGCACATGCATGGTTCCAATCCACTTAAAATCAACTTATGAACATGATGGAATGATCAAAAAGCTTGTAGCATCAACCAATTTCAAATTATGGATTTTCCCTCCAAAAAGCACATGTATGCACCAATGGTCATGTGATATTATTTCATGCAATGCCATGATGGATTTGGAAAATATTGGTCATGACAAGCAATTTGCAAAAAGAGTGGCTCAAATTGGAGTTTTGGATCAAAAGTTATGGCTTGTTGAACCTCCATGTGCACATTGCAATCATTTGGCCATATCTTCTCAACCATTCATCAGATGCTCATGACCTTGGACTTTTTGGAAATGGGAGAGAAAGATCTTCAACTTTCGAGTTGACCAAAAATTCATTTGAAGCTTCTTTGATGTTGGAAAGTCAAGTTGAATGTGGTCCAAAAACTTGCCATTTTGGAAACTTTCAATTACAGGTCACTTTCCATTTTTGGAAACTTTTGATTTGGCTTCAAATTCTTCAAGGTATGTGTTTGACATGATGAATAAACCTCTTTTGGACATGAATAGAGTGTCTCAAACCATTTCTCCACCTCATAACCCTCAGTTGACTTTCTGTTGACTTTTATGGGCCCCAGATGACTTGAAAATGCACTGTGGACTTTGAGCCTCTACCACCTGAGGAAATGGCTCAGAAATGAACCCCTAGCTCTAATAAGCTCTTCACATAACCATGTGACCTTCATCATCAAAAAATACCTCATTTCCTTGAGAAACCCTGGTTGAAAGAATGGCACTGATTAGGGTTGACCAGAGGTCAAAACCCTAATCCAGAGGAATCTGAGCATGAACAATGAACCCCTTGAGGATGACATAACCATGATGATGATGATGTACCCTTGCAATCAAGATAATGCTCAAGGCCTTGAAGAACCAAGAAAACCCTAATTGAAGCACAAACCCTCAGATGGTTGGTGATCAATTTATGGAGACCCTCAGGCTTGAATCTGGCAGCTTCTCCATCTCTGAAAAGACTTTGGAGGATGACTTATTTATTTTCACATGATATGCAATATGCAAATGCCTAATGTCCTAAAACATGAAATGCAATGTTAAACTAGTCCCAAGAAGAGGAGGGCAAATTTTGAGGTGTTACAGCTGCCCCTATTCAATCCACTGTGAACCTGTCGATATGAACAACCTCGGCTTTCAAATGATCAGGGTGAAGAGTGATTGAATACAAAGAAAAAACGAACAATTTGCGCTCCGCTGGGAAATAAATAACAATGCCTGTTAGAATCGGCAAAGAAGCAATCTCAAAAGAAGAATCCGTCTGGTACAGTGAACGTCGGCCTGAATATCGAAAAGAATGTTGACCTGGATACCAAAATAAATGGTAACACAGGAATACCCATGGCCTGAATGCCGCTCATCAGTCTGAATACCTGAAACCTGGCCTGAATACCACTCCAATCTGAATACCTGAAACCTGGCCTGAATGCCCCCTTCGGCCTGAACACCGGAAACCTGGCCTGAATGCCGGAAGCTGCGTCGATCTGAACTTCGGAAGCTTCTTCGATCTGAACATCGGAAAATCTGGTCTGAATGTACACCTCGGCTTGAACACCGGAAACCTGGCTTGAATGCCGCAAGCTGCGTCGATCTGAACTTCGGAAGCTTCTTCGATATGATCATCGGAAAATCTGGTCTGAATGCCCACCTCGGCCTCAACACCGGAAACCTGGCCTGAATGCCGCAAGCTGCGTCGATCTGAACTTCGGAAGCTTCTTCGATTTGAACATCGGAAAATCTGGTCTGAATACCCACTTCGGCCTGAACACCGGAAACCTGGCCTGAATGCCGCAAGCTGCGTCGATCTGAACTTCGGAAGCTTCTTGATCTGAACATCGGAAAATATGGTCTGAATACCCACTTCGGCCTGAACACCGGAAACCTGGCCTGAATGTCGCAAGCTGAGTCGATCTGAACGTTGGAAACTTCTTCGATCTGAACATCGGAAATCTGGCCTGAGTGCCACAAGTGCTTCAACCTGAACGTTGGAAACTTCTTCGATCTGATCATCGGAAAACTGGCCTGAGTGCCACAAGTACTTCAACCTGAACGTCGGAAACTTCTTCGATCTGATCATCGGAAAACTCGCCTGAGTGCCACAAGTACTTCAACCTGAACGTCGGAAACTTCTTCGATCTGATCATCGGAAAACTTCATGCCTGTCAGCATCGGTAGAAAATAGGGAAAATGATAAATGAGGCGGCACGCGGGCCAACGACCTATGCTGGGGGTAACAAGCCATGAGCATAGCATCCCTACTTAATCCACTGTGAACGACTAATTTGCGCTCAGCTGGGGATTATTATATTTTTTGCTTTTCTTGAACCCCAGAACTTTCTGACTTCTTTTTTCGTCTCTTTTTTTTTTTGAACCCCGGTACTTTGTTGATTGATCTTTTTTTTCTTTTTCTTGGACCCCAAAACTTCTTTGATTTTCATTTCCATCTCCGCCCGACAGAAATTCTTCCTCCAATATCGCACTACTGGGGAATACCGTTGATCCAACGTCACGATGCTAAACTCCTCAGAGTAACATCTTCACCATCCGGCGAAACCAATCCTCAAACGGTAACCACGGCTTGAGTCGCGCTGATCGCGTCATGATGCTAAACTCCTCGGAGTAACATCTTCACCATCCGGCGAAACCAACTCTCAAACGGTAACCACGACTTGAGGCTAACTGATGCTTGCAATGCTGAGGCTGATCTTCCAACCAAATAAACCGATTCTCAAACGGTAACCACGGCTTGAGACTAGCTTATGCTTGCAATGCTTATGCATGAGTTTTTTTTTCCAGCGTAATGCTCCATAACAATGGAAATGCTACGCAATTTATTATGCAATATGCTATGCTTCTCTAAATGATGAATGCATAAACAAGTATCCCCCTCAAGGGACTCTACTGGGAAGCTCGAGGCACTCTGCTGAGGAACTCGATACTACTCCAATCTCCACCCTGCTGGGGAATAGCATTGCTGCTGGGGAAAGGACAACCCTCACCAGGGATGACCTCCGCTGAACCTGATCCGCTTGGGGACTTCGCTAGGGAAACAGCTACCAACGCACTCTGCGGGGAAAACAACAATCTTCGACTTGCTGGGGAAATAACAACCTCCACCTTGCTAGGGAAACAACCTCAGGCCTGGTTGTCGAAGAAACGCCGACCTCGAACCTGCTGGGGAGAACAACAACCTTCAGGCCTGGCCGCCTAAGAAACATCGATCTCGAATCTGCTGGGGAGATATGGCATATCTGATACGGAACACCTGTCGACTCGTCGAACACTGGCATTCACTATCTAACCACAGTGTCAGCTTTCCACTTTTGAGAGCTCCCAGACTCGTTTGGACTTTTCTGATTCATCACCTTGTATTCTTGACTTCTCCGTACTCTACGGAGATCGAACCCCTCAAATTGGTATCAACTTTCCAATTCTTCAGACTTTGAAGAGTCTTCTTGATTAATCCTTCAGGATCGTCGTACGTTCTTCCATCGTCTTTTCACCGTTCCTCCATTCCTCATCCCTAATTGGACTCCACGGGGATCTTTTGTCAAAAGGCTTCACATCACAACCTACAAGTGAGTGAAAATATCTAACAGCACCTGCAAAAGAGATCGTTAGATAAAAACGTGCCCCAGGCGTGCCGAGATTTCAACACCTGGGTCACTCTACCTTCCGAATAAGATTTCAAGTTCTCAATCCTATAAGCATGCATTGGAAGGGACCCGTATGTTTTAAAATGCAAATATTTTTTATCAAAATAAACCGGATGTTTTTGCAATCAAAGCGGTAAAAAAAAAAAATTATTTGACTGAATATGCACTTTATTGATTGAAAATGTGGCTCATAACTGAGCAATACACAGGAAGCAATCCCTGAAAAGAGGTAATTGCGCACAAAAGGAAAAATCTATTCTAATGGCAATGTGAACCCGTGATCTCGTCGAGTTCCAACTCGGTTACACCCCATATGTCCTCAAGACTCTCCGCACTTTCTGCCTTCTGAACAAGACGCTTCCGACCGATCCCTGTCGGGGATTATCCATGTCATATCCAAAGCACCAACGATCATGCTAGACGCAGTTGTTCGTTTCAATCCCTCTTTTTTCTGGACCGCCCTTTTGGGTCTTTAGTCCACCGGGATACCCTTTTTTTCCCAAGCCGCCCTTGTGGGGTTTTCGACTTGCCGGGTGTACAGTTTTTTTTCTTTTTATCCCTAATTTTTGCCCGAACCTTTTTTCATTTTTTTTTGGTTCGCCGGGATGCCCTTTTTTGCCTGGACTCTTTTATTCTTTTCGTCCAGCGGGTCTCTTTACGAAGTATTTTTTAAATGCGTCTGCATTCACAGGGGATGGAAAATCCTCGCCATCCATGGTCGTCAACAACAAGGCTCTGCCAGAGAAAACCTTCTTGACCATGAATGGACTTTCATAATTGGGTGTCCATTTGCCCCGACGATCGTTCTGAGGAGGAAGGATCCTTTTCAACACCATATATCCTACGTGATACACACGAGGTCGCACGCTTCATTCGCTGCTGGTACAACTGCCCATGACCAATGGCCGCCAGCCTCTTTTCCTCAATCAGGCTCAACTCTTCGTACCGAGTCCTTACCCATTCAGCCTCTTCCAGTTTTACGTCCATCAGGACTCTCTACGACGGAATCTGGACCTCAACCGATAGCACGGCTTCCGTCCCATACACAGTGAGAAAGGCGCTGCCCTAGTAGATGTACACATTGAGGTTCGATACCCGGGATACAAGCTTCGCCTTTAACCACATTGTTGGTGCATTCAAATGTTAGCCGGGCAACAAAAGGAATGCGGGATCCTTTCGGCGTAACCAAAACAGCATCGACTCCGTTACCATCCACATCAACGGCCCCATCAAACATCAGAATCCGTTCGGATTCAGGGTCAGGCCCCTCCTCCGGGATTGGTTCCTCACAATCTTTCGATTTAAGAACCATGATGTCCTCATTAGGGAATTCAAACTTCACCGGTTGATAATCCTCAATGGGTTGCTGGGCGAGGTAATCAGACAATACGCTCCCCTTGGTTGCTTTCTGAGAGGTGCATTGAATATCGTATTCAGTCAAAATCCTTTGCCATCTCGCAACCCGTCCGGTCAATGCTGGCTTCTCAATGCTGGCTTCTCAAATACATACTTGATCGGATCCATCTTGGAAATCCATAAAGTGGTATGAACCAGCATGTACTGTCTTAGTCGGCGAGCAGCCTATGCCAAAGCACAACAAGTTTTCTCGAGTAGTGAATATTTTGTTTCACAGTCGGTAAACTTTTTGCTAAGGTAAATTGCATGCTCTTTTCGACCAGACTCGTCATGCTGCCCCAGTACACACCTCATAGACCCCTCGAGGGCTGTCAAGTACAGAATTAATGGTCGTCCCTCCATAGGAGGCATCAGAATCGGAGGCTCCTGCAAATATTCTTTTATTTTTTTTCAAATGCCACTTGGCAATCGTCATTCCACCTGACCGTTTGATCTCTTCTTAACAACTTAAATATGGGTTCACACGTGGCTGTTAGATGAGATATGAACCGTGAAATGTAGTTCAATCTACCTAAGAAACCATGAACCTCTTTTTCTGTTCTCGGTTCAGGCATTTCTTGAATTGCTTTTTCTTTGGTAGGATCAACGATTCCTCTTTTCTTTCACAATAAGCCTCAGTAACTTACCGGACCGCACTCTATAAGTGCACTTACTCAGATTCAACCTCAGTTTGAATTGTCTCAACTAGTCAAACAGCTTGGCCAGATCTACCAGATGCCCCTCCTCTGTTTGGGACTTTGCTATCATGTCATCAACATAGCATTCAATTTCATGATGAATCATATCATGAACCAAAGTCACCATAGCCCTTTGATACGTGGCACCGGCGTTCTTGAGACCGAATGGCATCACCTCTGCTCTTGACACTCGCCTCCAAGGCGGCCCCATCCTTTACTTCCTTTCATACCTCCTCGGTACCCAGGTTAACAAACTCAACTCGCTCCTCGTGCGGCTGAATCGCCTTCTCCTTTTGTTTCAACAACCTGGCTAATTCTTTCGGCAGTTCACAATCTTCTTCGCCTTCTTCTTCGGCATGATAGATTGGATTGTCGAAGTCATACAGGGTGTAACAGAATCGTTATCAATGAGACCCGGAGAATACAATAGTCGGAACGAAGCCAATCAAAAGGAAGGAAAAATGAAAATAAACATTGCCATTTTTTATTTTTGTTTTAAACTGCAAAAATAAATGAAAAACAGGGAACACCGCTTTTAATGTGAAAAACATCCATTTATTAATGATGCAAAATTTTGCACAATGAAACACATGAGGTGGCCCTTACAATGGACCATTACGTTTCGGGCAAAACGTATGGCTTTCATGCAAACAGAATTGAAAAACAGAAATACTACTCTTCATGTAGAGTGACAGTGATGATCTTTTCGGCCTTCCAGTTCTGGACTTCCATCCCTGGTACGCACGGTTTTATCCACTGATCAAGCTCACAGTCATTGTCGATCTCTTCACCCACCGCACAAACGCGATCTGAATCCTCAGCAACTATACCCACCATCACCTGACCATGCGCCGGCATGGGATTAGCATTAACATTCGGAGATGGTGCAAAATTGATGGCCTTGGAGTCTATCAAGTGTTGGACAACATGCTTAAAAGCTCTACAACCCTCAATGTTATGCCCTGGTGTACCAGAATGGAATTCACACTTGGCGTTCTCATCATAGTTAGGAGGCCTCTGATCTGGTCTTACCGGAGCCATCGTCCTCGGCTGAACCAACCCAAGATCCATCAACTTCTTAAACAGAAAAGCATATGTCACGGGTGGCCTATCAAACTGACGATCAATCCCCTTTCCTCTCACTTGGTACCCCACTCTCTGTGCTCTCTGCTGAGGTGGCTAATGTTGCTGTTGTACCGATTGATTACCAGCAGGAATGGTTACCGCAGCAGTGTGCTGGTAGTAATGATCCCTACCGTGTCCTCTCTGGGCATACACAGCACTCGATTCACCCTCATTCTTGCGCTGACCGTTCCCAAATAGCTTCTTTCCTCCAGACGATGGAGCATTTCCCTGTATTTTCCCCATTCTCAGCCAGCTTTCTATTCTCTCACCAGCCACTACTATGTCTGCAAAGCCAGTAACGGGACAACTCACCATCCTTTCAGCAAAAATCCCCTGCAGGGTACCCATGAACAGATCAGACATCTCCCGATCCACCAGAGGAGGTTGAACTCTGGTAGCCAACTCCCTCCACCTTTATGCATATTCTTTAAACCCTTCGTTTGGCTTTTGAGACATACCCTGCAGCTGGGTACGACTAGGAGCCATGTCAGTATTGAATTGATATTATTTAAAGAAAGCATCTCCCAAATCCTGCCAATCTTGATATCCGATGATCTCAACTTGGTATACCATTCCAGAGACCCGCCAGACAAGCTGTCCTGGAAGAAGTACATCCATAGCTTTTGATCCATTGTATAGGCAGATATTTTCCGGACAAAAGCCTGGAGATGAGTTTTCGGGCAAGAACTCCCATTATACTTGTCAAACATGGGCACTTTAAACTTTTGCGGGATCACAATCCCCTCAACTAGCCCCATGTTTGTCATGTTGATAGCCCCAAGAGTAGCATGGCTTTCCAGAGCCCTGATCTTCTCTGCCAGCACCTGAATTTCCTTGTTTGGCGGTTGGACACCGTACTGACCAAACTGTTCATTCAGCACAGAGAACTGGTCTTCCTCTCTATCCTCCTCAACCCCAAAGAAAGGAGGAAACTGATCATCCTTAAGATTATTGCCCATAGGACCTGGTCCCCCACCTACAGCGAAACCAAAACCTCCCCCACCGTTATTGATCACTACACCAGCAGTAGTCTTCCTTCCGGGATCACCACCATCCCTAGAACCACCGAGACCGTTGTTGGAGACCCCCTCCAGATTATTACCACTGTTAGCAGCAGAAGCCCGCTCAAGCTTCTCCACTTTCTCAACCAGTGCCTTCTGCCCCAAGGCGAACCCTTGCATAACATTGATCAGCTTTTCCATCTTCTCTTTCAGCTCGAGAATATCTGCGTTGGATGTATCCATCAGTTTGGATCTATTGTGCCTGGTAGGGTATCTGTGCGGACGAGCTACGTGCAGAGGGATGATTCTACGTGCGCGAGCAATGATTCCTGAGTCAATCAAACACGTTAGAAACTGACACCTGCAAAACAGAAGACAGGTTATTATGACTCACGCATGCATGCAATGTCTATCCGTATGAGGAACATTCTGTCCTTCGATTATGGCTTCATCGAGACGGATAATAATTTGACAATAACATTCTGACATCAGGATGTCTCTCAACCAGAATCTCAATCGAGAATGTACCCTGAGTATGGATAGACATGAGTTAGATGCGGAGAATGCGAAATGGGAATGATGTTGATGCATGAATGCAATGCACTATGCCATCCTCCAAGTCATCTGAACACCAACTGTACAGAAGCCCCGGTCTCTGAACGGATCACATCCATCTGAGGGAACAGGTAACCACAAATCCAACTCAGGGTTCCGAAATAAACGAGACCGAAGGATATACCACCATCATCACTGGAGAATCACTAATCTGATAACAACAAAATCATCTGTACCAACCCAAGGAATCCTGAAATAAACGGATCCCCACTGATAAATACCACAGACAGAACTTCGGCGTCTCAGCAATAAATATCCATAAATCCGACTCATAAATAGGACCCAGACCAAGAACTGAACCATTAGTCACCATCAGAAAGTCACCATCCGAACATGCATTTGTAGGAATCAACCTTCCCCTCACAGGTGAATTCTAATAAGGTCATCCTAAGGCGGATAATGGTCTCGACAATCGGACAAGATACTCAACGGGTTTGCCCTTTCGGGTGTGCCGCTACAGCTCTCATAAGATCATCTAAACCAAAGATCCGGGAAAGAACGGTCACCGAAGTCAACAGCTCAGAAGAGATAACCCAACCAAAGTGGATACTCCATAATGGAAGAGCTCTCTCAAAAGAACCTCCTCCGGCTTGTGGTATGTCACGTCGCCAAAAACACGTTGACCTAACATGAGAGGCAACATAAGACCACGCTAATCCTAGGTGTATACTCGGGCCTGGGTTTTAGCCCCACTCAGAACACCCACCCTAAATCAGAGGAACCAAACCTGTACAGAATTCAGCACAATGATAATATGATGCATGCAAACATATATGCAAATATATACACAGTACAATAATCATAAATGCAATAAATGAAACAGTAAAAGCAACCAAAACTATCCTAGGGAGCGCTAGGATTGACTCGCTTAGGGAAGATGGACTAGCAAGAGGTCAACTTGTTTCCCCAACAGAGTCGCCAGCTGTCGCATACGCGAAAAACAACCGGCGGGAAAAGACACAGAGCCTCCACCGTGCGTTATTTATCCCAAAGGAGGGAAAGGAAACACTCGAAGTAAACCTAAGAAAGGGAAAGCAATGGTCTTACGACCAGAGATTGCTAGGATCGGGAGTCGGTTACGCAAGGGGAAGGTATTAGCACCCCTCACGTCCGCCGTACTCGACGGGATCCACGCTCAAAAGAATAGAATAAGGTTGCTAATAAACTGCTCAAAGAATGCACACACTGGAATAATAAATAGGCAAAAGAAGATGGAGGAAGCGGACTCGGCAGGATGTCGCATCCTGGGCCTACGTAGTTTGTCAGAAACAAACATCAGAGTCGACGTAGTTCGGGGAAGTGGGAAACGGGCTCGCTAGGATATCGCATCCTATGCCTACGTATCTCATCTGGAATGAGAATCAGAGCTACCGTAGTTCGGCTAACGCACGCCGAAATAAAACACAACACAAATATGCTGAGACGTCAAAAGAAACTCGACAAGGAAACAGAATGCCAATAGCTGGGCTTATATCCGACTCCGAACAAAGCAAACAGGGAAACGGAATGCCAATAGATGGGCTTACATCCGACTCCAAAAACAAACGGGAAACAGAAAGCCAATCAATGGTCTTACATCTAACTCCATAAAGCAAAACAGGAAACAGATAGCCAATCAATGGTCTTACTTCTAACTCCAAATAGATAAGCAATCGCTAACTGTAACACCCTTCTAAAATACCCCAATATTTAATTAAATCAACAAAACATAAATCAGAGTAAATATGCAATTAAGGGTGTCACACTTGACACTTCACACCATGTTCCAAAATATCTGGTCATACTCATTGATAATCATAATAAAACATTGCACAATACGCAGCGGATAGAGATCTATCAATCATGAAAACCATGTAACACATTACATGTAAGATCATTCAACAACCAACAATGAAAATAAGGTAAAACATCCCGTCCCGATGTTACATCTACCAGAGCATGACCCACTAAGGAACTACACTAGACTCCAAGGACTAGCTTCTACTCAATCACTGCTCGTTACCTGAAACATAGTTGTAAGGGTGAGTTCCTCAATCGATATAATAAGCATTATAAAATATCATGTAATGCTAAGTAAATTAACACATTTCATCACCCTAATCAGAACACACATTCAGCAACGGTAACATCAACTCATAATCATCATCATACTCAACTCAACACAAAACACACGTATAATATTGGAATACATCCATTCATATTATACGTCATACATACATTATGCAATGAGACTCCATGCATGCGGTACCGACTATTCGTGAACATATAGTTCAACCTCACCGATCAAATCCAGATACGGCTACCAAGCTCACTAGTCCCACTCATTTGAGACCTAGTGACTCACTCACTAATTCCTCACCATGGGAATTAGCTACCACCCCCAAAGGGCTATGATATGCACGCTAATCACCTAGCATGCAAACATCAACAACAATCCACAACAACTCACTCACTAATTCCTCACCATGGGAATTAGCTACCACCATAAAGGCCATAATATGCACACTAAATCACTTAGCATGCAAACATCAACAACAATCCACAATGGACATAATGCTCACACTCTAAGCCATAAACAGTCCATTCCACAATTGCATACATAATACATACATTCACAGCATTATGCATACCATCATACATCATCAGCATATTATCACAAAAATCATATCATGTCAATTAATAATCACAGTATTAGCACACTCTACTAATACCTATACTGCTCAAAACAACGGGAAATGATCCCTACTATATCGTACATCAGCTAAATCACATCACTCAGCTGAAACGACCAAAACTGCACAACAACAGCTCAAAAGAAATCAAACTTCTGCCCATACGCGTATGCCTCATGCCCATACGCGTATGCCACAATTCCTAGCCAAGCCCATACGCGTATGGCCTGTCTCATACGCGTATGCTACGCGTACCACTTCTCCCATACGCGTACCAACAGAGACAAAACCACGTTAAAAACATCATCTTCCTCATCCATACGCATACCAGACCCTCTCATACGCGTATTGCCTAGTGCCATACGCGTACCAGACCATCTCATACGCGTATTGCCTAGTGCCATACGCGTATGACCAGAAACCAGATTTCCAGATCTGCTATGGTTTTCTCTGCTACGAGATTCCTCAGATCCAACCTTCCACAGTCCAATTTTTACACAACAATTCATTCAGATTGTCTAACACAGATCATACACATTCAATCTCACAATTTCTAACCTTATTACCTCTAATTCCTACGAATTTTCTTCAGTTATAACCCATTTTTCGTTCATCCAATATTTCACAAATTTCAACATACATCATCTAATTAGAGTCAAATCAATGGTTTATCACTACCCATTACATGTTAACCCATAATGCCCATCAAACGACGATAAACTCCCCTTACCTGAGTTAATCCGGCAATCCTTTAGCTTCAAGCTTTTCCCTTCTTCAACCCTCTTTCTCTTGCTCTGCCTTTTTGCCCTTTCTCCACTTTCAGCCGCTTCTCTGTTTTCACGTGAAAACCCTTTTTACCAAATGGGACTCTTTTTATTTCCAACTCTATATTCCAATAATAATAATTCCAAATAATAATAATAATAACCCAATAATATTCCAATTATTTAATTAAATTAATAAATATAATATTAACTTAAATTAAATAATTATCATATTTTTATCGGGGTGTTACAACTCTCCCCCACTAAAAGAGTTTTCGTCCTCGAAAACATACCTCAAGCAAATAACTCCGGATAAGACTCCTTCATCTGACTCTCAAGTTCCCAAGTCACATTGCCACCTGCTGGTCCTCCCCAAGCTACCTTTACCAAAACAATCTCTTTACCCCGCAACTGCTTCAACTCTCGATCCTCGATCCTCATAGGTGATGTTTCAACAGTCAGGTTATCTCTCACCTGTACATCATCTACTTGGACTACATGCGACGGATCAGGAATGTACCTCCTCAACTGAGACACATGAAAAACCTCATGCAAATTCGCAAGTGACGGCGGTAAAACGATACGATAGGCTACCTCCCCTATCCTTTCCAAAATCTGATAAGGACCAATAAATCGAGGTGTCAACTTCTTCGACTTCAAAGCTCGACCAACCCCAGTTATCGGAGTAACACGAAGAAACACATGATCTCCCTCTTGAAACTCAAGTGACTTCCTCCTCTTGTCGTGATAACTCTTCTGACGACTCTGAGCAATCCTCATCTTCTCCTGAATCATCTTAATCTTTTCCGTAGTTTGTTGAACAATCTCCGGTCCAACCACAGCACTCTCACTGGACTCATACCAACATAAAGGTGTCCGACATCTCCTACCATACAAAGCTTCAAACGGTGCCATACCAATGCTCGAATGAAAACTATTGTTGTAGGTAAACTCAATCAAAGGTAAATAACAATCCCAAGCACCTCCCTTTTCCAAAACACAAGCCCTCAAAAGATCCTCTAGTGACTGAATCGTCCTCTCAGTCTGACCATCAGTCTGCGGATGATATGCAGAACTCAATCTCAGCTTAGTTCCCAAAGCCCTCTGCAAACCTTCCCAGAACTTCGATGTAAATCTAGGATCTCTGTCCGAAACAATACTCGACGGAATACCATGCAAACTTACAATTTTCTCAATATACAACTCAGCTAATCTCTCTAACGAATAATCCATTCTGATCGGAATGAAATGAGCCGATTTTGTCAATCTGTCAACAATCACCCAAATAGCTTCAAAATTCTTAATTGTCCTCGGTAAACCAGAAACAAAATCCATACTGATACTATCCCACTTCCACTCTGGAATAGCCAACGGTTGCATTAGCCCAGACGGCTTCTGATGCTCAATCTTGGACTTCTGACAAGTCAAACAAGAATAAACAAAACTCGTAATTTCTCTTTTCATTCCCGGCCACCAAAATAACTTTTTCAAATCATGATACATCTTCGTAGCCCCAGGATGAATACTCAGGCCACTACGATGTCCTTCCTCAAGAATACTCTTCTTAAGTTCGGTAGCATCCGGAATACACACCCGATTACCAAATTTCAAAACACCATTCTCATCAACTCTGAATTCACCACCTTGACCTTGATTCACTAGAGTCAACTTATCAACCAAAAGCACATCGGATTTCTGACCCTCTCTAATCTCATCCAGAATACCACTCGTTAACTTCAACATTCCCAATTTAACACTATTGTGAGTACTCTCACACACCAAACTCAAGTCTCTAAACTGCTCAATTAAATCCAATTCCTTGACCATTAACATAGACATATGCAATGATTTCCGACTCAATGCATCAGCCACTACGTTTGCTTTACCCGGATGGTAATTCAAACCAAAGTCATAATCCTTCAGAAACTCTAACCATCTCCTATGTCTCATATTCAGCTCTTTCTGATCAAACAAATACTTTAAACTTTTATGGTCACTGAAAACCTCAAATCTTGACCCGTACAAGTAATGCCTCCATAACTTCAGAACAAATACCACAGCTGCCAACTCTAAATCGAGTGTCGGATAGTTCCTCTCATGAACCTTCAGTTGTCTCGAAGCATAAGCTACAACCTGCTTATTCTGCATCAAAACACCACCTAAACCCAACAATGAAGCATCACAGTAAACCTCAAATGGTTCCGACGGACTCGGTAATATCAGAATAGGAGCAGTAGTTAACCTTCTCTTTAACTCTTGAAAACCTTCTTCACATTTTGAGTCCCAAACAAATGCTTGCCCCTTTCTAGTCAACATCGTCAATGGTAACGCCAACTTAGAAAATCCCTCAATAAATTTCCTATAATAACCTGCAAGTCCAAGAAAACTCCTTATCTCAGAAACTGACTTCGGAGCTTCCCACTTAGATACCGCTTCTATCTTAGAAGGATCAACAGCAACACCACCTTTTGAAATCACATGACCAAGAAAACTAACCTCTTCTAACCAAAATTCACACTTAGACAGTTTAGCAAATAGCTTCTTTTCTCGTAGAACTCCTAAAACCACTCTCAAATGTTCAGCATGCTCTTCTTCAGATTTCGAATACACCAGAATATCGTCAATAAACAGCACAACAAACTTGTCTAGGTACGGATGGAAAATCCTATTCATATACTCCATAAATACCCCAGGCGCATTAGTCACACCAAAAGGCATCACAGAATACTCATAATGTCCATACCTTGTTTTGAAAGCAGTCTTCTGAATATCCTCAGTTTTCACACGTATCTGATGATACCCCGATCTCAAATCTATTTTGCTGAACACACTCGCACCAACCAACTGATCCATCAAATCATCAATCCTCGGCAAAGGATACCGATTCTTGATCGTCACTTTATTCAGTTGTCTGTAGTCCACACACAGCCTCATAGTACCTTCTTTCTTCTTAACCAATAACACTGGTGCACCCCACGGTGACACACTCGGACGAATAAATTTCTTATCCAACAGATCTTCCAGCTGACTCTTCAATTCAGTTAACTCAACAGCAGACATACGGTACGGAGCCATCGATATCGGTCTAGTACCAGGTACCAAATCAATCGAGAACTCAACTTCACGCTCTGGTGGTAATTCATTCACTTCTTCAGGAAACACATCAGGAAAATCACACACCACGGCTAGATCGCAAATCACCAGTTTATCTTTAGCCTCCAAAGTCGCTAACAGCATAAACAACTCTGCCCCATCTGCTACTGCCTCATTCACCTGCCTTGTTGATAGAAACAAACTCTTTCCCTCCTCAATCTCAGGAAAGATCACAGTCTTATCAAAACAGTTGATATAAACTCGGTTAGACACCAACCAGTTCATACCCAGGATAACATCAATCTGCACTAGTGGAAGACACACTAGGTCCATCCCAAAGTCTCTACCAAAAATACTCAAAGGACAATTTAAACAAACTGAAGTAGTAGTCACTGAACCCTTCGCAGGAGTATCAATCACCATACTACCATGCATCTTAGATATCTCTAATTCAAGTTTCACAGCACAATCCAAAGATATAAAGGAATGAGTCGCTCCTGTGTCAATAATAGCTACAAGAGGAAAGCCATTAATATAACACGTACCTCGGATCAAACGATCATCTGCAGAAGTCTCAGAACCCGATAAAGCAAAAACCTTGCCTCCCGACTGGTTCTCTTTCTTCGGCTTAGGACACTGTGGACTGATATGACCCACTTCTCCACAGTTGAAACAAGTCACAGTCTTCAACCGGCACTCTGCAGCCAAGTGACCACCTTTTCCACACTTGAAACACTTCTTCTCATTACTGGTACACTCATGGATACGATGTCCAGCCTGACCACATCTGAAACACTTAGCAGGGGCACTGGAGTCTCCCCCACTAGGTCTCCTCATCCCACTCTGTCTCTGGAAACCTTTGCCAGCTGCATATGGTTTCCCACGATCATTATGATTCTTGCCTTTCCTATCAACCCTTTGCTGATAGCTCTCCGCCCTGGCCTTGGTATCCTGTTCAAAAATCCTGCAACAGTCCACCAGGTCAGAAAACACTCTAATCCGCTGATACCCAATAGCCTGTTTGATCTCGGGACGTAACCCGTTCTCAAACTTCACACACTTTGAAAATTCCCCAGTAGCCTCGTTATAGGGAGTGTAATACTTCGACAGCTCTGTGAACTTAGCAGCATACTCAGTAACAGACCGGTTGCCCTGCTTCAATTCCAAAAACTCCATCTCTTTCTTTCCTCTAACATCCTCTGGAAAGTACTTCCTCAGAAATCTCTCTCTGAACACCGCCCAAGTGATCTCAGCACTTCCAGCAGCTTCCAACTCAGTGCGGGTAGCAACCCACCAATCATCTGCTTCCTCTGACAGCATATGCGTACCGAACCTGACCTTCTGGTTGTCGGCACACTCAGTCACTCGGAAGATCCTCTCGATCTCCTTCAACCACTTCTGAGCACCATCTGGATCGTATGCTCCCTTGAACATTGGAGGATTGTTCCTCTGGAACTCACTCAATTGACGAGTAGCTCCCATTCCCACAACATTCGGATTTCCTCCAAGTACTCCAGCTAGCATACCCAGAGCCTCAGCAATCGCAGCATCGTCTCTACCTCTTCCAGCCATCTCTATTCTGAAAACCCAACAAGCTAAAACAATAAGTACTGATAGGGTTACACAACACCTATCCCGTACAGGGAAACAGAATAATTATGACTCGACTCGACCGACTATGCTCTGATACCACTAATGTAACACCCTTCTAAAATACCCCAATATTTAATTAAATCAACAAAACATAAATCAGAGTAAATATGCAATTAAGGGTGTCACACTTGACACTTCACACCATGTTCCAAAATATCTGGTCATACTCATTGATAATCATAATAAAACATTGCACAATACGCAGCGGATAGAGATCTATCAATCATGAAAACCATGTAACACATTACATGTAAGATCATTCAACAACCAACAATGAAAATAAGGTAAAACATCCCGTCCCGATGTTACATCTACCAGAGCATGACCCACTAAGGAACTACACTAGACTCCAAGGACTAGCTTCTACTCAATCACTGCTCGTTACCTGAAACATAGTTGTAAGGGTGAGTTCCTCAATCGATATAATAAGCATTATAAAATATCATGTAATGCTAAGTAAATTAACACATTTCATCACCCTAATCAGAACACACATTCAGCAACGGTAACATCAACTCATAATCATCATCATACTCAACTCAACACAAAACACACGTATAATATTGGAATACATCCATTCATATTATACGCCATACATACATTATGCAATGAGACTCCATGCATGCGGTACCGACTATTCGTGAACATATAGTTCAACCTCACCGATCAAATCCAGATACGGCTACCAAGCTCACTAGTCCCACTCATTTGAGACCTAGTGACTCACTCACTAATTCCTCACCATGGGAATTAGCTACCACCCCCAAAGGGCTATGATATGCACGCTAATCACCTAGCATGCAAACATCAACAACAATCCACAACAACTCACTCACTAATTCCTCACCATGGGAATTAGCTACCACCATAAAGGCCATAATATGCACACTAAATCACTTAGCATGCAAACATCAACAACAATCCACAATGGACATAATGCTCACACTCTAAGCCATAAACAGTCCATTCCACAATTGCATACATAATACATACATTCACAGCATTATGCATACCATCATACATCATCAGCATATTATCACAAAAATCATATCATGTCAATTAATAATCACAGTATTAGCACACTCTACTAATACCTATACTGCTCAAAACAACGGGAAATGATCCCTACTATATCGTACATCAGCTAAATCACATCACTCAGCTGAAACGACCAAAACTGCACAACAACAGCTCAAAAGAAATCAAACTTCTGCGCATACGCGTATGCCTCATGCCCATACGCGTATGCCACAATTCCTAGCCAAGTCCATACGCGTATGGCCTGTCTCATACGCGTATGCTACGCGTACCACTTCTCCCATACGCGTACCAACAGAGACAAAACCACGTTAAAAACATCATCTTCCTCATCCATACGCGTACCAGACCCTCTCATACGCGTATTGCCTAGTGCCATACGCGTACCAGACCATCTCATACGCGTATTGCCTAGTGCCATACGCGTATGACCAGAAACCAGATTTCCAGATCTGCTATGGTTTTCTCTGCTACGAGATTCCTCAGATCCAACCTTCCACAGTCCAATTTTTACACAACAATTCATTCAGATTGTCTAACACAGATCATACACATTCAATCTCACAATTTCTAACCTTATTACCTCTAATTCCTACGAATTTTCTTCAGTTATAACCCATTTTTCGTTCATCCAATATTTCACAAATTTCAACATACATCATCTAATTAGAGTCAAATCAATGGTTTATCACTACCCATTACATGTTAACCCATAATGCCCATCAAACGACGATAAACTCCCCTTACCTGAGTTAATCCGGCAATCCTTTAGCTTCAAGCTTTTCCCTTCTTCAACCCTCTTTCTCTTGCTCTGCCTTTTTGCCCTTTCTCCACTTTCAGCCGCTTCTCTGTTTTCACGTGAAAACCCTTTTTACCAAATGGGACTCTTTTTATTTCCAACTCTATATTCCAATAATAATAATTCCAAATAATAATAATAATAACCCAATAATATTCCAATTATTTAATTAAATTAATAAATATAATATTAACTTAAATTAAATAATTATCATATTTTTATCGGGGTGTTACAACTCTCCCCCACTAAAAGAGTTTTCGTCCTCGAAAACATACCTCAAGCAAATAACTCCGGATAAGACTCCTTCATCTGACTCTCAAGTTCCCAAGTCACATTGCCACCTGCTGGTCCTCCCCAAGCTACCTTTACCAAAACAATCTCTTTACCCCGCAACTGCTTCAACTCTCGATCCTCGATCCTCATAGGTGATGTTTCAACAGTCAGGTTATCTCTCACCTGTACATCATCTACTTGGACTACATGCGACGGATCAGGAATGTACCTCCTCAACTGAGACACATGAAAAACCTCATGCAAATTCGCAAGTGACGGCGGTAAAACGATACGATAGGCTACCTCCCCTATCCTTTCCAAAATCTGATAAGGACCAATAAATCGAGGTGTCAACTTCTTCGACTTCAAAGCTCGACCAACCCCAGTTATCGGAGTAACACGAAGAAACACATGATCTCCCTCTTGAAACTCAAGTGACTTCCTCCTCTTGTCGTGATAACTCTTCTGACGACTCTGAGCAATCCTCATCTTCTCCTGAATCATCTTAATCTTTTCCGTGGTTTGTTGAACAATCTCCGGTCCAACCACAGCACTCTCACTGGACTCATACCAACATAAAGGTGTCCGACATCTCCTACCATACAAAGCTTCAAACGGTGTCATACCAATGCTCGAATGAAAACTATTGTTGTAGGTAAACTCAATCAAAGGTAAATAACAATCCCAAGCACCTCCCTTTTCCAAAACACAAGCCCTCAAAAGATCCTCTAGTGACTGAATCGTCCTCTCAGTCTGACCATCAGTCTGCGGATGATATGCAGAACTCAATCTCAGCTTAGTTCCCAAAGCCCTCTGCAAACCTTCCCAGAACTTCGATGTAAATCTAGGATCTCTGTCCGAAACAATACTCGACGGAATACCATGCAAACTTACAATTTTCTCAATATACAACTCAGCTAATCTCTCTAACGAATAATCCATTCTGATCGGAATGAAATGAGCCGATTTTGTCAATCTGTCAACAATCACCCAAATAGCTTCAAAATTCTTAATTGTCCTCGGTAAACCAGAAACAAAATCCATACTGATACTATCCCACTTCCACTCTGGAATAGCCAACGGTTGCATTAGCCCAGACGGCTTCTGATGCTCAATCTTGGACTTCTGACAAGTCAAACAAGAATAAACAAAACTCGCAATTTCTCTTTTCATTCCCGGCCACCAAAATAACTTTTTCAAATCATGATACATCTTCGTAGCCCCAGGATGAATACTCAGGCCACTATGATGTCCTTCCTCAAGAATACTCTTCTTAAGTTCGGTAGCATCCGGAATACACACCCGATTACCAAATTTCAAAACACCATTCTCATCAACTCTGAATTCACCACCTTGACCTTGATTCACTAGAGTCAACTTATCAACCAAAAGCACATCGGATTTCTGACCCTCTCTAATCTCATCCAGAATACCACTCGTTAACTTCAACATTCCCAATTTAACACTATTGTGAGTACTCTCACACACCAAACTCAAGTCTCTAAACTGCTCAATTAAATCCAATTCCTTGACCATTAACATAGACATATGCAATGATTTCCGACTCAATGCATCAGCCACTACGTTTGCTTTACCCGGATGGTAATTCAAACCAAAGTCATAATCCTTCAGAAACTCTAACCATCTCCTCTGTCTCATATTCAGCTCTTTCTAATCAAACAAATACTTTAAACTTTTATGGTCACTGAAAACCTCAAATCTTGACCCGTACAAGTAATGCCTCCATAACTTCAGAACAAATACCACAGCTGCCAACTCTAAATCGAGTGTCGGATAGTTCCTCTCATGAACCTTCAGTTGTCTCGAAGCATAAGCTACAACCTGCTTATTCTGCATCAAAACACCGCCTAAACCCAACAATGAAGCATCACGTAAACCTCAAATGGTTCCGACGGACTCGGTAATATCAGAATAGGAGCAGTTGTTAACCTTCTCTTTAACTCTTGAAAACCTTCTTCACATTTTGAGTCCCAAACAAATGCTTGCCCCTTTCTAGTCAACATCGTCAATGGTAACGCCAACTTAGAAAATCCCTCAATAAATTTCCTATAATAACCTGCAAGTCCAAGAAAACTCCTTATCTCAGAAACTGACTTCGGAGCTTCCCACTTAGATACCGCTTCTATCTTAGAAGGATCAACAGCAACACCACCTTTTAAAATCACATGACCAAGAAAACTAACCTCTTCTAACCAAAATTCACACTTAGACAGTTTAGCAAATAGCTTCTTTTCTCGTAGAACTCCTAAAACCACTCTCAAATGTTCAGCATGCTCTTCTTCAGATTTCGAATACACCAGAATATCGTCAATAAACAGCACAACAAACTTGTCTAGGTACGGATGGAAAATCCTATTCATATACTCCATAAATACCCCAGGCGCATTAGTCACACCAAAAGGCATCACAAAATACTCATAATGTCCATACCTTGTTTTGAAAGCAGTCTTCTGAATATCCTCAGTTTTCACACGTATCTGATGATACCCCGATCTCAAATCTATTTTGCTGAACACACTCGCACCAACCAACTGATCCATCAAATCATCAATCCTCGGCAAAGGATACCGATTCTTGATCGTCACTTTATTCAGTTGTCTGTAGTCCACACACAGCCTCATAGTACCTTCTTTCTTCTTAACTAATAACACTGGTGCACCCCACGGTGACACACTCGGACGAATAAATTTCTTATCCAACAGATCTTCCAGCTGACTCTTCAATTCAGTTAACTCAACAGCAGACATACGGTACGGAGCCATCGATATCGGTCTAGTACCAGGTACCAAATCAATCGAGAACTCAACTTCACGCTCTGGTGGTAATTCATTCACTTCTTCAGGAAACACATCAGGAAAATCACACACCACGGCTAGATCGCAAATCACCAGTTTATCTTTAGCCTCCAAAGTCGCTAACAGCATAAACAACTCTGCCCCATCTGCTACTGCCTCATTCACCTGCCTTGTTGATAGAAACAAACTCTTTCCCTCCTCAATCTCAGGAAAGATCACAGTCTTATCAAAACAGTTGATATAAACTCGGTTAGACACCAACCAGTTCATACCCAGGATAACATCAATCTGCACTAGTGGAAGACACACTAGGTCCATCCCAAAGTCTCTACCAAAAATACTCAAAGGACAATTTAAACAAACTGAAGTAGTAGTCACTGAACCCTTCGCAGGAGTATCAATCACCATACTACCATGCATCTTAGATATCTCTAATTCAAGTTTCACAGCACAATCCAAAGATATAAAGGAATGAGTCGCTCCTGTGTCAATAATAGCTACAAGAGGAAAGCCATTAATATAACACGTACCTCGGATCAAACGATCATCTGCAGAAGTCTCAGAACCCGATAAAGCAAAAACCTTGCCTCCCGACTGGTTCTCTTTCTTCGGCTTAGGACACTGTGGACTGATATGACCCACTTCTCCACAGTTGAAACAAGTCACAGTCTTCAACCGGCACTCTGCAGCCAAGTGACCACCTTTTCCACACTTGAAACACTTCTTCTCATTACTGGTACACTCATGGATACGATGTCCAGCCTGACCACATCTGAAACACTTAGCAGGGGCACTGGAGTCTCCCCCACTAGGTCTCCTCATCCCACTCTGTCTCTGGAAACCTTTGCCAGCTGCATATGGTTTCCCACGATCATTATGATTCTTGCCTTTCCTATCAACCCTTTGCTGATAGCTCCCCGCCCTGGCCTTGGTATCCTGTTCAAAAATCCTGCAACAGTCCACCAGGTCAGAAAACACTCTAATCCGCTGATACCCAATAGCCTGTTTGATCTCAGGACGTAACCCGTTCTCAAACTTCACACACTTTGAAAATTCCCCAGTAGCCTCGTTATAGGGAGTGTAATACTTCGACAGCTCTGTGAACTTAGCAGCATACTCAGTAACAGACCGGTTGCCCTGCTTCAATTCCAAAAACTCCATCTCTTTCTTTCCTCTAACATCCTCTGGAAAGTACTTCCTCAGAAATCTCTCTCTGAACACCGCCCAAGTGATCTCAGCACTTCCAGCAGCTTCCAACTCAGTGCGGGTAGCAACCCACCAATCATCTGCTTCCTCTGACAGCATATGCATACCGAACCTGACCTTCTGGTTGTCGGCACACTCAGTCACTCGGAAGATCCTCTCGATCTCCTTCAACCACTTCTGAGCACCATCTGGATCGTATGCTCCCTTGAACATTGGAGGATTGTTCCTCTGGAACTCACTCAGTTGACGAGTAGCTCCCATTCCCACAACATTCGGATTTCCTCCAAGTACTCCAGCTAGCATACCCAGAGCCTCAGCAATCGCAGCATCGTCTCTACCTCTTCCAGCCATCTCTATTCTGAAAACCCAACAAGCTAAAACAATAAGTACTGATAGGGTTACACAACACCTATCCCGTACAGGGAAACAGAATAATTACGACTCGACTCGACCGACTATGCTCTGATACCACTAATGTAACACCCTTCTAAAATATTCCAATATTTAATTAAATCAACAAAACATAAATCAGAGTAAATATGCAATTAAGGGTGTCACACTTGACACTTCACACCATGTTCCAAAATATCTGGTCATACTCATTGATAATCATAATAAAACATTGCATAATACGCAGCGGATAGAGATCTATCAATCATGAAAACCATGTAACACATTACATGTAAGATCATTCAACAACCAACAATGAAAATAAGGTAAAACATCCCGTCCCGATGTTACATCTACCAGAGCATGACCCACTAAGGAACTACACTAGACTCCAAGGACTAGCTTCTACTCAATCACTGCTCGTTACCTGAAACATAGTTGTAAGGGTGAGTTCCTCAATCGATATAATAAGCATTATAAAATATCATGTAATGCTAAGTAAATTAACACATTTCATCACCCTAATCAGAACACACATTCAGCAACGGTAACATCAACTCATAATCATCATCATACTCAACTCAACACAAAACACACGTATAATATTGGAATACATCCATTCATATTATACGCCATACATACATTATGCAATGAGACTCCATGCATGCGGTACCGACTATTCGTGAACATATAGTTCAACCTCACCGATCAAATCCAGATACGGCTACCAAGCTCACTAGTCCCACTCATTTGAGACCTAGTGACTCACTCACTAATTCCTCACCATGGGAATTAGCTACCACCCCCAAAGGGCTATGATATGCACGCTAATCACCTAGCATGCAAACATCAACAACAATCCACAACAACTCACTCACTAATTCCTCACCATGGGAATTAGCTACCACCATAAAGGCCATAATATGCACACTAAATCACTTAGCATGCAAACATCAACAACAATCCACAATGGACATAATGCTCACACTCTAAGCCATAAACAATCCATTCCACAATTGCATACATAATACATACATTCACAGCATTATGCATACCATCATACATCATCAGCATATTATCACAAAAATCATATCATGTCAATTAATAATCACAGTATTAGCACACTCTACTAATACCTATACTGCTCAAAACATTGGGAAATGATCCCTACTATATCGTACATCAGCTAAATCACATCACTCAGCTGAAACGACCAAAACTGCACAACAACAGCTCAAAAGAAATCAAACTTCTGCCCATACGCGTATGCCTCATGCCCATACGCGTATGCCACAATTCCTAGCCAAGCCCATACGCGTATGGCCTGTCTCATACGCGTATGCTACGCGTACCACTTCTCCCATACGCGTACCAACAGAGACAAAACCACGTTAAAAACATCATCTTCCTCATCCATACGCGTACCAGACCCTCTCATACGCGTACCACCATCTCATACGCGTATTGCCTAGTGCCTCATCCATACGCGTACCAGACCCTCGCAAATGGGACTCTTTTTATTTCCAACTCTATATTCCAATAATAATAATTCCAAATAATAATAATAATAACCCAATAATATTCCAATTATTTAATTAAATTAATAAATATAATATTAACTTAAATTAAATAATTATCATATTTTTATCGGGGTGTTACACTAACCAGCGAACACCAAAGAAAGAGATTCTCCAACTGACAAACTAAAGGGAGTCTGGTACTCGGACCTAATAGTTGTCAAGAAAAACACCAAGCAGACGCTGAGACGTCAGAAGAAACAAAGAGGTTGAACACAGAGACTAAAAGGGAGTCGGGAACTCGGACCTAATAGTTGCAAACAAAACACACGCAAAAGAGAAGAAGGGTGGAACACACAGACTAGAAGGGAGTCGGGAACTCGGACCTAATAGCTGTCAAGCAAAACGCACGCAAAAAAGAAAAGGGTGCCCGAAGAGATCTCGCACGATCTCCTGCCTACGTACCTCATCTGGTATGAGGATCAGGGCGGCGTAGTTCCCCTTAACAGGGAAGAAACTTTCTCCTAACCAGAGACTAGGGAGATAACAACTAAAAGGGAGACTACGACTCGAGCCTAGAAGTTGTCATGCAAACGATCCCTATGTTGAGGTCTCTAATCAGAACCTAACTCGCACAGGAAGCAAGCTAGCCTAAACAGCAAGTAAACAAGCACAGGTGAACAGGTATCACACACTATATGCAAACAAGCGGCTCATACAAGGCTGGGCTTTAGTCAAGGGGTCATATCAACCTCGACAAACAAGCCAACACTGGAAGGGTGTCTGAGGCTCTTAACCACTGACATTGACCGTCAGGGTGAGCAGATGAAAAGGTAATGAGGGTTGGACCTCATAGCTCTTAACCCGGGCCTGGGTGAGCTTGAATCAATGAAAACTTGGGGATCCAGAATGTGGGACCCTACTCCACTTGACTGACTCTATATACAAGGATCTTGGGTGTTTATTCAAAAGCATCAGCATGTAGTGCGAGCATAATGAAAGACTCAACTGAATAGCAGGGGATTGATTGCTAATCCCTTCTATCTGCCAATCGCCTCTTCACTTAGGAGGACTTGAAGTACATGGCATAAATATAAACAATCACAGTCATTGCCTCTTAAGGAGGACTTCAGCCAAATGCCTGCCAAAAGAAACGACAGGGCTTCCAGACTACATGGAGTTAGAGAATGATTACCTAGGTGGTATACCAACCACAAGCAAAGCACAGCTCAAGCAATGAGCTAAAAGCGACTAAAGTACCTGTGCGAAAGGCTAGTCAATTAGTAACTCAGACAAACAAACAGAAAACAGACAAAACCAATCAACAGTGTTACACCAAGCAAAGCATAAGTGCAAGCACTCAAATTGTTTCATCATTTCAAATGACCTACAAAACAGCAAGGGTTATTGGTCAAAGTAATTGGCATCTCAAGAAATGAGGCCAAACCAATCACTAGAACTAGATGCTTGAACCTGAAATACAAAGCTCAAAAGGTGAGTACAAACCACTAGTCCAAGACTAGGGTCAAAGGCAAAGCAAAAAGTCAAAACAGAAGGTGATATTCAACATGAAGCACATTTATTCAAGTAAGAACATGTCCTAAAAAGTACCAGACTCAAATCCTAAGGCAAATCCATCTAATGATCATGCTAAGGCAATAGGCACACAAGATGATCAACAATTGGACATACAAATGAGAAAATGCACATTAAATCAGAAACACATTCAATGATCATGAAATTTTTTATATGCACACATGTTAAACACAAACATCATACCAAAAATTGGAATCAGAAGAGCTCAATTGACATGTATATGAAAATGAACACAAGCAACACCCAAATGTGTGACACACATTGTCACACCATATATTCATGTGTCTAAAACAGAGATGGAAAATGCTAAAAATGCCAAACAAAAGCTCAAAAATCCTGTAACATGGTATGAATGAGCATATTAAATTTCATGGCAATTGGACAATTAATGAGCATTTCACAATCAATTGAATGAAGCATGGTAATTTTGCATACATGTCCAAACATACAATCTCAATTAAAAATCCAGAACCATTAAATTCACACAAATGACATCTAAAAATAATTGACATCAATACAAACAAGTGGAAATGTATTGGAAAAATAATGTGACATCAATACATCTAAAAACAAATGACATCAATACAAATGACATCTAAAAATAATTGACATCTAAAAATTCATATCATAATCATCAGCATTCAAAGACCTACCTAATCATGGCAATGAATTGGAGAAATGTGAGATTCGAATTTTCACCAACCTGAACTTGCAGTTACCAAATCCTTGTGGTTAAGCCTTCTCCAGCTCCAGATCTCCTTCTTCACTCTTGTTATGAAGCTTTGAACAGGAATCATCACTTGAATCCTCTTGAATCTTGTTGAACTTCAAACTTCCATTGACATGTGAATGCTTGAGTCTACACGAAATCTTGCTCAAATGCCACGAAAAATGGATGAATCATACTCCAAACTCCATGAGGATGAAGGATCTATGAAGAAATTATGTGCTTGTGTGAAGAAATTTTGAATTTCAATGAGAGAGAATTTTAGAGGGAAAAGAAAATTCTAGATCTAGAATGTGAAAACTGATCCAATTTTGTTATGATTAGCCTTATATACTCCCCCTTAATCATGTTGTAATCAAGTTTAAGCATGGCTAATGAAAAATTAACAAAAAATGGAGTGTGATGCAAAATTGGTAAGTGCACCTTATGCATGGCAAAATGGACGTGAACAGTGCATATGCATGGTTCCAATCCACTTAAAATCAACTTATGAACATGATGGAATGATCAAAAAGCTTGTAGCATCAACCAATTTCAAATTATGGATTTTCCCTCCAAAAAGCACATGTATGCACCAATGGTCATGTGATATTATTTCATGCAATGCCATGATGGATTTGGAAAATATTGGTCATGACAAGCAATTTGCAAAAAGAGTGGCTCAAATTGGAGTTTTGGATCAAAAGTTATGGCTTGTTGAACCTCCATGTGCACATTGCAATCATTTGGCCATATCTTCTCAACCATTCATCAGATGCTCATGACCTTGGACTTTTTGGAAATGGGAGAGAAAGATCTTAAACTTTCATGTTGACCAAAAATTCATTTGAAGCTTCTTTGATGTTGGAAAGTCAAGTTGGATATGGTCTAAAAACTTGCCATTTTTGGAAACTTTCAATTACATGTCACTTTCCATTTTTGGAAACTTTTGATTTGGCTTCAAATTCTTCAAGGTAGGTGTTTGACATGATGAATAAACCTCTTTTGGACATGAATGGAGTGTCTCAAACCATTTCTCCACCTCATAACCCTCAGTTGACTTTCTATTGACTTGTATGGGCCCCAGATGACTTGAAAATGCATTGTGGACTTTGAGCCTCTACCACCTGAGGAAATGGCTCAGAAATGAACCCCTAGCTCCAATAAGCTCTTCACATAACCATGTGATCTTCATCATCAACAAATACCTCATTTCCTTGAGAAACCCTGGTTGAAAGAATGGCACTGATTAGGGTTGACCAGAGGTCAAAACCCTAATCCAGAGGAATCTGAGCATGAATAATGAACCCCTTGAGGATGACATAACCATGATGATGATGATGTACCCTTGCAATCAAGATAATGCTCAAGGCCTTGAAGAACCAAGAAAACCCTAATTGAAGCACAAACCCTCAGATGGTTGGTGATCAATTTATGGAGACCCTCAGGCTTGAATCTGGCAGCTTCTCCATCTCTGAAAAGACTTTGGAGGATGACTTGTTTATTTTCACATGATATGCAATATGCAAATGCCTAATGTCCTAAAACATGAAATGCAATGTTAAACTAGTCCCAAGAAGAGGAGGGCAAATTTGGAGGTGTTACACCTTGTGCAGTTGAAATTTCGTTTCTCTCTCTCACACACACACTCAAAGCCTTCATTCGTAGCAGCTAGCACTGACATTGAAGGAATTCGTTCGTGTGGACTGAGTAGAGGCGTTGTCACCATTCAACGTTTGTGATCACTCCTTAGATATGCATTAAAGGTTTCAATCGCCACAAGTGGAAACGATTCTATCACTGATCATGCCCATTCGTAAGGATCACTAAAGGAGAAAATTTTAATTTCCGTTGTGTTTTGGATCGCTATTCTCCTTTAGGTTGTTCTAACCAAAGTTGTTATTGGTAGATTTCTAATGCCTTTGAATACGCCGTTCATGCATTCCACAAGGTTTGTTGTCATGTGGCTCCATCGACAGCCTCCATCAAATGCCCTTGTCCACTGCTCTATTGGTATGTTATCCACCCATCTTCCTGCATCTTCATTAGACAATCAAATTTCATCACGGTAATATTGAAATGATGGTTGAGTTAGAGCATATCTAACATTCACCACTTTTTTGCGAAGGTTCTTCTCTTTGATTGCATGCATGAAGTTTTGTGCGATATGTCTAATGCAATAGACATGGGTAGATGGAGGATCATGACATCCGTTATCATGGTTATTGTAAGCACTCTCAATGGCAGCATGTCTATTTGAAATCAAACAGAGATGGGTTTGTGGAGCGACATTGTTAATACCTTAGGATTGGCATTAATTTTGCAAAACAAATAATGTAATCATCTCTGTTGTTTTAATATGTTGGGTTGAAGAAGTTCAACATCTGGACCAACATGTCATGTACGATGTCACGACATCATGCCTGTGACATCGTACATGTGTAGAAAACTGAATTAATTAATTCAGTATATATTCTGGGATTAGTGAGGATATTTGGTGAATATCCTAACTTCCTTGTGGAGGTCTTAAAGACTCAATCAGAATATATAGGTGTCATACGGTGAACTGACTTTGTGTGTTTTTGCTTTGTAAAGCAAATGTCGCGGTTAGCAAGAGTCGCCACCGACTTTTCTTTTATCCAATAAGGAAAGGTGGAAAAGAACAGGAAAGACCTTAATTAGATTTTGGGTTCGGGAGGTACATTATACAAAGGGAAGGTGTTAGCACCCTTTGTATCCATGGTTATCCATGGGCTCTTAATTGCTTGATCACTTATGTTATTTTTCTTGTCTGAAAAAGTGTTTGTGAATTGTTTAGAAAATGTTTTGAAAAGAGAATTTAACTTTGTAATGATTCTCGTATGAATGTATACAAAGTGGTTATCTCGTTTAGTTTTGAAAATTGTTTAGAAAAATATAACTCGGTAATGATTCTAGTATGAATGTATACCAAGTGGTGATTTTCTAAAGATATTTTGAAAGGTGTGAGGTGTGAAAAATGTTTTAGGTTGTGAGCCAGCAATTAAGAGTCATACCTACCCTAGGTCTTTATGGGCATTTCCTATCCTTATGAGGGTAAAATTGTCCTTATTATTGAGAAATAAGTAGTTTTATCCTTTGGATGTAAAAGGGTCATCGTAGGGTCATCGATTGGTCATTGAAGGCAACAGTTGTAAGGATACCTTAGCATTCGAAGGGACTATCATCATTTAACCGTAGGCTACACCGAAGGGTCATCGAGGGACAAAATCGTATATTCGAAGGCAACATCCGAGGGACTATAATTTATTTTATGATGATTTAATCGAAGGGTCTTTGCTAAGGGTATCCCCACATTCGCGGGACATGACTGTATTACCGTAATACCGTAATACCGTAAGGCAACAAAGAGAGGTCCAAGATCACATATTCAAGGGCAATATTTTATAATTAATTAGGTAATTAAGATGAATTTCCATATTATAATCAATTAGGATGAATCTCCACATTAAAATTAATTAGGCAATTAGGATGCATCTCCACATTAAAATTAATTAAGCAATTTCAGAATACATCTCTATAAGGGTATCCCACAAATAAAGTGGAATACCTAGCCGGCCGTTTCTTCGGGAATATGTAAGCCTTTACACAATTCAGCACACAGGTTAGAACATCGAGATAAAGTGCAATTGAAAATTGCACCACAAAATAAACACCGCAATCATAAGGCCAAATAATGCATGATTATAATACACCCCGGTTAGACAAGCATAAGACAAAACAAAAAAACAGCTACTGTCACGTTCGCTCCTGCCTCGCCTAGCGAAGGCTTAGCGAGGGCTCGCTACAGGCTCGCTTAGCGATGTGCTAGCGAGCGGCTACGGGTTTTGAGTTTGATAGCAGCATGATCTCCGGAACCCTGAACTTTATGGCATTTAATTACAGGAATAGCATGGACAATCATTCTGGATATTCAGGCATACTTAAATTCACATATGAAATCAATTTACATATCAAAAAAAAAAAAGTTTAATCATGATGCATTATGTATGTAGAGATTACCGATTGGAAGCATAAAACAGTAGTGATGCGCAAACCTGTTTGCAATTGAGTTGCAATGTTGAAAGGGGCTGATCACTCTTGGTATCGGATTGAGTTGGGCGACGGTAACTTCGGTGCGGATGAGCTGCCTTCAGGGTTTCCTTACTCTGAATTCTCTGGGTAAGCCTCCAGGGTTTCTATGCCAGGGTTTCTGTCCGTCTTCGTCTGTATATTTTCGTGACTAAAGTATCGGTATTTATAGTGATTGTGATGACCTAATGGGCTCAGAATGAAGCCCAAAAAATTCTGATATTCGCAAGCTTCGCTAGGCGAAGGATTTGTTCGCCTAGCGAGCAGGCTATTTGTGACCTAATGGGATCAGAATGAAGCCCAACAATTCTGGTATTCGCAAGCTTCGCTAGGCGAAGGAGTTGCTCGCCTAGCGAGCAAGCTAGTTTGGGCCTTTTCCTGGATTGGGCCACTTGTGAGCTGGGCCTTTGTTCCTTTAAGGTCAGTGTCTTGCAGAATAAGTTGAAGTGCCTTAGAAATCCCTTGTAATATTAATGGGCAAATTTTGGAGTATGACAGCTGCCCCTGTTCAATATTCTTGAACCGAGAGAGTTAGGATGGCATGGATGCCATTCGTGGTCTGGAGGTGGAAGATTATTGAACACTAGAATGCCCCAAAAATTTGCACTAGTTAATCAGCAGCTGGTCTTGATGGAGATGGGCTTAAAGATGCCATCCAGGAAGTTTGATGATGAGAGCTTCAGAGTGCGTCGTACATTAGACGATATCTGAAGACATGGGTGTCATCCCGGGTCATACGCTAGACCATATAGTGAGTCATCCATTAGGCTGTCGCCTTTGCTGGGGAGTCAGCGTGTGTCATACGCTGCTGGGGATAGAGTATCAGAATGGATCATACGCTAGACCGTACCTGAGTTGAAGAATGAGCCGTCCATTAGGCGGGTGACTTCACTGGGGATGAAAGATCAGAATGGATCGTACGCTAGATCGTATCTGAGTTGCAGAATGAGTCGTACGTTAGGCTGTATTTGAAGAAGAAAGTAGTCGTACGCTAGACTACACCCCTTAATGTACCGTACGCTAGGCAGTATCTGAGGATGTGAAGGTCCAAATGGGTCGTACGCTAGACCGTATTGGCGTTGTTGAAGGTCAGAATGGATCGTACGTTAGATCGTATCTGAGTTGCAGAATGAGCCGCACGTTAGGCTGTATCTGAAGAAGAAAGTAGTCGTACGCTAGACTACACCTCTGAATGTACCGTACGCTAGGCAGTATCTGAGGATTTGAAGGTCCAAATGGGTCGTACGCTAGACCACGTTTCAGAATGTACCGCACGCCAGGTAGTATCTGAGGATGACAGGGGAGTCGTACGCTAGACCACGTTTCAGAATGTACTGCATGCCAGGTAGTATCTGAGGAATAAAGATCAGAGTGGACCATATGCTAGATCGTATCTGAGGGGATGAACATCCAAATGGGTCGTACGCTAGGTCGTATTGGAGTTGCAAAAGGAGCCGTCTATTAGGCTGTATCTGAAGAAATAAGGATCAGAATGGATCGTACGCCAGATCATATCTGAATTGCAGAATGAGCCGTCCATTAGGCTGTATCTGAAGGAATAAGGATCAGAATGGATCGTATGCCAGATCGTATCTGAATTGCAGAATGAGCCGTCCCTTAGGCTGTATCTGAAGGAAGTAGTCATACGCTAGACTACACCTCGGAATGTACCGTACGCTAGGTAGTATCCGAGGACTGAAGATCCAAATGGGTCGTACGCTAGGCCGTATTGGAGTAATTGAAGCAACCATATGTCGGGCTGAATCAGAATGAACCGTACGTTAGGCTGTATCCGATGATATTTGTATATGTTGTATCCGCAATAAATGTTTGGGATGGGCTTAAAGATGCCATCATTAGGAGGATACCAGACTGCTTGTTAGAATGCATGTTTATAGAGTATATCTGAAAGATGAATCTGAATCTTGAATGCGATTGATAACGGTGTCTGCCTGAATGAACTCTTTAATTTGACAATACCAGGAGGATAACTAACCTGAAAAGGAAAGTTAGCTTTATGCCATGTCATGATGCATGAGATGTTTTATGCTTGCGAAAATAAATGCGAATGTCGTATGCATGCGTATGCTGTGAAATGATGTAATGAATGAATTATGCGTCTGAGAAGTTTTTCCTGGTGACTCCACTGGGGAAAATAAATCCCCATATACTAGTTGGAGATATTTGTGTTGATGACCCTTTCTCGGCTGGGGGGTTTTTGATTTCTGTCTGATAGTAGAAATATTCAACAGAAGCCCGGCTGGGGATGAATGAGATGATCAGCCTGTCTGGTGATGCCGACCTCTTCTGGGAAATAGCTGGCTTTGCCGGGGAATAATGCCAACTTCGGCTGGTTTTGATGGGGAATAGAATTGGTAGCGGATTCATTGGAAAGCATGGTTAGACCTTTTCCTTGATCCTGAAGTCTTGTAGTAATTGCTATTGCTATTTTATGTATGCATTTTGGTAAACATCAGTCATATTCAGATGCATATATCAATTCAAATTAAATCAATGGACGTTTACGCAAACAAAACAGAGAAAGTAAAACAACAGCATATTTTCGAAATAGAATTGCATTGATTTTGAAAGAGGGCCTATAAACAGGCAATTTGTGTACAAGGAGACAGGAATCCTAGTAAGAGGAAGTTGTCAAGAAAACAAAGAGAAAGCTATGCAGAAAAGATCCTATTGATTTTAATTCCACTACTGTCATTATGTCTTCACGCATCTCATCTCCTGCTGTCGGATAAAAGTGATTGGCTTGTTCAGTCCCTGTGACTTGGGTGAAGCTGACTGAGAACAGGACATAGTCATACGCTTTAATCCCTAATTTTTGCCTGGACCGCCTTTTCAGGTTTTCAGTCCACCAGGATACCCTTTTTTGCCCAAGCCGCCTTTTCAGGTTTTCGACTTGTCGGGTGTATATTTTTATATGTTTATCCCTAATTTTTGCCCGAACCCTTTTGGTTCGCCGGGATGCCCTTACTTTTGCCTAGATACGTCGATCTAGCGGGTCTCTTTTATGCGTAGTATTTTTTAACTATGTCTGCGTTCACGGGATGCGGGAAGTCTTCGCCGTCCATCGTAGCGAGTATCATGGCTCCATCAGAGAACACCTTCCTAACTACAAATGGCCCTTCGTATGTGGGAGTCCATTTGCCTCTGGGATCACCTTGTGGTAAAATGATACGCTTTATCACCAAGTCGCCAACTCGATACACCTGTCTCTTAACTCTTTTGTTAAATGCTTGGGTCATGCGCTTCTGATATATCTGCCCATGCCAAATAGCCGCGAGTCTCTTCTCATCCATCAAATTTATCTGATCGAGTCGAGTCTGAATCCATTCATCCTCGTCTAAGCCCGCCTCTTTCATGATTCTTAGAGAGGGAATCTGAACTTCCACTGGTAAAACGGCTTCCATTCCGTAGACTAAAGAGAAAGGAGTTGCCCCTGTCGAAGTTCGTACTGAAGTGCGATAACCATGAAGAGCAAAAGGTAACATCTCATGCCAGTCTTTGTAGGTCACTGTCATCTTTTGTATAATCTTCTTAATATTCTTATTAGCCGCTTCTACGGCGCCGTTCATCTTTGGCCGGTACGGAGAAGAGTTATGGTGTTTAATTCTGAACTGCGTGCAGAGTTCAGTGATCATCTTGTTGTTCAAATTAGTGCCATTGTCAGTGATGATTCTCTCAGGGATGCCGTATCGGCAAATGAGACTATTCTTGATGAACCGTGCCACCACATTCTTGGTAACAGAAGCAAATGAGGCTGCCTCCACCCATTTTGTGAAGTAATCAATAGCAACAAGGATGAAACGATGTCCATTAGAAGCCGTAGGTTTAATCTCTCCGATCATATCAATGCCCCACATTGCAAAGGGCCAAGGTGCTGTCAATACGTTTAATGGAGCAGGAGGCACATGTACTTTATCCGCATAGATCTGGCACTTGTGACAAGTTCTGGAGTGATGGTGGCAATCAGCTTGCATGGTAGACCAATAATACCCTGATCTCAGAATCTTCTTGGCCATCGTATGTCCACTAGAGTGAGTCCCAAAAATACCGTCGTGCATGTCTTCCATAATCTTTTCTGCTTCCTTTTTGTCCACACAGCGAAGCAAAGTCGAATCATGGTTACGTTTGTACAATATTCCATTACTCAAAAAGAATTTAGCGGAGAACTTCCTCAGAAATTTCCTGTCATTGATGGATGTCCCTTCGGGGTATTCCTGAGCTTCTAAATATCTTTTTACTTCGTGGAACCAAGGTTTCTCTTCTACTTCATTAGCGTTGAGTTCATAACAGTAGGCTGGTTCATCTAATCGTTCAATGGTGATTCTGGGAGCTTCATTGTCCCATCTGACTCTGAACATAGATGACATGGTAGCTAATGCGTCTGCCAACTGATTCTCCTCTCGTGGAATATGTTCGAATGTGATCTCTTCAAAGTATGGGATTAATGTCAACACCCGCTCTCGATAAGGGATGAGATTCGGATGTTTAGTATCCCATTCTCCTTTGATCTGACTGATTACTAATGCTGAGTCTCCGTACACACTCAAAAACTTGATTCTCAGGTCTATAGCAGCCTTGAGTCCCAGAATACATGCCTCGTACTCGGCCATATTATTGGTACAATCAAAACATAGTCTAGCAGTGAAAGGCGTATGGCTACCTTTGGGGGAAATGATTACAACGCCAACACCGTTGCCCAATGCATTAGACGATCCATCAAAAACCATAGTCCATCGAGATCCCAATTCGGGTCCTTCATCCGGTCCAGGTTCTTCATAATCAGTAACAAACATGACATCCTCATCTGGGAACTCAAAATTCATAGACTGGTAATCATTCACTACTTGATGAGCCAAATGATCAGCTAGCACGCTTCCTTTGATTGCTTTTTGGGTGGTATACTGGATATCATACTCTGTTAAAATCATCTGCCATCTTGCTATTCTTCCGGAGAGGGCGGGTTTCTCAAATATGTATTTGATAGGATCCATCTTAGAAATCAATAAAGTGGTGTGATTCAACATATACTGTCTTAGTCGGCGAGCAGCCCAGGCCAAAGCACAGCAAGTTTTCTCAAGCAGTGAGTATCTTGTTTCACAGTCGGTAAACTTTTTGCTAAGGTAGTATATGGCATGCTCTTTTCGACCAGACTCGTCATGTTGCCCCAACACGCACCCCATTGAACTTTCTAACACGGTCAAATACATGATTAGAGGTCTTCCTTCAACTGGTGGCACCAGAATTGGAGGTTCTTGGAGATACTTCTTGATTTTGTCGAAAGCTTCTTGATATTCATCATTCCATATCATCTCTTGATTTTTCCTCAGTAGTTTGAAGATGGGTTTGCAGGTAGCAGTCAAATGGGAAATAAATCGGGCAATGTAGTTCAAACGTCCCAAGAAACCTCTGACTTCTTTATCCGTACGGGGAACTGGCATTTCTCGAATAGCTCTCACCTTGGCCGGGTCAACCTCAATTCCTTTACCACTGACAATAAAGCCCAAGAGTTTACCGGATCTTACTCCAAAGGTGCATTTGTTCGGGTTCAATCTCAACTTGTATTTCTTCAACCTCTCAAACAGTTTGTATAAATGCTCGAGATGTTCTTCTTCAGTATGAGATCTGGCTATCATGTCATCCACATATACTTCTATTTCATGATGGATCATGTCATGGAACAAAACCACCATAGCACGCTGGTACGTTGCCCCTGCGTTCTTTAAACCGAATGGCATTACTTTATAACAGAAAGTGCCTCATTGCGTCACAAACGTAGTTTTCTCCATGTCCTCAGGCGCCATTTTGATCTGGTTATAACCCGAGAACCCATCCATGAAGGAGAATACCTTATGTTGAGCGGTGTTATCTACCAGAACATCAATGTGCGGGAGTGGAAAGTCATCCTTGGGACTCGCTTTATTCAAATCTCTGTAATCTACACACATTCGCACCTTAACGTCCTTCTTCGGCACTGGTACCACATTAGCGACCCATTGAGGATAAGAAGTAACAGCCAGAAAACTGGCATTGAACTGTTTCATGACTTCGGCTTTGATTTTCTCGGACATTTCAGGACGCATGCGGCGAACCTTTTGCTTAACAGGACGACAATCCTCCTTCATCGGTAAACGATGCACCACTATATCAGTATCCAATCCTGGCATGTCTTCGTAAGACCAAGCAAAAATCTCAATATAGTCATGTAACATCTGAATCAATCTTTTCTTAACACTGTTTTCCAAGCCGGCTCCTATTTTGACTTCTCTCTTGTCTACTTCAGTACCCAGATTTATAATTTCGATGGATTCTTCATGCGGCTGTATGGACTTTTCTTCTTGCAATAATAGTCTGGCAAGTTCTTCAGGTACTTCACAATCTTCCTCACTTCCATCTTCGGCTTGGTAGATCGGATTTTCAAAGTCATAATGAACAGTAGCAGAACTATTATCAACAGGATCCAGAGTGGGTAGGGATCTGCAATTCGTTACGTGCGTGTGTGTAAGAAAACATAGCTTGTTTGGAAAATGACAGGAAAAATAAAGAGCGCAATATTTGAATGCAAAACATCCATTGATTTATTGAATGTGAATATGCTTATGAGAATGACAAAACCCTTAACAAATTAGCTATTGTGCCCCGGGCATAGACACAATGCTTTAAGAAGTTCAATTGTAAATTAAAATTTGCAACCCTAAAATAAACAATAACAATTACTCCTGACTAAAGGAAATCGGGATAGTGTCTTCAGCCTTCCAATTGTTGAGTCCGTCACCAATCGTTGGGAAAATCCAGCTATCCAAGTCACAATCACTATCAGCATCCTCTGCAGCATTAATTTGATCTTTGACTATCTTTTCAGAGTTAAACCCTAGGCCAGACTTGTACGGTACGTCGATCAGTTGACCCCAACCAGCACGACCACCATTTTCAACCACAGCTTGAGCATCTTTCAGAGAAATCATAGCAGGAGGAGCACGAATAACCTTGGGTACCCAGGGAGTTGGCTTAAGGACAGGATTGGGCGGAGGAACCACTTCAAATGACTGAAAAGGAGTCTCAAAGAATTCACCATCCATCTCGACATATCTGAAAGCCTGCACACTACTGACAATATACTCCTCTTCCCCACACACAGTGACGATCTTACCCTCCATTGGGTACCTCAGCTTTTGATGGAGAGACGAAGCTACAGCACTTGCCCCATGAATCCAAGGGCGTCCCAGCAAGCAGGAATAGGCGGGGCGAATGTTCATTACATGAAAGATAGTGTTGAAGACTTGAGGTCCTATCTTGATAGGGAGGACCACTTCACCATGGACAACACTTTTTGCACCATCGTACGCACGCACCACAGTATCGCTAGGTTTTAATTTGATGCTCTTACAATCAAGCTTATCGAGCACAGCTGTCGGCAGCACATTCAAAGAAGAGCCATTATCGATCAACACATGAGCCAAGGTGGTCCCCCTACACTCAATGGAGATGTGCAGAGCTTTGTTATGATTCTTTCCTGCTGGTGTCAGATCAGCATCGGAAAAGCCTAGGCCATTGTCAATAGCCAAGTGGGCAACATAATTTTCGAACTGATCAACAGAGGTTTCCTGAGGTACATGAGCAATCTTCAAGAACTTTATCAATGCATTGGCATGAGATTCAGAAGATAACAACAAGGATAACATCGAGATTTTAGATGGAGTATGCCCCAACTGTTCTACCACATCAAAATCACTCTTGCGGATGATTTTCAGCACTTCTTCCATCTCCTGTTTGGCAACATCTTCAGAGGTAACTTCGACCGGTGTCTCTGACTGAGAAGGATTGACTGGTCCCTTTCCTTGAGTTTCGGGGGCGGGAGGTGAGATTTCTGGAGAGAAGATCCTTCCACTTCGAGTAATCTTACTAGTCCCAACAATGTCATTAGGATTAGCAGAATTATCAACCTGCTTTACGCCATGGATGTAAATATCACCTCCATAATTCCACGGAATGGCTTTGCTGGAGGAATATGGTACTGGGCCAGGTGCGGTAATGATTAGGGGAGCTACCTTGGGCTCAGCAGTAATCTTCACAGGCATTCTAGTAGCGGTGATCTTTACTGGAACCTTGGACCTAGCAATCACAGATATCTCTTCAACAGGATTTTCCACCTTAGGAACCTTTTCAAAGAGAATTGTGCGATCGTCCATCAGCCGTTGAATACCACTCCTCAATTTCAGGCAATCATTGGGTTGGAGTGTACAGAGATCGCAATCTTCAGCACAACCTGGAAATAAACCAGCTTGCAATAAATTCCTCTTGATGGTCAGGAGAGGAGATGTTAAGTCAGCTGCATTAGAAATGCGAGAATTGCCATCCACAGCATTAACAGTCTTGTCATGGTTAGGCATAGGTGCTGTGATGACATTGGGAGTCTCCGGAGGATCAAATTCAATTTCTCCCGCCTCGATCATATCCTGAATCTTATTCTTCAGCGACCAACAATCGTTTGTATCATGCCCGGGGCTATCGGAGTGATATGCACACCTGGCATTGGGATTATAACGAGGAGAAGTAGTGTTGGGATTCGTAGGAGGATCTCTGAGGGTAATTAAATTTGCCTTTAGCATACCCTGCAGTGCTTGTGCTAAAGTCATATTGATCTTGGTAAACTGCCTTCTTGTCCTGTCCTGTCTGTGCTGGAAGTTCTGAGATGGCGGTGCTGCAATCGTAACTGCTCCCACGGTATGGCCACGATTTTTCTTATTATGACCCCTTTCACCGTACACAGCATTTGATTCATTCCTCTGATAGGACTTTTTGGTGCTTGCAGAGGTAGCTGCCTGTATCTTTCCGCTTCGAATACCACTTTCAACACGTTCACCTGTCAGTATAAGCTCAGTGAAACCTGATGAAGAACTTCCCAGGAGATGGCTGTAGAATGGGCCAGTCAGTGTACCCATGAACATGTCCACTAACTCTCGATCAGTCATAGGGGGTTTGACTCTGCCAGCCAAATCTCTCCATTTTTGAGCATATTCTTTGAAACTTTCTTTAGAGCCCATGGTCATATTCTGTAACTGTAGCCGATTTGGCGCCAACTCAGAATTATACTGGTAGTGCTTGTAGAAAGCTGTTGCTAAATCAGTCCAGGTGCGGATGTTAGGACTCTCGAGTTGATAATACCACTCCAATTGTGTGCCAGCCAGACTCTCTTGAAAGAAATGGATCCATAGCTTCCTATCAGTGGTATACGGCTGAATCTTTCTCACGTAAGCCCTCAAATGCATCTGAGGACAAGATGCCCCATCATACTTAGTGAACGCGGGGATCTTGAATTTGCGAGGAATGACCACATCAGAGACCAGGCCTAAGCTTTCAAAATCCAGACCGGGCGCCTTCTGACCCTCCACAGCTAGCATACGTTCTTCCAGCAACTTGTACTTATCATCCTTCAGAGAGTACTGTTCATTCTCATAAACCTCATCTTCGTCCTCCTGGCTGAAGGGATCAGCATTCTCATCTTCCGAGTCATTTTCTGTCTCCTCTTCTTGATCCTTCGGGAGTCTAATCTTGACCCCTGCAGCCTGTCCTTTATGCCTTCTTCCCGGGTTAATGTAACTCACAGGTTTCTGGTCTTTCTTCTTCTCAAGCAAGATAGCCTTCAGTTCCTCCTGCCCTTTGGATAAGCTCAGGATCAACTCCTGGAATTGAGCATTTTGAGCCTGGAGATCTTTGACAGTTTGTTCGAGATCCATTTTTCTGTTTGAATCTGTGTGCAATTGGAAGACCGTGAGAATATTGATCCTTTAGAATACCTGTTATGAAATGTTATGTTATGCAATGCAATGTATGAAATGTTTTCAAGGACTTTTGGAATTTAACTTGGCGTAAACTACCAAAAAAGAAAGAAACTTTTATTAATAATTTTTAATCAATGTTCATTACAATAAATGGTAAAATACAATAAAAGCTCAGGTCTCCCAGGGACGGCTTCTTTTCGGGCGAAGATATGCATTGAGCCTTCGTTCCTCATTAAGCTGGCTGGTGAGCTCTAACACTTTCTTCCTTGCAGCACAGAACTGGGCTTCAAAAGTATCCCTTTCCTCTCTCAACTGGATCCAGGATTTCTTTAACTCTTCAACATCGGTAGGCATATCTGGATAAGGAATGATCTGAGGAGTACCTCCTTCGACTTCTGGTTCCACCACCAATGGTCCGACTGCGAGATATGGCATGACGAGTTCACGAGCTCTTGCGCGTACCCATCTGAGATAAGGCTCCATAGGAATAGAGTTTTTCGGTCCTAAAGTGCTTCTTTTCACCATGCCCCAAGCCCGCACAAATCTTTGACGGAGACCTTGGGAATCGTTGTCATAGTCAAACACCGTGCCTTGGATAATTATTTCATGTGGACCATCTCTTCGAGCACAACCAAACTGATGTAGGGCTAGAGCGGGATTATAAGTAATACCTCCTCTTATCCCCATGAGTGGTACATTAGAGAATTCTCCACATCGGTCAATGATGATAGCATTTTCTTTGAGATGAGGACACCAACGGATGTTTGAATGGGAAAGCGACATTATCCTTTGAGACCATTTCAAATTCTGCTCATTCTTCAAGACTGATGGAGGAAGGTGCGAAATAAACCACCGGGATAATAAAGGTATGCAGCACATGAGAGTCCCTTGCCTTTTCATAGTACGAGTGTGCAGGGAATGCAAAATGTCTCCAAGCAAGGTAGGTACAGGATTATGAGTGAGAAATATCTTAATAGCATTCATGTCTATGAATTGGTCCGGGTTGGGAATAACACCAAACCATAGATTAGTAATGCTAGAACATCTTCGAAAGCATGGACATTCATGACTTTTAAGAATTCTCGGGCCTTATTTATCAGAAATTTGGCAAGTAAACCCTTAACTCCACTTCTTGTTACCCAATTAGTTTCAATGTCTGACTTTGTCATGTGTAAAGCTGCGGCAACTTTTTCGGACTTCAGGACCTTTTCTAAACCACTGAAAGGTGTTTGATCAAGAATAGGTATCCCGAGCAGCCTGGAAAATTCTTCTAATGTGGGCACCAACTGATAATCTGGGAATGTGAAGCAATGATGTTTAGGATCGAAGAACTGGAATAGGACTCTCATCATATCTTCTTTGAAACCAGTGGTAACCAAATTGAGGAGAGACCCATGCTTCTTGATGAACTGAGCCTGATCAGGAAGTTCTGACACTAAATCCTTAAGTTGAGGAGAGATGACTACAAAATTGATCCGAATGGTCTTCCTGGGAGCCATAGCCTTACAAAATAGAGCCAAGTTAAATCCCTAAGTCCTTGAAATGATTAGTGCAATGTCATTATGTTATGATGTCATGATGTTATGATGTTATGATGTTATGATGTTATGTTATTATGATGTTATGTAAATAACAAGCACACACAAGTCATACAACAATCATCCCTAGGTTTTAAGGCTTGCATGAGTTCCATAGGTAAGTACCCTCCCCCTGAAGTTTGGGTTGGTTCAACCTGTCCTAGAATAGTAACCGGGTTCTAGAGGGATCTCAAATCATTGACCTTCCTTTAAGTTCACTTCAGTGCAACACCAAGTGGTTGACCGAAGCTTCCCTAAAGTCCAATCTCAAAGAGTGTAGTATCGAGTCTCAACCAACCCCAGTCGGAACCGAAGTCAGTTATCTCACTACTTTCTAATGGCCAGGATGAGTCAATTAGGGTTCTAAAGGTCTGGTTAATGCTTTGATGACACCACGCGGAAGCCAAATTTTTCCTCAAGTAAACATGAGGAACATCAGGACATCCAAAGCGTCACATTAACCGTAGCCATCATTTTGACCATTCCAGTATACGCCGGATAGTCGCGATGATCTTTTGCTACTTACCTAAGGTACACTAGATCCGGGTGTAGGATCTTTCACTCAAGCACAAAATACCCAAGCAATCCCTTAAAAGTAAATCAGACAATTTGAATAAGTGATCTTGTTTTTAAGGTGACCTCTCTTTAAGTTAGTCCCCAGCAGAGTCGCCAGTTCTGTCATACGGTGAACTGACTTTGTGTGTTTTTGCTTTGTAAAGCAAATGTCGCGGTTAGCAAGAGTCGCCACCGACTTTTCTTTTATCCAATAAGGAAAGGTGGAAAAGAACAGGAAAGACCTTAATTAGATTTTGGGTTCGGGAGGTACATTATACAAAGGGAAGGTGTTAGCACCCTTTGTATCCATGGTTATCCATGGGCTCTTAATTGCTTGATCACTTATGTTATTTTTCTTGTCTGAAAAAGTGTTTGTGAATTGTTTAGAAAATGTTTTGAAAAGAGAATTTAACTTTGTAATGATTCTCGTATGAATGTATACAAAGTGGTTATCTCGTTTAGTTTTGAAAATTGTTTAGAAAAATATAACTCGGTAATGATTCTAGTATGAATGTATACCAAGTGGTGATTTTCTAAAGATATTTTGAAAGGTGTGAGGTGTGAAAAATGTTTTAGGTTGTGAGCCAGCAATTAAGAGTCATACCTACCCTAGGTCTTTATGGGCATTTCCTATCCTTATGAGGGTAAAACTGTCCTTATTATTGAGAAATAAGTAGTTTTATCCTTTGGATGTAAAAGGGTCATCGTAGGGTCATCGATTGGTCATTGAAGGCAACAGTTGTAAGGATACCTTAGCATTCGAAGGGACTATCATCATTTAACCGTAGGCTACACCGAAGGGTCATCGAGGGACAAAATCGTATATTCGAAGGCAACATCCGAGGGACTATAATTTATTTTATGATGATTTAATCGAAGGGTCTTTGCTAAGGGTATCCCCACATTCGCGGGACATGACCGTATTACCGTAATACCGTAAGGCAACAAAGAGAGGTCCAAAATCACATATTCAAGGGCAATATTTTATAATTAATTAGGTAATTAAGATGAATTTCCATATTATAATCAATTAGGATGAATCTCCACATTAAAATTAATTAGGCAATTAGGATGCATCTCCACATTAAAATTAATTAAGCAATTTCAGAATACATCTCTATAAGGGTATCCCACAAATAAAGTGGAATACCTAGCCGGCCGTTTCTTCGGGAATATGTAAGCCTTTACACAATTCAGCACACGGGTTAGAACATCGAGATAAAGTGCAATTGAAAATTGCACCATAAAATAAACACCGCAATCATAAGGCCAAATAATGCATGATTATAATACACCCCGGTTAGACAAGCATAAGACAAAATAAAAAAACAGCTACTGTCACGTTCGCTCCTGCCTCGCCTAGCGAAGGCTTAGCGAGGGCTCGCTACAGGCTCGCTTAGCGATGTGCTAGCGAGCGGCTACGGGTTTTGAGTTTGATAGCAACATGATCTCCGGAACCCTGAACTTTATGGCATTTAATTACAGGAATAGCATGGACAATCATTCAGGATATTCAGGCATACTTAAATTCACATATGAAATCAATTTACATATCAAAAAAAAAATAGTTTAATCATGATGCATTATGTATGTAGAGATTACCGATTGGAAGCATAAAACAGTAGTGATGCGCAAACCTGTTTGCAATTGAGTTGCAATGTTGAAAGGGGCTGATCACTCTTGGTATCGGATTGAGTTGGGCGGCGGTAACTTCGGTGCGGATGAGCTGCCTTCAGGGTTTCCTTACTCTGAATTCTCTGGGTAAGCCTCCAGGGTTTCTATGCCAGGGTTTCTGTCCGTCTTCGTCTGTATATTTTTGTGACTAAAGTATCGGTATTTATAGTGATTGTGATGACCTAATGGGCTCAGAATGAAGCCCAAAAAATTCTGATATTCGCAAGCTTCGCTAGGCGAGCGTTATAGCGAAGGGTTCGCTAGGCGAAGGATTTGCTCGCCTAGCGAGCAGGCCATTTGTGACCTAATGGGCTCAGAATGAAGCCCAACAATTCTGGTATTCGCAAGCTTCGCTAGGCGAAGGAGTTGCTCGCCTAGCGAGCAAGCTAGTTTGGGCATTTTCCTGGATTGCGCCACTCGTGAGCTGGGCCTTTGTTCCTTTAAGGTCAGTGTCTTGCAGAATAAGTTGAAGTGCCTTAGAAATCCCTTGTAATATTAATGGGCAAATTTTGGGGTATGACAATAGGCTCTAAATATGGAGATATATATATGGAGAGATTTTAGGAATTAAAAGATTGAAGACCTTATTTGTAGCAGAAATTTTCTGCTGACTTTGTAACAGCAAAGAAGAAGTTTGCTGCGATTTCTGAAGGCCCAAATCCAGTTGGGTGATTAGGTATTAAATAGCATATTGTAACCTAGTTTTTGTAAGCCTCATAGAATGAAATATTAGGGGTGTGTGTGAGGTAAACCTCCCAACCTATGGGAAGGTTACCATGTGTTTCTCAGTGTTCAAAACTGAGAGTATTCGTAACTCAAAGCCTGTAGGCAAGAGTTGTTATGGTCTTGAACGAAGTTGTGAAGCAAGTTCAAGTTGTTTAGCATTACATGGTATTTGTAGTGATAGGAATGGAAACTGGAGGTTTCTATCTAAGAGTTCCTAGGTATAGATTGCATTGGGTAGGGATTAAGTGAAGAGTTGTAAACGGGGGAGTTTAACTCTGAATTAATACTGCTGATAGTGGATCTTCTTCCTGGCTTGGTATGCCCCCAGAGTAGGTGATGTTGCACCGAACTGGGTTAACAATTTCCTGTGTTTGTTTTCCTTCTGCATGTTATAATCCTGTCTGCCATAACTTAGCTTGTATTTCAGTCTGCTTATCAAGATAATAACAGACCTGGTACATAGTCTTCTGTTTGAATGTCAATCAGAATGTTTTGACATTCATCATTAACAACATATACTGAATAATAGGCAGGTGGGTTTTTCTGCTTCAGTTCAGTATTTATTTCAGTCTGGTCTTCAAGAGGATAACAGACCTGGCCAAAGGATCATTGTGAAACTGTCAAACTGGATGCCTTGACAGTTAGTCATGTATGTTGATACTGAAGTAGAGACTGGTTAGTCTTTTACAGTACAGCAAATTTAGCACAGTCTGTTTTCAGGAACATAACTGAATTAGTATGAGGTATATGTTCTGGCTGTCAAACTGAATGTTGTGACATTCATTCCTGACAGCATGTGCTGAATTGTAGGGTGATTAGTTTTTCTGTTTCAGTAATTTTCTCAGGCTATTCTTCAGGAATCCAACAGCTGAGCTAAAATCCAGGAAACTAACAACTGAACTACATTTAATGAACCTAACAAATAGCCTATTTGTTAGCACCCTAATAAGTGGAAATTAGATTAACTTATTCAACCTTTATTTTAGGAAATACAAGTACAAGGCCAGCAAACTGGAATAATGTAACAGATGATCACTATTGAGACATCTTGCTGATAACTGTGTAGGAAAATAACAGAAGTTAGTGCTATGGTTGATCTCTGTTGAGTCTTTCTACCAGATGCACAGAACTAGGTGTTCCTCCATTCTAGGGTGATATAGAAGCAGATGTCGTGACATCTGTGAACGGGTACATATTAGTACAGGGTTTAATTTGTATAATTGTCTTGCTGTATTAGTTACAATGTTGGATCAGATGTCATGACTTGGAGTAGAACATCTGAAATCTGACTACGCCAGAATTTCAAATGGTATCAGAGCAGGCATCCTGTTCTGTTTCTGGATGAGATCCATGGGTGATACTTTCTGGTATCTTGCAAGGAGTTATGCTAGTACTGATGTTGGAACATGTGGAAGGTTCTATGATTTACCTGAATGGTCCCTTGAAGTAGGTGGATGGACTATTCATGACGGGAACTGTGTGTACGTGTCTCTGGAGGTTGGCAATTGGACTTTGTGTGGGACACATGTGCTATTATTGAATCATATTCAAGCTTGGTATGTTCTTGGAAGCTGATCCTGTGAAGTGTGTGTTCATAGGTTGAGTTGTATTATGATTTCCGCTGCATAATACCTGGCAAAACTCAAACTCTGATGTAGTTTCCCCTCATGTGGATAAAAGGCTGCTATATTCAAGATTTCATCATACTCTACTGAAGATGTCAAAGATACTTGAGTCTCCTCAAGTCCACTCATCATGACGTTCTCACTTCAAGATGGTAAGAATCACCCGATCACTGATTCTGTTACTCTCTTGGGTAGTGTATATGAAGACCTTGAAGATTTTCAAGGAGGATTTGTTCCAAGGAGGTGGAACTAATGTTCTATGCGATGTTAGAACATGGTGTTCAATAAGTATGCAGCTACTGGTTGGAGAGCAGATGTTTTTAGGTGTCAAACAAAGGGATACTTGTGTTTGGAACCTACTCCTGACCTGGAAGAGGAGACATCTGTGGGTACAAAGTTGACAAGGGTATGGTCAACTGTGTGTGTGCTCAAGAAGGTCACTGTTAGATGTCTGATCTCTAGAAGTGAAGCTGGTTGAGATGTGACATGGTGCAATTTCCTGCTGTTTGTCTTATTCCTGTAGATTGATCAGGGTTGGATAGTTGTTCCCTGAAGTACTACGTTGTGTTGGAAGACAAGTCCCCTGGATGTTAGAAGTCAATAATGGGGTAACCTGATTGCTATTTCATCTAAGAGGTTTGGGACCATGAATCTTGTTATTCAAACACCATGCTCTGAAGTGGCAGTTCTTTCAAGGAGTGAGAATATGAAGATTCAAAGGTATAACTCATAGAGTTAGTTGCCACTGGTAGGGATGGTGTATGTCATGTTGAGAAATTTGTGTGCAATGCATGGATATTGGTGTGGAGTCTCCATGATTGTTAATTTGAGGGGGAGTTTTAGTTAACCTCCTCACGTTTGGTCAGCCTAGGGTCTGGTTGGCTGTTGACCTGTGTCACATAGGTTCTGGTTGTTGTGTGATACATTTGCAAGGAAGGATTCATCTCTCTCTTTCCTAAGGGTGAATCTAATCTGAAAAGATTCTCAAAACTATTGAGGTGCTTGCAAGCAAAAGATGTTGACACAAGAAGAGTATTTTCAAAGTATTCTTGTGGTGGAAGTATCTGTAAGGATAATTGGGAAGAGATTTAAGATCAATGTCTACTTGTGCCAAGTTCAAGTATTTAATTGATTATCCTTGGATCTCAAGACAATTGATGTTCCTAATGATGTTGGAACATATCTTCTTCAAGACCCTGTGCAGAATCACAGGAAGGATAGTACATTGGTTTATGATCTATCTCTTTGGTGGCAGCAAAAGCATATTGTCATACCCCAAAATTTGCCCGTTAATATTCCGAAGAACTTCTAAAGACACTCTAACTTATTTGGCAAGGCACTGATCTTAAAGGAACAAAAGCCCAGCTACAACAGGCCCAATCCAGAAATGGCCCAAACTAGTCTGCTCGCTAGGCGAGCAAATCCTTCGCCTAGCGAAGCTTGCGAACACCAGAACTGTTGGGCTTCATCCTGAGCCCATTAGGTCAGAAGTTGCCTGCTCGCTAGGCGAGCAATTCCTTCGCCTAGCGAACCATTCGCTACACGCTCGCCTAGCGAAGTCTGCAAACTTTCAGAATTTTCGGGCTTCATCCTGAGCCCATTAGGTCACCATTATCCCTATAAATGCCAGCACTTCAGTCACCAAAAAGAGGAGAAAACGAAAAAAAGAGAACGGAGGAAGACAGAGAAGGACGGATAGAAACCCTGGCACAGAAACCCTGAAGGCAGCTCATCCGCACCGAAGCTACCGCCGCCCAACTCCCGCCGCCTAACTCATTCTGATACCAACAGTGGTCAATCCCTTTCAACCTTGCATTGGCAAACAGGTTTGCGTATCCCTATTTGTTCTATACTTCCGATTGGTAATCTATACACATATAATGCATCATGATTAAATTTCGATATGTAATTTGCTTTCGTATATGAATGTAAATATGCCTGAATACACTGAATGTTTGACCATGCTGTTCCTGTGATTAAATGCCATAAAATTCAAGGTTCCTAACACGGGGCTGTTTTCAAATTCAAAAATCCGTGGCCGCTCGCTAGCACATCGCTAAGCGAGCCTGGGGCGAGTATTCGCCAGGCCTTCGCTAGGCGAGGCAGAGGCGAACGGGACAGTAGCTGACTTTTATATTCTGATTTTTCATGTTTTATCATAACCATGCATTTTTCACTCTATCCTATTTACTGTTGTGATATTTGTTGGTGTAATCTTCGATTGTACCCTGATTTGGTGTTCTGACATGTTTTGTTGAGTTTTGTAAAGGTTCATGTATCCCAGGAAAAGGTTATTGGCTAGGTATTCCACTTTATTTGTGGGATACCCTTGCGGAGGTTCATCTTGAATTATCAAATTGGTTTTAATGTATTAATTTTATGGACAAAGATCCACTCTAAATTGCTTAATCGATTTTAATGTATTAATTTTAATGTGGGAGATTCCTCCTAATCACCTAATTGATTGTAAAACATTGCCTTTGAATATGTGATCTTGGACCTCTCTTTGTTGCCTTACGATTACGATATTACGGTCATGTCCCACGAACGTGGGGATACCCTTAGCTAAGACCCTTCGATTAAATCATCATAAAATAAACGATAGTCCCTCGGATGTTGCCTTCGAATATACAATTTTGTCCCTCGATGACCCTTCGATGCAGCCTATGGTTAAATGATGATAGTCCCTTCGAATGCTAAGGTATCCTCATAACTGTTGCCTTCAATGACCAATCGATGACCCTACGATGACCCTTTTACATCCAAAGGATAAAACTACTTATTCCTCAATAATAAGGACAGTTTTGCCCTCATAAGGATAGGAAATGTCCAGAAAGACCTTGGTAGGTATAACTCTTAATTGCTGGCTCACAACCTAAAATCTTTTTCACACCTCACACCTTTCAAAACATCTTTAGAAAATCACCACTTGGTATACATTCATACTAGAATCATTACCGAGTTATATTTTTCTAAACAATTTTCAAAACTAAACGAGATAACCACTTTGTATACATTCATACAAGAATCATTACAAAGTTAAATTCTCTTTTCAAAACAATTTTCTAAACAACTCACAAACACTTTTTCAGACAAAAATAACTTAAGTGATCGAGCAATTAAGAGCCCATGGATAACCATGGATACAAAGGGTGCTAACACCTTCCCTTTGTATAATGTACCTCCCGAACCCAAAATCTAATTAAGGTCTTTCCTGTTCTTTTCCACCTTTCCTTATTGGATAAAAGAAAAGTCGGTGGCGATTCTTGCTAACCGCGACATTGCGATTAAAACCACAAAAAGTCCAGTTCACCGTATGACAGAACTGGCGACTCTGCTGGGGACAATTACAAGAGAGGTTACCTTAAAAACAAGATCACTTATTCAAATTGTCTGATTTACTTTTAAGGGATTGCTTGGGTATGTTATGCTTGAGTGAAAGATCCTACACCCGGATCTAGTGTACCTTAGGTAAGTAGCAAAAGATCATCGCGACTATCCGGCGTATACTGGAATGGTCAAAGTGATGGCTACGGTTAATGTGGCACTTTGGATGTCCTGATGTTCCTCATGTTAGTTGAGGAAAAATTTGGCATTCGCGTGGTGTCATCAAAGCATTAACCAGACCTTTAGAACCCTAATTGACTCATCCTGGCCATTAGAAAGTAGTGAGATAACTGACTTCGGTTCCAATTGGAGTTGGTTGAGACTCGATACTACACTCTTTGAGATTGGACTTTAGGGAAGCTTCGGTCAACCACTTGGTGTTGCACTGAAGTGGACTTAAAGGAAGGTCGATGATTTGAGATCCCTCTAGAACCCGGTTACTATTCTAGGACAGGTTGAACCGACCAAACTTCAGTGGGGAGGGTATTTACCTATGGGAACTCATGCAAGCCTTGAAACTTAGGGATGATTGCTGTGTGACTTGCTTGTGCTTGTTATTTACCTAACATCATAACATCATGGCATTGTACTAACCATTTCGAGGACTTAGGGATTTAACTTTGCTACGTTTTCAAAAAAAAAAAAGGGTCTTTTTGGTAGTTTACGCAAGGTTAAATCCCGAAAGTCCTTGGAAACATTTCATACATCGCATTGCATAACATAACATTGCATGACAGGTACTCTAAAGGATCAATGTTCTCACGGTCTTCCTATTGCAAACAGATTCAAGCAGATTCAAAACAGAAAAATGGCTCTCGAACAAACTGTCAAAGATCTCCAGGCTCAGAATGCTCAATTCCAGGAGATGATGCTGAGCTTGTCCAAGGGGCAAGAAGAACTGAAGGCTCTCTTGATAGAGAAGAAGAAGGACCAGAAACCTGTGGGTTATATTAATCCGGGGAGAAGGCTCAAAAGACAGGCTACCGGAGTCAAGATTAGAATTCCGAAGGATTCAGAAGAAGAGACCGAAATTGATTCAGAAGATGAGAATGCTAAACCCTTCAACTCTGAGGACGACGATGAAGAATATGAAGATGGACAGGACTCTCCAAAAGATGATAAGTATAAGTTGCTGGAAGAACGTATGCTAGCCATGGAGGGTCAGAAAATGCCCGGTCTGGATTTCGAAAACTTGGGTCTGGTCTCTGATGTGGTCATTCCCCGCAAATTCAAGGTTCCCATTTTCACTAAGTACGATGGTGCCTCTTGTCCTCAGATGCATCTAAGGGCTTATGTGAGAAAGATTCAGCCGCACACTACTGATAGGAAGCTGTGGATCCATTTCTTCCAAGAGAGTCTGTCTGGCGCACAGTTAGAGTGGTATTATCAGCTTGAGAGCTCTAACATCCGCACCTGGACTGATTTAGCGACTGCCTTCTACAAGCATTATCAATATAATTCTGAATTAGCACCAAATCGGTTACAGTTACAAAATATGACTACGGGCTCTAAAGAAAGTTTCAAAGAATATGCTCAAAAATGGAGAGATTTGGCTGGCAGAGTCAAACCCCCTATGACTGATCGAGAGTTAGTGGATATGTTCATGGGTACGCTGACTGGCCCATTCTACAGCCATCTATTGGGAAGTTCTTCATCAGGTTTCACTGAGCTTATACTGGCAGGTGAACGTGTTGAAAGTGGTATTCGAAGCGGAAAGATACAGACAGCTACCTCTGCAAGCACCAAAAAGTCCTATCAGGGAAAGAATGAATCAAATGCTGTGTACAGTGAAAGGGGTCATAACAAGAAAAATCGTGGCCATACCGTTGGAGCAATTACGATTGCAGCACCACCATCTCAAGACAGGCCGAGAAGGCAGTTTACCAGGATCAATATGACTTCAGCACAAGCACTGCAGGGTATGCTATAGGCAAATTTAATTACCCTCAGAGATCCTCCTGCAAATCTCAACACTGCATCTCCTCGTTATAATCCCAATGTCAGGTGTGCATATCACTCCGATAGCCCCGGGCATGATACAAACGATTGTTGGTCGTTGAAGAATAAGATCCAGGATATGATCGATGCTGGGGCAATTGAATTTGATCCTCCAGTGACTCCTAAGGTCATCACTGCTCTTATGCCTAATCATGGCAAGACTGTTAATGCTGTAGAAGATGCCAATAGCGACTGCGACTTGGATAGCTGGATTTTCCCAACAATTGGCGACAGGCTCGACAATTGGAAGGCTGAAGACATTATCCCGGTTTCCTTTAGTCAGGAGTAATCGTTATTGCTTATCTAATGTATCAAATTTGGTTAAATGTTTTGTCATTTTCATAAGCATATTCACATTCAATAAATCAATGGACGTTTTGCATTCAAATATTGCGCTCTTTATCTTTCCTGTCATTTTTCAAACAAGCTATGTTTTCTTGCACACACTCACGTAACAAATTGCGTATCCATATCCACTCTGGATCCTGTTGATAATAGTTCTGCTACTGTTAATTATGACTTCGAAAGTCCGATCTACCAAGCCGAAGATGGAAGTGAGGAAGATTGTGAAGTACCTGGATAGCTTGCCAGACTGTTACTGAAAGAAGAAAAGACTATACAGCCGCATGAGGAGTCAATTGAATCTGTCGATCTGAGTACTAGAATGGACAAGAAGGAAGTCAGAAGCCTCTTGGGGCACTTGAATTACATTGCCCGATTTATCTCCCATTTGACTGCTACTTGCAAACCCATCTTCAAATTACTGAGAACAGTCAAGAGATCATATGGAATGATGAATGTCAAGAAGCTTTTGACAAAATCAAGGAATCTCTCCAGAACCTCCAATGCTGATCACGTATTCGACCGTGTTAGAAAATTCAATGGGGTGTGTGTTGGGGCAACATGACGAGTCTGGTCGAAAAGAGCATGCAATATACCACCTTAGCAAAAAGGTACCGACTGTGAAACAAGATACTCACAGCTCGAGAAAGCTTGTTGTGCTTTGGCTTGGATTGCTCGCCGACTAAGACGGTATATGTTGAATCATACCACTTCATTGATTTCTAAGATGGATCCTATCAAATACATATTTGAGAAACTGGATCTCTCCGGAAGAATGGCAAGAGTCATCACTGAACGGCGCCGTGGAAGCGGCCAATAAGAATATTAAGAAGATTATACAAAAGATGACGGTAACATACAAAGACTGGCATGAGATGTTACCATTTGCTCTTCATGGTTATCGCACTTCAGTATGAACCTCGACAGGGGCAACGCCATTCTCCCTAGTCTACGGAATGGAAGCCGTTTTACCCGTGGAAGTTCAGATTCCCTCTCTAAGAATCATGAAAGAGGCAGGCTTAGATGAGGATGAATGGATTCAGACTCGACTCGATCAGATAAATTTGATTGATGAGAAGAGACTTGCGGCTATATGTCACGGGCAGCTATATCAGAAGCGCATGACCCAGGCATTCAACGAAAAGGTCAAGAGACGGGTGTATCAAACTGGTGACTTGGTGGTCAAACGTATCATCCTACCACAAACTAACCCCAGAGGCAAATGGACTCCCACATACGAAGGGCCATTTGTAGTCAAGAAGGTATTCTCTGGTGGAGCCATGATACTTGCTACAATGGACGGCGAAGACTTTCCGCATCCCGTGAACACAGACATAGTCAAAAAATACTACGCATAAAAGAGACCTGCTAGGTCGACGTACCTAGGCAAAAGTAAGGGCATCCCGGCGAACCAAAAAGGTTCGGGCAAAAATTAGGGATAGACATATAAAAATGTACACCCGGCAAGTCGAAAACCTGAAAAGGCGGCTTGGGCAAAAAAGGGTATCCTGGTGGACTGAAAACCTGAAAAGGCGGTCCGGGTAGAAATTAAGGATTAAAGCGTATGACTATGTCCCGTTCTCAAACAACTTCATCCAAGTTCAAGGGACTGAACAAGCCAATCACTTCTATCCGACAGCAGGAGATGAGATGCTCGAAGACATAATGACAGTAGTGGAACTAAAATCAAAAGGACTTTTCCTCCATAGCTTTTTCCTTTATTTTCTTGACAATTTCCTCTTACTAGGATTTCTGTCTCCTTGTACACAAATTGCCTGTTTATAGGCCCTCTTTCAAAATCAATGCAATTCTATTTCGAAAATATGCTGTTGTTTTACTTCATCTGTTTTGTTTGCATAAACGTCCATTGATTTAATTTGAATTGATATGTGCATCTGAACATGACTAATATTTACCAAAATGCATACATAAAATCGCAATAGCAATTACTACGAGACTTCAGGATCAAGGAAAAGGTCTAACCATGCTTTCCAATGAATCCGTTGCTAATTCTATTCCCCCAGTAAGCCTGTTATTCCCCAGAAGAAATTGGCATTATCCCCCGGCAAAACCAGCTATTTCTCAGAAGAGGTCAGCATCACCAGACAGGCTGATCATCTCATCCATCCCCAGCCAGGCTTCTGTTGAATATTTCTACCATCAGACAGAAATCAACAACCCCCAACCGAGAAAGGGTCATCAACACAAATATCTCCAACCAGTATATAGGGATTCATCTTCCCCAGTAGAGTCCCCAAGCAGAACTTCTCAGGCCATAATTCATTCATTACATCATTCCACAGCATACGCATGCATACAACATTCGCATTTATTTTCGCAAGCATAAAACATCTCATGCATCATGACATGGCATGAAGCTAACTTTATTTTTCAGGTTAATTCTTCCCCTGATACAGTCAAAACAAAGGTCCATTCAGACGGACATCCTCATCAATTACGTTCAGATTCAAATACATCTTTCAGATACACTCCATGTCAACATTCATCCTGACGTCCTCCTAGTGATGGCATCTATAAGCCCATCCCAGACATTTATTGCAAATACAACATATACTTTCTTCTTCAGATATAACCTAACATACGGTTCATTCTGATTCAGCCCAACATATAATTCCTTCAACTATTTCAAGACGGTCTAGCATACGACCCATTTGGATGATCATCCCCTCAGACGTTACCTAGCGTACGGTACATCCTGAAGTGTAGTCTAGCGTATGACTACCCCTTTCAGATATAGCCTAACGTACGGCTCGTTCTGCAACTCAGATTCGGTCTAACGTACGATCCATTCTGAACTCTCTGCAACTCCAATGCGGTCTAACGTACGACCCATTTGGACCTTCAAATCCTCAGATGCTGCCTAGCATACGGCACATTCAGGGGTGTAGTCTAGCGTACGACTACTTTCTTCAGATACAAGCCTAACGTACGGCTCGTTCTGCAACTCAAATTCGGTCTAACGTACGATCCATTCTGAACTCTCTGCAACTCCAATGCGGTCTAACGTACGACCCATTTGGACCTTCAAATCCTCAGATGCTGCCTAGCATACGGTACATTCAGGGGTGTAGTCTAGTGTACGACTACTTTCTTCAGATACAGCCTAACGTACGGCTCTCTCTTCAACTCAGATACGATCTAGCGCATGATCCATTCTGATCCTTTATCCCCAGCAGCATATAACACACTCCGACTCCCCAGCGAAGTCGACAGCCTAATGGATGACTCATTATTCGGTCTAACGTACGACCCAGTGTGGCGCCCATGTCTTCAAATTGGCCTAATGTACGGCGCAATCTGAAGCTTTCATCATCAAACCTCCCGGATGGCATCTTTAAGCCCATCTCCATCAAGACCAACTGCCGATTGACAAGTGCAAATTTTTGGGGCATTCTAGTGTTCAATAATCTTCCACCTCCAGACTACGAATGGCATACATGCCATCCTAACTCTCTCGGTTCAAGAATATTGAACAGGGGCAGCTGTCATACCCCAAAATTTGCCCGTTAATATTCCGAAGAACTTCTAAAGACACTCTAACTTATTTGGCAAGGCACTGATCTTAAAGGAACAAAAGCCCAGCTACAACAGGCCCAATCCAGAAATGGCCCAAACTAGTCTGCTCGCTAGGCGAGCAAATCCTTCGCCTAGCGAAGCTTGCGAACACCAGAACTGTTGGGCTTCATCCTGAGCCCATTAGGTCAGAAGTTGCTTGCTCGCTAGGCGAGCAATTCCTTCGCCTAGCGAACCATTCGCTACACGCTCGCCTAGCGAAGTCTGCAGACTTTCAGAATTTTCGGGCTTCATCCTGAGCCCATTAGGTCACCATTATCCCTATAAATGCCAGCACTTCAGTCACCAAAAAGAGGAGAAAACGAAAAAAAGAGAACGGAGGAAGACAGAGAAGGACGGATAGAAACCCTGGCACAGAAACCCTGAAGGCAGCTCATCCGCACCGAAGCTACCGCCGCCCAACTCCCGCCGCCTAACTCATTCTGATACCAACAGTGGTCAATCCCTTTCAACCTTGCATTGGCAAACAGGTTTGCGTATCCCTATTTGTTATATACTTCCGATTGGTAATCTATACATATATAATGCATCATGATTAAATTTCAATATGTAATTTGCTTTCGTATATGAATGTAAATATGCCTGAATACACTGAATGTTTGACCATGTTGTTCCTGTGATTAAATGCCATAAAATTCAAGGTTTCTAACACGGGGCTGTTTTCAAATTCAAAAATCCGTGGCCGCTCGCTAGCACATCGCTAAGCGAGCCTGGGGCGAGTATTCGCCAGGCCTTCGCTAGGCGAGGCAGAGGCGAACGGGACAGTAGCTGACTTTTATATTCTGATTTTTCATGTTTTATCATAACCATGCATTTTTCACTCTATCCTATTTACTGTTGTGATATTTGTTGGTGTAATCTTCGATTGTACCCTGATTTGGTGTTCTGACATGTTTTGTTGAGTTTTGTAAAGGTTCATGTATCCCAGGAAAAGGTTATTGGCTAGGTATTCCACTTTATTTGTGGGATACCCTTGCGGAGGTTCATCTTGAATTATCAAATTGGTTTTAATGTATTAATTTTATGGACAAAGATCCACTCTAAATTGCTTAATCGATCTTAATGTATTAATTTTAATGTGGGAGATTCCTCCTAATCACCTAATTGATTGTAAAACATTGCCTTTGAATATGTGATCTTGGACCTCTCTTTGTTGCCTTACGATTACGATATTACGGTCATGTCCCACGAACGTGGGGATACCCTTAGCTAAGACCCTTCGATTAAATCATCATAAAATAAACGATAGTCCCTCGGATGTTGCCTTCGAATATACAATTTTGTCCCTCGATGACCCTTCGATGCAGCCTACGGTTAAATGATGATAGTCCCTTCGAATGCTAAGGTATCCTCATAACTGTTGCCTTCAATGACCAATCGATGACCCTACGATGACCCTTTTACATCCAAAGGATAAAACTACTTATTCCTCAATAATAAGGACAGTTTTGCCCTCATAAGGATAGGAAATGTCCAGAAAGACCTTGGTAGGTATAACTCTTAATTGCTGGCTCACAACCTAAAATCTTTTTCACACCTCACACCTTTCAAAACATCTTTAGAAAATCACCACTTGGTATACATTCATACTAGAATCATTACCGAGTTATATTTTTCTAAACAATTTTCAAAACTAAACGAGATAACCACTTTGTATAAATTCATACAAGAATCATTACAAAGTTAAATTCTCTTTTCAAAACAATTTTCTAAACAACTCACAAACACTTTTTCAGACAAAAATAACTTAAGTGATCGAGCAATTAAGAGCCCATGGATAACCATGGATACAAAGGGTGCTAACACCTTCCCTTTGTATAATGTACCTCCCGAACCCAAAATCTAATTAAGGTCTTTCCTGTTCTTTTCCACCTTTCCTTATTGGATAAAAGAAAAGTCGGTGGCGACTCTTGCTAACCGCGACATTGCGATTAAAACCACAAAAAGTCCAGTTCACCGTATGACACATATGATCTCTGAAAAGGTTTCCTGGTGAGAAACATGTTCAGCCTTGGTGTGTACAAGAAGAAGAAGACATCATAGTCTTGATGGTGGTTACTTGGATCAGTTTATCTCTGATCTAAGTAAGGAAGTGCATTGGCTAATGCACACTGTGGAGTTAAGAACAAGTGGCAGCATTCTTAACATCATGGAAACAGCCTTGCTTTAGGAAGTGGAATCCTTGGTATAGCTGAAGGGTTAGTTTCTAACTGGTCCGTCTGAAGACTCATGCATCAGAATGTCTGATGTCTTTGGAGAAGAGGCAGGGATTCTTCAAGGTGTGAGCTTGGATGACTTAACTGCAAATCTGCAGGATGGAGGTTGCTTACTTAAAGTTGGTTCCACAATCAAGTCTATGAAAGCGTTGAACTCTTGTTCTGTGTAGGGAGGAAGATCTTTCAAGTGGCAGAAGAAGGAGCTGAATTCAACAGCTAGATGTTAAAACACAATGTTGTGACATTTGGTTCAGCACCAGAATATTAGTTGGTGAAGTGGCACATCAACTTAAGATAGAAGGGTCTACAAAGTCGTAGATTGGGTACTTCAAAAAGATCGTTCTCATTGCAGTTCTTTGGAGTTGCTGGATGGAGAAGATGTTACATGTTCATGACTTAGAAAGTCTAAGTTTTGTTTAACATGTAGCTTGAAGTTCAAGTCTCACTTGGAAGGTCAGAATATATTTGGGAGAAGTCTGATAAACGTGGAGAGGTCAATAAGTGACATTTGACTTTTTCATATGAGGATTCATGAAGGAGGTAATCAACCAGTGGCATTTGGTCTATCTCAGAAGTGAGTTCGAAGAATCAAGATGATCAACATATGGCAACTGATTATTCTTGAGGAAAGTCTGAGACAAATTACTTTTGAGCAGAAAAGTAGTAAGTTGAAGACAAAGGGAGGTGTTTTCTATTCATCTCTTGGAGCTTGTGGTAGGAGTTCTGAGCTATCTATGGAAGATTATCTCTTGTAATGGGATGAGAATGTATATGTCCCAAGTTCTGTCTGGGCTCTTGTGGATCAAGCCAATAACTCAGTGATATCTGAAGATTATCAGATGGAGTTATGTTGTGAAGGATGTCCTAACTCATGTTAGAACATTTTGTAATGTGGTTTTCTGTTCTGGCTAGAAGAGAGATTGACACAGAGTATGGATGTATTCAGCCAAGAGGGTTGAACAGAGGGTGTGCTCTTGAAGACATGAAGATGCGTCTTATGTTTTCCATTCATCAAGTGGTCTGGGTTCTCCTTGAATCAGGAAGTTTGTAAAGGTCCAACTTTGGGGTGTTGGATATGTTCATATGTGATCTCCATGTTTCAGGAGGAGAGTTGGTTGTTCATGACAGAGGGAGTTCTGTCGTTGCGCTGCAAGTAATCATCAAGCTTGTGGTCTATGTGTTCTCAGATAACTGGGTATGGCACCTTGTTAGTTATTGGGATGATGTGGTGTATGTCAAGGCTGAGTGAGCAGAAGAATGTCTGACCGGATGTCATGACATTGCCTTGGACAATACTGTTATTTCCTTCTGAATCTTACAGTCATGAGGAAATATGGATGTGATGTGTCTAATTATGATATATTAGAATAAGCCTGAGTGTTACAGGTGTGTGGTACAGGGGGAGTAACCACCTATTGGGGTTTGTGATTTTAGCTGTAGTGGTGCCAGATGTCAAGCTACCACTGGAGGTACAAAAGTGGTCCTAGGAAATGATGATAGGAAGAATACATGAACAATGCAGGCAAAAGCCGCATTGAATGTTAAGGCATCGCGTGCAACGTGTCTGACTGCATATATGGAATAGTCTTCATGCACTGGAACTGTTGTTTCGGAAAAGAAACAGTCAAGAGCTATAAAAGGTATTCAAAGATAGTATGAGATTTTGTTGGTGAGTCTCTGACTGTTTCTCAGCAAATATCAATGAATCTTGACCAAGCATTTACTCCTACCGTTAATTCCTAAGCACGGTCTGGTCTATTTAAAGGATGCATCAGCACTCCTCCTCTCAATAGAGCGAAACTCCATTCTCTCTAAACCATGGGGTTTGTTAAGATTTGGGCATACTGCGTCTGGATCTGGTTTTACGAAGGTTTCATTTATAAATGTTTAGCTAAAAAGGGGGAGAGAAACACTGTATTGAGGATGTACCAGAAGCAAGCAAAATATGGTGGCAAGCAGAAGTTGGGTTCAGGCACAAAAGTCACTAACCGGGTATACCTCTTATGTCGTGTGATCTGAGTTAAGAAGACAGTTGTATCTTGTGATCTGAGTTACATTGTCTATGTACTCAGCATTACATATTCTTCAGGAAGCCCTCCTGTTGAGGGGAAGGGTTGTGATGCAGCTGCGTCTTGTACCTCTACTTCCTCATGTACACCAACTTTGGTGCTTGTGGTGGTGGAGATAATGACAGAGGCTTATTTGTTTTAGCTAAAATTTGCCAAAGGGGGAGATTGTTAATACCTTAGGATTGGCATTAATTTTGTAAAATAAATAATGTAATCATCTCTGTTGTTTTAATATGTTGGGTTGAAGAAGTTCAACATCTGGACCAACATGTCATGTACGACGTCACGACATCATGCCTGTGACATCGTACATGTGTAGAAAATTGAATTAATTAATTCAGTATATATTCTGGGATTAGTGAGGATATTTGGTGAATATCCTAACTTCCTTGTGGAGGTCTTAAAGACTCAATCATAATATATAGGCTCTAAATATGGAGATATATATGGAGAGATTTTAGGAATTAAAAGATTGAAGACCTTATTTGTAGCAGAAATTTTCTGCTGACTTTGTAACAACAAAGAAGAAGTTTGCTGCGATTTCTGAAGGCCCAAATCCAGTTGGGTGATTAGGTTATAAATAGCATATTGTAACCAAGTTTTTGTAAGCCTCATAAAATGAAAAATTAGGGGTGTGTGTGAGGTAAACCTCCCAACCTATGGGAAGGTTACCATGTGTTTCTCAGTGTTCAAAACTGAGAGTATTTGTAACTCAAAGCCTGTAGGAAAGAGTTGTTATGGTCTTGAACGAAGCTGTGAAGCAAGTTCAAGTTGTTTAGCATTACATGGTATTTGTAATGATAGGAATGGAAACTGGAGGTTTCTATCTAGGAGTTCCTAGGAATAGATTGCATTGGATAGGGATTAAGTGAAGAGTTGTAAACGGGGGAGTTTAACTCTGAATTAATACTGCTGATAGTGGATCTTCTTCCTGGCTTGGTATGCCCCCAGAGTAGGTGATGTTGCACCGAACTGGGTTAACAATTTCCTGTGTTTGTTTTCCTTCTGCATGTTATAATCCTGTCTGCCTTAACTTAGCTTGTATTTCAGTCTGCTTATCAAGATAATAACAGACCTGGTACATAGTCTTCTGTTTGAATGTCAATCAGAATGTTTTGACATTCATCATTAACAGCATATACTGAATAATAGGCAGGTTGGTTTTTCTGCTTCAGTTCAGTATTTATTTCAGTTTGGTCTTCAAGAGGATAACAGACCTGGCCAAAGGATCATTGTGAAACTGTCAAACTGGATGCCTTGACAGTTAGTCATGTATGCTGATACTGAAGTAGAGACTGGTTAGTCTTTTACAGTACAACAAATTTAGCACAGTCTGTTTTCAGGAACATAACTAAATCAGCATGAGGTATATGTTTTGGTTGTCAAACTGAATGTTGTGACATTCATTCCTGACAGCATGTGCTGAATTATAGGGTGATTAGTTTTTCTGTTTCAGTAATTTTCTCAGGCTATTCTTCAGGAATCCAACAGCTGAGCTAAAATCCAGGAAACTAACAACTGAACTACATTTAATGAACCTAACAAATAGCCTATTTGTTAGCACCCTAATAAGTGGAAATTAGATTAACTTGTTCAACCTTTATTTTAGGAAATACAAGTACAAGGCCAACAAACTGGAATAATGTAACAAATGATCACTATTGAGACATCTTGTTGATAACTGTGTAGGAAAATAACAGAAGTTAGTGCTATGGTTGATCTCTGCTGAGTCTTTCTACCAGATGCACAGAACTAGGTGTTCCTCCATTCTAGGGTGATATAGAAGCAGATGTCGTGACATCTGTGAACGGGTACATATTAGTACAGGGTTTAATTTGTATAACTGTCTTGTTGTATTAGTTACAATGATGGATCAAATGTCATGACTTGGAGTAGAACATCTGAAATCTGACTACGCCAGAATTTCAGACATGTGTTCTGAGATGTCGAAGAAAGAAACCCCAACCACCAGCGGTTTCACCTTCAACCAGAGCAAAGGAGATGGGAAAGACATTGTTGTTGCCGTCTTGTGCAACATACATAAGCAAAGTACCCTTGTATTTTCCGTATAACCATGTTCCATCGATTTGAATAACGGGTTTGTAGAATGCAAAACTTTTGATGCACGGTTCAAACTCCCAAAAGAGGCGGTGAAAGATTATATTTCCAGCAACACAGGTTCCGTCTGGCGTAACTGCTGGAAATGTCTCCATAATTGCAATAGTTCCTGGTACGTATGTTTTTAGGGCCCATAAGAACCGTGGAAGTTCTTTATATGATTCCTCCCAGTTGTTGAATACCTGTTCAACAACCTTTGTCCTTACAATCCACGTTTTCTTGTAAGATGGAGTATAATTCTATCTTGTAACGGTATGAGATATTATTATACTCACCTTCACTAATGGGTATTTATTAACAAGCGGCAAAATGTATTGACATATCAATCTAACGCTTAATTTACGGTGATCTTGTTCAACATTAGTTGCAATGCAACTGTGAGGTGGGTCTATAGAAGCTATCTCCCAAGAGTCGCTTCTCTTTTTGTTAGACGCAGCCAACCAAAACTTACAAAGGATGTTACGACATTCGATGGCATACCTTCTCGAATCAGTGCGTTTCATAGTGAAATCGGCAGAGTTATTCATGTGAAATTTTTTGATAGCTTGCACACATTCTTCTTTAGTGCGGAACATGTCTCCCACCTTTAACTCACCCTCTGATCGTGGATACGGGTTATTAAAAACATTGTTGGATGTTTCATCATCATGCAGATCCATGTTTGTCATATGTTGAGGCGGATTGTATACATGACTTGGAGGTAATGGCGTTGGTTAATCATCACCTTCAATGTTGTTATTCAACATATGATCGACCTGTGTCTCGGTTACTTCTTCTTCTTCATCAACGATGTTGACTTCTGCTTTTGCTTCTAGGTCGGCGTCATCTGAGTTTTCTGAATCAAATTCATCAGATTCAACTTAATTAGTTATTTGAGATGGCTGAGATGGTATACTTGGTTGAAGAGTAATATACAACTCAATAGAGTTGCAACCAGAATGTTTGTGACTAACAAACATATATCCAACATCTTCATCATCCTGTACCTTCAGCGGGAAAATTTTGCATTGAATGTTCTAAACAAAATTGAATTTTGATATGTGATCTTTGACATAATACCAGATCCTATGCAGGATTCAATTTGTTTTATCAAATGCAAGAAATTTGAATTTCTCTTGATCGTAAGTCGGATAGTATCAGTGTTTCGAAAACAAAACCCGTATAACTCAGACTCATATGTCTCACCATTGAAGTGAACATTCATACTATATTTTGGTGAAGATAACATTGTAATATTTCTTGTGCAGATGAAAATTAATTTTTTGGTGCAGATGAATTTGTGTTAATTGTTGGATGTGGATAGTAAGACACTTAAATAGGTAAGTGATATGTCAAACATGCAAAGCTAGACGGAAGTGATTTGTCAAACATGCAAGAAACTCAGAAGTGATGTGTCAAACATACAAGCAAGATGGAAGTGATGTGTCAAACATGCAATCCAGAGGGAAGCCATGTGTCAAACATGCAAGCCCTAGCACCAGTCCAATTGGCGCTAGCTTGTAATGCTTGCAGATGGGCGTCAGTCCAATTGGCGCCACCATGTCATGCATGCAGACCTCGTAACCAAGCACGCAGAGCCATGCATGCGCCAGGCTAGGTAATGATGTAGCATGCATGAGCCTAGGGGAGGTGCCAATTTGATTAGCGCTATCATGTGACAAATGCACATGGGCGCCAAACCATTTGGCTAGCACATGCAATCACAATTTTCCATGCATCCACACTTTTGCATGTCACACCTTATAAATATGCAAGAAACTCTCACATTTTTCCCATACCAACACTCACTTCTTCCTCAAAAACATCAACTCTTTCATCTGCAACAACCTATTTCATCTCCAACAAATATTTTTTCAACATTTACTCCGATAAGATGTCTCTCCTCACAATGAGTGAATCGCACAGAGGAACAGTTGCAAACATAGCAACTTATGTAAGCGTTTAATTCTTCTGTTATTTGTCTAGAATATCTTTTAATAATGATACTTAATTTGTTGTTTATCTTTTATAAAGTAACATATTTTGTTGTTTCTTTTATAGGATGTTTCAAGGTTTCGAACTCGGGTCCACGAATATGTACACATGGACACGATGATTCAACGGTATGTCGAACTCGCCGGTTTTTGATATATAAGCAAAATAATGTCTTGGTCGGTGGATAATAAATTCATTCTTGCGTTATGTGAAAGATGGCGTCCCGAGACACACACACATTATGGTTTCCAACCGATGAGTGTACCGTGACGTTAGAAGATGTCTACATGCTATCGGGACTGCCTATCGAAGGTAAGGCGATAAATGGTAAAACCAACTATGCGAATTTAATTTGCATGGACCTCTTGGATGCTGATTTGTTAGATGATAACTCGAGAGGTCAAGGTATACTCATTTCACGCCTTAAGGCATATTATAGTTAGATGAGAATTCTACCGAAGAGGCTCGAATAATAAAAATTAGGTATTACATTATGCTTTTAATTGGTTCTTTTTTATTTCCCGAAGGTAGTGGTTCTAGTATGCATGTTCTATATTTACCTTTACTAAGACATGTAGATAGAATAGGAAGTTACAGTTGAGGATCTGATTGTCTGACTTATCTTTATAGCTCTTTGTGTAAAAATTCACACAAAGACACATTTACCTTTTCTGGATGTGCTCTTTTGCTCCAAGCATGGGGTTGGTCCAGACTACCATCCATAGCGCTCGTCAACAACAACCCTTTCACATTCCCGTATGCACAAAAGTAAGTTCTTAAAAATGGACTATATTTACTTACTTTACCGATTATTATCTCTAAATAATATTTTTATCTTTATGGTGCAGATGGTCGGCACGTGGTATGAGTTATAACAGATGTCCTAGACACTGTATTATCCAGTATCGCAATCTCTTGGATCACCTCCGACCGACAGATGTATGACCATTAACCTAATTATTTCGTAATAATTTGTTAATTTCTTCTACCAAATTTATAATCTAATATATGTTCACATTTCAGTTCATTTGGCGTCCATATCTAAATTTGGATCATGACCATGAAATCAACGAACAAGACGCAGCCATTTGGACTGCGTGCACGTCGATCATAAGATTCACCACTGTGGAGATGCACAATAGTGATCGTGTTAAATTGCAGTTCAGTATGCTTCAACACATCCCAGATCCCCCAGCAAACCTAGGAGAATGGCATCTACGCAAAGTTAACAACCAATGGAACTTTAACCCATGGCAAAGTTTCGCTAGATTTGAGTGTCGCAAATGGAAGCACCGCCATGACCATGTCTTAACTGACGTTGTGATGCCAATTGAAGAAAAACCAAGTCGTATTTATATGGCTTGGTACAGATCGGTTGGATTTGAGTTCATCGTCGAGGATATGTACCTATACGACCCACGCCAGGCAACTTACACACCAGAAGGCTCAACATCTAACCCCTAACAGCATTGTCTGACCGACTACTCACAACCCCCTATCCGTCAAACTTTTCGTTCCACAAACACACAAACATACAACCCTAACATGCCATACACCCAACCACAATACCAAGAGCATACCCTGTACCACTACCAACAACTAGATCATCATCCAGAGACCCAACATTGCCACGCACCCAACACATCACCCTACCAAAGCCGCCTTAGCCAAAACACTCAACGATCATTTAACACCAATCGTCCCTCCTCCTACCATAGCCAAGAAGCCAAAACATCTCAAAACCAAAACCTTCAACAACCATATGTCTACCAAACACCACAACAATCATTTCACCCTTTCCTTGACGCATCATTCACACCAATGTCTTCCTTCAATCGTCTCGGTCGCCCTCCAACAACTCAAACACAACCCAACTACTCTGGCATGGGTCATGAACTCAGCTATGGTGGTACACCTTCGATGCATACACAAGACTACGCTGATTTGTCTGACTATCTCAGGCAATCTCCTGCAGTTGATGGTGATGTTCCTGGGCCCTCAGATATTTAAACACCTGGGGTGAATCATCAACGTGGGTTAGGGCCACGAGTTCGGGTAGCTAGGGGATGTGGGACCGGATGTCAGTTAGGTGATCCCGGTCATCAACATTAGTCTTTTTTGTGTAAACGGGTATTAATATTAATATGAACTGGTTCGATTTCGACTTTATCTATTATGTAGAATTTTTCCAAAAAAAAATTACAAACACATAGAGGTGTCAATCTAATTGGCGTCTCCCTGAAAGCTTAGCACATGGGCGCCAATTGGATTGACAACACAAGGAGCCCTATCCAATCCAATTAGCGCCTCCTCTCTAAGTTTAAGAGGAGACGCCAATTGGTCTGACGCCTCCTATTAAAAGTGGGATAGATTATGATTTTTTTGAAATCAAGGTTATTTTGGGATTTTTTTTGAAAATCAGAGGTATTTGGATAAAAAATTCGTGCAAAAGACTGGCACAGATATTGCAACGACTTTGTGTAATTTAGATTTTAATTATATTTAATATGTAAATTTAATTTTAAAAAAGCAAAGTGGATTAGTGATAAAGTATTGTACCCAACAATCCGGTCACAATTTTGGTGACGAGATACATTCAATTGAATGAAGTATCACATCTATTAATTATTTAATAAATTTAAAAAATTAACTTTCTCTATATAAATAAAATTAGAGGGAGTATCTATGCTCATAATAATAATAAAAAAAAGTATTTCATAAAATTGAAGTTTTAATTACCCAAAATTCACAATTTTCTCGCTCAGTTTAATAGTTTACTAAAATTTCGAGGGCTAATATTAAGCTCTAATTATCAAATCGGAGATTTTAACTTGCTACCTTCATACTTGTATTAGGCACCCTTTTGTAAAAATGAGATTGTTTTTAAATTTATTTATTTTTAACGAAAATTTATAATTTGTATCGGAATTTTTTGAATTTTTCATTTTTTTAACCAGATATTTCCAAAAATTCCAAAAAAAAAATTTAACTTCTTTTTGAAGAATGCCGAAATTTTTCTTAATAAAATAAAAAATTTCCAATTTTTTTAACTAAAGAAAATTTTGAATTTTTCTACACACAATCGAAATTTTTAAAATTTTCAATAAATTACAATACTTTTCAAAAATTTCGAGAGTATTAAAAAAATTATTTTTTATTGAACATCAAAAATTTTATTTTGGTTAGGATTTACGATATAAATTAGAATATTTAAATTTTTTGATAATATTTATAAGTTCACGTAAATTTTCGAAATTCTAATGTATCGAAAATTTTAATTTATCTAATAGAAATTTTGTACGGAAAGTTATTTTAATTTTTTTAATAATAATTTTGAAATTATAAAATTATAAAAAAATATCAGATTCAAGTAGGGTGACAAATTAAAATCTCATCGAATAGATTTAGAATGACAATCAAGTAAACTATCTCATTGGTTTATGTCTGTGCAATTCACTGTGAAACACGTCCATAAATCTATTAATAATTCAAATTATTGTCGGTCCTCTTTCAAATATTTCTTTTATTAAATTCTTTTGTTAGTCTATGCTATTTATTAGTGTTACCGATGTTGATATTTATTTAATAACAGAGAGATTAAAATTATTATTTTATTTTAGTGCGAAAGTTACATAAACAATTGAGCATTCATGTAAAACATTCTTAAAACATTCTTAGGATATACGATATGTTGATCTATTAAATTTTATAATACTTAGATGAATCCAAAGCAAAAGTTATCCAAATAGTAAGAACGGTAAATGTTAGAGACACATAATGAAAGAGAGATTAAGAGCATCAACATTCATTGCATCTATTTTAATTTTTTTAATAGATTTTATTAATTTTTTTATAGTATTTCACAGTTCTCAATTTTTAAAATAATCATCTATATTTTTTTAAATATCTATAAAACCTATCAAAAACTTTAATGTGGATCATTAGATACCACAAATAATCATGGTTTCCACTCAAGCCTTTAATACATTTCATAAATGAGATTTTTTTTAAATAATCATGTTTTTCAAATTAAACTTTTAAATAATTATTTGTTTAAAATAAATATCAAAATAATCACGTTTTCAAACAGATGCGTCAGTTAAACTAGTGCATTCATTTAATCTTAAGAGGAGCTGACGCATGCTCCCAATGGCCATGCATGTAGGCGTCATGCCTCTTGGTGCATGCATGTATGCATTGGTGTATGCACCAATGCATCTGGCGCATGCACCTTAAAGTTTTTTTTAAAATTTTAAATGTTAATTTAATAATAAATAAAAGATATTGAAAAAAAATTATATTTATGTTATAACAAAAATTACATGGAATTGACTAAAAATTCAATGACCGACCCGATTGAAACGTCTCCATGTTCCATATCCAGATGCGTTAGTCTGTCTTCGAGGTCTCCCGCGATTTTCCTGAGGTGTTTGGGGTCTTTGAGTGTTGATATGATCAAATGGTGGCTGGTGTGAAGGTACGGTGGAAGGTCCAACGGTATTTGATAGATGTGTCATCATTTATTCCCAATAGTTTGGGGGTTCTCGCCAATGGCGCTTCCGTAATTGAGTTCGGTGTCCATGTTGTCGTAGTTGGGTCAATGTGGTTGGATGAATTATGGATGGTATAGTTGCCCGAATTGGGACAGTTAATCGTTTTGGAAACGAAGCAATGGTTCATGGGGTGTACTATAGTTAAACAATGGTCGAGTGTTGTGGTGATGGGATGGTTGGGTGGTCATTGATGGGGGACTACGATGATATGAATTGTATGAATCATCTGGGCTATAGATTGTTGTGTTGGCTGCGTATGGTTGTTGGTGGGTAGGGTTTGATTCTTGGTTTTGAGGTTGGGTGTGTGGCATGAATGGGTTGCGAGGTTAGGTGTTTGATTGTTGGGTGTATGTGGTAGGGTGATGGTGTGAGGTTCGTCGTTGGGTTTTGGGTGTTTGACATTGTTGTTGGACGTGGACTTGTTGTTGGGCGTATGATGACGAAACTAGTTGGTGTGGATCAATCAAATACCTTGGGTCAGACACAAATTGTTGTGTTGTAGCCGACCTAAACCATGCTATATAATGTTGAGTTGGTCTAGCATCATGTATGACTGATTCGTTTAAGATGTGTTGTCGTCGATTCCTCCAATGACGACACATCTCTTTTGCGAAGTCTCTCCAGTCGGAATAATCCCATTGGGCATCGACTCTTTTTTATGCCAATCTCCCAAACACGTCAGAGGTTCTGGAATTTGTTGTTGCATGTCGAACTGCATTTTACCCGATCACTCTGGTGCATCACCACAATAGTGAACCGGATAATTGGTGTTTTTGTTGTCCAAACTGCAACATCATCATGGTTAACCTAATGATCAAGACCCAGATATGACCTCCAGATAAACTGTACAACAACACGACATGATTAGATGATAAATAATTTGATAATTATTTTTAAATTAATATAGAGTTGTGTGAGAGTATTACATCGTCTGGTCCAATGTGATCCAATAGATTGCGATAGACTACTATAGTGTGTTTTGGACACCTATTGTAGTTCATCCCTCTAACTGACCACCTAGATCAAAAACAATTGAAAAATATTATTTACAGTTGATTGTAATATAAAGTTTAATTAACTATATGGTAAAGTTTTAAACTTAGTTTGTTACAAACGGGAATATGAATGACTTCTCGTTTACCAGGGCGAGTGACGACATTCTTGATCAACCTCATGCTTGTAGAAAATATGCGCATGAATAAAAAATACAAGTATTTTTTTGGACATTTTTTTACACATCACACTATATAGATGAGCCAAAACAACTGAACCTCAACTATATGTGCTTACCTTATTTATGTTTCATAACAACGGTAAATACATAATATTTACCCTATTACCAGTGCTTTCGAGAAATAAAAATTTACCAAATAAAATCATAATATAACACTGAGCTTTAATTATTTTTTTGTACTCGGTAGATTCTTCGGTCAATGTTATACTCGCATAATATTGTTTGAGATATCTTAAATTAATACCTTGCCCCCTAGCTTGACCGGATGTCTCTCCCGCAGCTTGGTCGTCACACAAAGGGGCACCCAATAATTCATTGCAAATAGAGTTATCCTGGTTAACTCTACCATTCACGGCCTTACCATCGATACGTAGACCCAACAACGTGTAGACGTCCTCAAGTGTGACGGTACACTCACCGAAAGGAAGGTGAAATATGTGGGTCTCGGGTCTCCATCTCTCCAACAAAGCAAGAATAAGTTTGTAGTCAACCGAGTACGAGACTATGTTGAGGAGATTTCCAAAACCGCATCCTCGAATATATGGTTCTATTAAAGGATCGTGGGGTACATATTCATGTACACGACACCGAAATCGTTTTGGGTCCTAATAAAACATAAGTAAGAAATAAAATAATAAGAAGTAATATACAATAAAAACGTAAATAAGACATAAATACGAAATAAATACGAAATAAGTAAGAAGAAGTAATAGCATACAAATGTCAAGATATTGTCGATTGTTTCTCGATGTTCATCACCCATAGTCAATAGAGACATAATGCTACAGAGGTTGAGTGTTGCAGAGGTTAAGTGTGGTAAAGATGGAGTGTTGTAGAGGTTGAGTGTGGTAAAGATGGAGTGTTGCAGAGGTTGATTGTTAGTGTTGCAGATGTTGAGTGTTGTGAGTTGATGCCCTATTTATAGATGAGCACGTGTTGCAGAGGTTGAATAGGTACGCAACATGTGAATCATTGGATAGGGTGCATGCATATGACATAGGTGTAGGCGCCTAAGGCTAGGGCGTGTGCCTTGTTTTATGACATGCATGGTCACATGCGCCAAAGCTAGTGGCGCATGCATGTCTTTTTATGCATGCAAGGAAGAGATGCTTAAGGCTAGGGCGCATGCTTGCTTTATGCGCCATTGGAATGGGCGAATGCCTTGGATTATTAGGGCAGAGATTCCTTGTGTGCAGGCGCATGTTTGTAGTGTTAGGGCAGAGATTCTTTATATGCATATATTCCTTGCAGGCGCATGCATTATATTATCTTGTCTCTGCATGGATTCTTTGCATTACATTGTCTTGTCTTTGCAAATGAATTGTGTGAGTAGTGCACACACCATTTACCCTATTTAATTGCATGTGAATAACAGATCAATGCATTCACCATCAGTACCCATACAGATCAGTAGAAACACAAAAGTTACATTTAAAAAAATGTCTTCCTCACCAAATTACATGATCAGTGCCCATACCGAAGGTGAAATATTTGAGCATCAATTATTTGGTTTTTGTTTTTGCAACACAGAAGTAACTCGGTTTACAATAAATCGACGATCAAAATTTTCACATCTGAAACAAAGAATAGAAAATAAATTACAGTGAAGTCATGTGGGCCAAATCATCTATAAAAATCGGGTGTGGTTTGCAGACAACTAGGTAAAGTTTTATCAGAAGAAGATTCGAGATGATGACGATGTTCATCATATGTTTGTTAGTCACGAACAATCTGGGTACAATGATATAGAGTTGTCTATATTACCACAACAACAAGTGTCTCAGTTCATTAATCAGTCACAAGTGTTTTGTGAAACTGATGACGATGAACAAGCTGAGGTCAATGTTGTAGATGAGGAAGAAGAAGAAGCTGAGTTATTGGTTGATTCAATGGTGAACGATGAAGAAGAAGAGGAACCATTACCAGTTAGTCATGTATGTTGTCCACCTCAATACATGATAAGCTTGAATTTGGGTGCCGATGAACTTTCATCAGATATATTTTACAATCCTTATGTGCAAATTTAAGGATCATTGAAAGAAGGAGACACATTTCACACAAAAGAAGATTGTGTAAAAGCTATTAAAAAGTTTCACATGGAACTATCAGCTGATTACAGAGTTGATAGAACTACTGCAATGAGGTACACAATTTATTGTCGAAATGAGCACTGCTTTTTCAGGTTGTCAACTTCGTACCGGAAGAGGAGTGATTCTTCGGAGATTGGATCCATGGGTCCAGTTCACACATGCATGTTCACGAACCCAATGCAAGACCATCGAAAACTTAGCTCTCAGTTAATATGCGATGAAATTTTGTCTATCATTAGCGACAATTCGTCGTTAAAGGTGAGTATAATAATCTCGCATATTGTAGCACAATACAACTATACTCCATCATATAGAAAGGTTTGGATAACTAGGACAAAGGCAGTTGAAAAAGTGTATGGAAATTGGGAGGAGTCTTACAAATAACTTCCAAAATACTTGTTAGCTCTTAAACAGTATGCTCTAGGGACTATTATCAAGTTGGAAACGTTGTCGGCGTATACCCCAGATGGGACTTGTGCTATTGGAAATGGCATATTCCACCGTCTCTTCTGGGCGTATCAACCATGCATCAAACGTTTTGCTTTCTGTAAACCTATTATACAAATTGATGGTACATGGTTGTACGGGAAATATAAAGGAACGTTACTGATGACAGTGGCACAAGATGGCAACATCAACATTTTTCCAATCTCCTTTGCCCTAGTTGAAGGGGAGACTGCTGGGGGATGGAATTTTTTCCTTAGAAATCTCCGATTGCACGTTGCCCCTCAACCTAACTTATGTTTAATCTCTGACCGATATCCTTCAATAGTCAGTGCATACAAAAACATTGATAATGGCTGGCAGGATCCTCCGTCAATGCATGTCTTCTGAATTAGACATATTGCTCAGAATTTTATGTGGGAGATCAAAGACAAAACGTTGCGGAAGAAGGTTGTCAACGCAGGTCATGCATTATCATAACCTTCTTTCAAACACTACCGTGAAGACATAAGATTGTCAAAGGCAGATGTAATACGGTGGATCGACAATATTCCATTGGAGAAGTGGACTAGGGCATACGACAACGGTCAACATTGGGGCCACATGACAACAAATATTGTGGAATCAATGAACTTTGTCTTTAAAGGCATCTGAAACCTACCTATAACCGCTTTAGTGATGGAAACATATTTTAGGCTAGGGGCGTTGTTTGAGACCAAACATTCCAAATGGAGTTCATTGTTGCAATCTGGGCAGTTGTTCAGTGATGCTTAAATGAAATTCATTAGACACGAAGCTACTAAAGCAAACACACACGTGGTCACAGTGTTTGACCGTACTAAAGGTTGGCACAGTGTTGCTGAGTCCATGGATCACAATGAAAGCATACCGATGGGACAATACAGAGTGGAACTAGATAGAGGTTGGTGCGACTGCGGAAAGTTCCAAGCCTTTCGTACGCCCTGCTCCCATGTCATTGCGGCATGTTCAAAGGTTTGAAGGGATTCATCCTACTTACTATCTGACATTTACAAAGTCATAAGTCTATCCAATGTTTACAAAATTAGTTTTTCAGTTGTTTAAAAATAGGATTACTGGCCAGAATATCAAGGGGACATTCTCTGGCATAATGAAGTTATGCGAAGAAAGAAAAAGGGTCTCCCAAACAGCATCCGTATTTGAACCGAAATGGATACGACGAACAAAATGGTTCGATTTTGTAGTTCATGCCGTCAGTCAGGTTACAATCGTACTAACTGTCTTAGTGTTGGAACGAGCACAATAAGATAAATTTACATGTACCTATTTTGCAATATATAAGAAACAAAATTTATTTCATATGATAACTTTGTGAGGAAATACCATCACAAACAAATACAACACATTCAACACATAAATAACAACACAAACAACTAAAATAATTAAAATACCATTACTATAACTAAGCGATTACAACCATCAAAACAATTTTGAACATATTATGCATCATCCTGTAAACGTCTCTGTCAGTCTTAATATCCACTCATTCACGCACTTCTCCATTTTGGTTGAACGTGGACACAAGACATTGAATCCTTCTAATCCTTTCACCATCTGCAATTTCTCCATCTAACCAACGGTTGAACGTATGATTAAGACGTTCAAACGAATCTATATTCCAAAGTCGAATCTTTATCGGAAGTGCGACGGCTGAAAAAATTAAATCGGCATTTCTCTTGTGAATGTATTCAGACATGGTTAAAGAACAAAAAATTGAAGGAGATTGAAGTAGAATGAAAGAAAATGGGGTTGGAGGGTAAGAAGTTGTGTGAAAAAATATGGAAGATGCGCAGGATAGTTATAGATGAACCATGAAATGCATGCGTCAAAGGCCTAAGCACCACACACACATGGCATAAGCACACATGCATGCGCCAGATGCATGGGCGCATGTGCTAAACTACACATGCATACACCAACAACCATGACGCCTACATGCAATGCCATTGGAAGCATGCACCAATGGAGCTAGTGCCTCCTTTGAAATGTAAATGGATGCGCCAGTTCAACTGGCGCATCTGTTTGGAAAGGTGGCTATTTTGTTTGTTTGTTTTTAGAAAAAATGGTTATTTAGGGATTTAACTTGAAAAACATGGTTATTTTAAAAAAATCCACAAATGAACTATATAGAATTTTTTTATTGAAAAAAACATGGTTCTAACAACTTTGAAAAATTAAGAAATGTATAAAAATGCCAAACATCAATATAACTTTAACTTGTATTGATGCTTTCAATAGTAACTAATATTCATGTTCTATTGATGAGTATTTGTTGGCTTATGGTTCTTTCTCAACTTGTACTTCATATGTGGTAGATCTTTTCAGTTGATTAAAATTCTAGAGGTTAATAGTTTTATTAGAACTTGATACTTGTATCAAATTATGCATTAATAATGGTCAGTCATTTCTTTATAATGTTTATTTTTTCAAAATAATAAAGTCCCTAGAATAGATGATCCATTTAATGAAACTTTAAGTCTGACTTAATCATGATATCTTATTAAACATAAGGATACTAATCTTAAAGTATATGTAGTCAAACTTTATTGTAAATTTAAATATCATTTAAGCATTGGGGTTATTATATGGATAGAATGATGATCCCTTAAAGAGTTATCAAGTCTTCACATGAGTATAAATACTTGTTGAGAATGTATCAAGTGTGACTAGTATGGATAATAGTCCCACATTGGTTGGAAATATGGAGAGTTAACCATTTATAAGTGAGAGAATCCACTCACCTATCACCTTAAGGTTTTGGGTGAATATGTAGTGTGTCTCTCACAAAGGTGTTGCTCTAAAAAGAAGTAGTCTCACAATGTTCAATGCTCCCTAGTGAAAAATTTCCCCAACAATACTATAAGTAACAATTATACAAGATTGACTCGCCCTGAGAATGATACAGGGAATGCAATGCAATTGAACATGTTCAATTGAGAGACTAAGATTATAATTATACTTTAGTGTGGAAGTTAAAAAAACAATTGAACATGCATATAAAACAATCTTACGATCTACGATATTTTGATCTATTAAAGATTATAGAATACCTAGATGAATCCAAAGAAAAAGATCTATAAGTAGTGACAACGCTAATCGTGAAAGACACACAATGAAAGGGAGACTAATGATGATCACCTATTGACTTATGGTTCTTTCTCAACCTCAACTAGATATTATGTAGACCTTTTCAAGTGGGGAAAATAGTTAATATGTAACATGTCTAGTATATTAGGATGTAGGTGAAAGCGCTAGAGTCCAATAATTTTATTAGAACTTGATACTTGTATTGAATTATGTAGTAATAATAGTAAGACATTTCTTTGTAATAATTGTTTTTTCAAAATAATAAAATCCCTAGAATATGTGGTTTATTTAATGAAACATTAAGTCTGACTTAATCATGAGATCTCAATAAACATAAGGATATTATTCTTAAAGTATATGCAATCAATTTTTATTGTGAAATAGAATAATATTAAAGCATTGAGACTATTATGTTGATAGACTGATGACCACATCTCACAAACTATGGATAAATAGTTATCAAGTCTTCATATAGGTATAAATAATATGAGTAATATTTATACTAGATTGACACGCCATGAGAATACTACAAAGAATGTTATATAATTGAACATGTTCAATTGAGAGATTAAGATTATAATTATACTTTAGTGTGGAAGTTAAAAAAAATAATTGAACATGCATATAAAACAATCTTATGAGCTATGATATGTTGATATATTAAATATTATAGAATAATTAGATGATTTTAAATAAAATGATCTATAAGTAGTAATAATGGTAATCATGAAAGACAACAAAGAGAAACTAATGATGAAGCCCTATTAATTTATGGTTCTTTCTCAGCATGGACTACATATTTCGTAGATCTTTTTAGATGGGGAAAAGAGAAAATATGTAACATGTTAGGTATATTGGGATGTTGGTGAAAACCCTAGAGGCTAATAATTTTATTCGAACTTGGTACTTGTATTGAATTTTAGTAGTAATAGTAAGACATATCTTTGTAATGTTTGTTTTTCAAAATAATAATGTCCCTAGAATAGCTGGTTCATTTAATGAAATATTAAGTTTGCCTTAATCATGAGATCTAATTAAACATAAGGATAATATTTTTAAAGTATATGTAATCAAGCTTTATCATGAAATAAGCACTACTACGGAAAATACTTATCACAATGGTTGGAATAAGGGATATCACCATGCCAGACCAACCATTGTGAGGTAAGATGTGATTATATGTATGATGCTTTTCACCACAGTCGTGCGACCGTAATTATAAGCTATATAGTGCGCTATCTAATACAACGTTTTCTTTAAACAACCATTGTGATATTTTTAATGCATAATATTTAACAACGGTTGGTATAAACATTCGTTGTGAGATATACACTAAGTTTATTATAAATTATGTGGAGTGCTTATTTCTCCAATCATCACTAAACATATCATCTTTCAATTTGATCTAGAACATTATAACCTGACAAACTAAGTTATATTATAACAACAAGTTCACGTTCAATGCTTGACAAGAGTTCTTCAACTAAGTTATCTGCATTTTTCTCTTTAATAGTTAGAACTTTGTTTAATGCTCCTAGTTTATCCACCTTCCCTTCCTTCACCTTTAATTAATTTTGCAAAATATTATTTACTTTGTAAACAAAATTAAAGGTGGAGAAAGGGGAAGTTGAAGAACTACAAGCATTAAATAAAGTTCTAACGGTTAAAGAACTAAATGTAGATAATAGGCTGAAGAATTCTTGTCAAGAGTTGAACGTGTAATTGTTTTCTAATATAACTTTATCTAACATATTATAATTTTTTAATGCAATCTGAAAAGTTATATATTCAGTAAGAAATTGGAAAAACACTCAAACCATGAAAGATATAATAAACTCATATTTTAAACAAACATTAACAACAACATCCATCAACAACATTCATCAACAACAAACCTTAAACAACATACACGATACAACAAAAATATATCAACTCATAGAATATTTCAGAAACGTAGATGTCTGATAATGACATCCATAATGAAATTCCCATCATTGCAATGCTCACTTTAACTTCTTCCTCGTTATTAAAATAATCATCCTTACCTACAAGTCAAATCAAGCAGAAAGTTCAAACATTATGAAACAAGAAATTGAAATATAAACAAATTTTGGAACACAAACTATAGTGAAGATGAACCTGTAAAGTAGCGGTTTCCATATGAGAGAGGCGAGTGACAGAGATTTTAGGGTTTGGTTTTGAGAGAGACGGGTGAAAGAGATATTAGGGTTTTATTTTGAGAGAGACGATTGTAATGTGTCTGAAGCGAGAGATAATTTTGCTTATACATAAATAAGTAAAATCTTTCACCACAGTTGACAATACGAACTGTGATTAAATGATTGCAACTTACACCACGGTTGACTATAAAACTATGGTGATATACAAGATCAAGCCCATTATGTAATGATAAATGAAAAATTGTTGGTTCTGGGATTCGAACGCTTTCACTCCAGGTACATTTTACTACGCTTGATACCTATGACCGTTATGAAATGTCCTTTAGTAAATATGAAAGAAAAGCGCAAAAAAAACTATTACCACGGTTAACAGGAAGACCGTTGTAAAATAGGTGTTACTAAAGGTCTATTTTGTAGTAGTGAGAATAACATTAAATCATTAGGACTATTATGTTGATAGAATGATGATCACGTCTCACAGATCATGGATAAATAGTTATCAAGTCTTCGCATATGTATAAATATTATAAGTAATATTTATACTAGACTGAACCACCATGAGAATTCTACAGAGAATGTTATGCAATTGAACATGTTCAATTGAGAGATTAAGGTTATAATTATACTTTAGTGCACAAGTTAAATAAACAATTGAACATGCATATAAAAAAGTATTACGATCTATGATATGTTGATCTATTAAAGATTATAGAATACTTAGATGAATCTAAAGAAAAAGATTTGCAAGTAGTAACAACGGTAATCGTGAAAGACACACAATGGAAAAAATACTAATGACGATCATCTTTTGGATTATGGTTCTTTTTCAACATGGACTTCATATTCCATAGACCTTTTTAGATGGGGAAAAGATCTAATATGTAACATGTCTGGTATATTGGATTGTTGGTGTGAGCCCTGAAGGCTAATAGTTTTATTAGAACTTGGTATTTGTATCGAATTATGTATGAATAATAGTAAGACATTTCTTTTTAATGTATGTTTTTTTAAAATAATAAAGCCCCTAGGATAACTGGTTCATTTAATGAAACATTAAGTCTGATATAATCATGAGATCTCATTAAACATAATGATATTATTCTTAAAGTACATGTAGTCAAGCTTTATTATAAAGTGGAAGATTATTAAAGCATTGAGATTATTATGTGGTTAGACTGATGATCACATCTCACAAATTATGAATAGAATTATCGAGTCTTCACATATGTAGAAATATTATGCGTAATATTTATACTGGATTTACCCGCCATGAGACTACTATAAAGAAAGTTATGCAATTGAACATGTTCAATGAGAGATTAAGATTATAATTATACTTTGATATGGAATTTAAATAAACAGTTGAACATGCATATAAATCACTCTTGTGATCTATGACTTGTTGATATATTAAAGATTATAGAATACCTTGATGAATCCAAAGCAAAAGATCTGTAAGTAGTAACAACGGTAATCGTGAAAGACACACAAACAAAGAGAGACTAATGAAGAGCACTTGTTGGCTTATGGTTCTTTCTGAACGTGGACTTCATATATCGTAGACATTTTTATATGGGAAAAATAGATAATATGTAACATTTCTGGTATATTGGGGTGGTTTTGTAAACCCTAGAAGCCAATAATTTTATTAGAACTTGGTATTTGTATCGACTTATGTATTAATAATAGTAATACATTTATTTATAATTTTATTTAAATAATAAACTCCCTAGAATAACTGGTTCTTAACGAAATATTAAATCTGACTTAATCATGAGATATCATTAAACATAAGAATAGTATTCTTAAAGTATTTATATTCAAGAATTATTGTAATATGGAATAACATTAAAGCATTTAGACTATTATATGGATAGATTAATGATCATATCTCATAAATTATGGATAAAGAGTATCAAGCCTTCATATAAGGATAAATATTATGAGTAATATTTACACTGGATTGACCCGCCATGAGAATACTACAGAGAATGTTATGAAAGTGTCATAAGTTATTCTCAAGGTGATAGTAGTGTACACCACCATTTGATCTGAAATTATTGTGGACCCTATATGTGGAGTCAAGTATGATGTACTTAAGTGTAATATGGAACTTTGTAAAGTACAACGCACTTAAGTGCAATATGGAACACTGTAAGGTATAATGTACTTAAGTGAAATAAGGAATATCATAAGGTTCAATGTACTTAAGTAAAATATGAAACACGTAAGATACAATGCACTTAAGATAATTATAATGCAATGTAAGGTATTGTGTGCCTAGTGGGCCTGTTCAACTTGTATCCTGCACAAGTGGTTCTATAAATAGAAACCCTTGTTCTAAAGTACTAGTTGTTTGACCAAATTCAGTTTGTAAAACCCTAGCCTCTCTCTCTCTCTCTCTCTCTCTCTCTCAAAGCCTTCATTCGTAGCAGTTAACATTGAGATTGAAAGCACTATGTTTATATGGGTATAGTAGAGGTGTTGTTCTTCGTTCAACGCTTGTGATCACTCACTAGATTCTACATAAAATGTTAATTACCATAATAGGTAAAAATTCTATCATTGGTCATGTCCATTCACAAGGATCAAATAAGGGAATTTTTTCATTGTGTTTTACATCGCATTTTCCATTATGACCAGACTCTAAAAAGTTAACTTCTGAAGAGGTCAACGTCTGAAGGTCAGAGTCTGAAGGAGTCAGCCTCTGAAGATCAGACTTTGAAGAAGTCTGCTTCTGATGATCAGAACCTGAGCTAATTAAAGTGCAAGGAACAAGGTGACTCTGTTGGGTCTCTATTAACCTCTCAGTCTACTTTTTCATGTGAATACCTAAGCTCTTTTTTTTCATAGAGTCTGTTGGGATACAACTGCTAATTCTTTTTGTAGCAAAGAGTTTTCAAGCTACCCTTCACCAACCTTTACTATTTGGTGAAATATACCAACATCTCTTACTGTGTTGCATATTCAAATACTCTTTTCTTATCTATTTAAGGAGATAAAGACTTGAATAAAACTACACCAATTTACACACAAAGAGAAGTTACACAATCAAAGAAAAAGCATAAGCTATACTTAAGATTTCTTATCCTTGTAAATCTTAGAAATCCCTAAGTCTCAAAATAGTCTACTTGCATTGTATTATTTATACACCTCTGATTGTATATCACATGTATATACCCAAAAATCATTTATCTTTTAGGTAGATTATTATAAGTATCTTACTAAGTGTTTGAGCATTGGAAGTCTCTTGCTTGTGTGCTTGAGCTTTGGAAGTATCTTCCTTGCATGCTTGAGAATTAGGAGTGTATTTCTTGTGTGTTTGAGCATAGAAGTCTCTTACTTTAATGTTTGAGAATTGGAAGTCTCTTGCTTGTGTGCTTGAAAAAATTATAATCTTGTGTGATTATAGTGAAAATATCTTGTAAGTACAAGGGGTCTAGCTTACTCACAAGTTGTAAGAGGAACCAGGATAACTCTATATGTTATTCTTCTTTCTTGCATTCCATATCCGTTTCCTAGCTCAGGCTGAATCAGATTCTACAACCTTGTGTTTAGAATATGAGTAAGAGTTTTAAAAAGAAAGAAAAAGTCAACACAATTCACCCTTTGCCTCTTGTATTTTTCTCACATTCAGAAGATTTTTCTAAAGGAGACTTGATTGAATAATTATTTTCATAAGGGAAACTCTTTGTTAGAGCCATGGTCATGATGATGATAATAGTAGCAATAAGTAGAAACTCACAACTAAGAGAAGAGAGAAAGAAAATTTTGGATGCAAAAGAAGGGATGAGTGAGTAGTTTTATATATAAAAAAATTGGAGTCTATTTTTGTGAGAATATCAATAAAGTCCTTAGAGATTTGGCCCATAAAAGATTTATTTGAAAATATTTCCAAAACAAGACCTATAATCTATTATTGTTGGAGATTAATCAATTAGACCTTCAAAATATTAAGATTTTATGTGTTCCTCCTTAATGAGTTGATTTACTTTATTTTTGGAGGAAATCCAATCTTTGGCTCATCTGGTTCCGCTTAAGGAAATAGAAGATTTGAGGTGAAAATAGATTATAATTGATTATCCCTTTGGACTAATTGATTATGTCAGGTCTTCCATGGCCCATTTGGGTATTGGATGACTTTGGGCTTGATCATTTGCCTTTTGCACTTTCATTCTTCAACATTGCACCCCTTGGCTAGTTATTTAATTTCTTTGATGGAAAAATTGATAAAATATCATTCACTAAGCTTGAAAAAGACCACTTACTAGACAATTTCCTTGGATTTTTTCCGATTCAACTTCGACCAAGTGAATTACCTCTAAAAATCTCAAGAACTCTTGACAAAACTCCCCATCGGGAGGGAACAACAAACCATTGTCAAAATTCCATCTGTATGGATCGCTTATACAAAATTTGGCTAAAATAACTTCTCATGAGTGACGTGATAATCAAAGATCCTCATACTCCATGAATATCAGGAACGTCACGAGTATTGAACCCCGCCATTAATTCCATCAAATAACTTGGTCAACCTTTATCAGAATCAGTACCAAACATCATCTTTCTTATGTGTACTCAAATAATACTTGTGCTTTGCACAACTTTATCAAATATTCATTTAACTCCTTCAAAGCTCCAAAACAATCCTGCAAAAAAATTTAATTTGTCACCTTTGGTACCCAAATCTTTTTAGGTCCTGTATATGTAAATGATTTTGAAAGGTCTAGGTTTATTTACTCTACACCATCTTGAATCATTTGTTGGACATGTGACTCCACACACAAGAGACAAGGTGAATTATGGGGGTATAAAAATGATTGTTTAAAAACACGTTATCATTTTAAGAGTATAAGAACATTTTTAGAAAAATGTATGAATAGCAGTGGAAAATTAAAGTAACGAAAATATGCGAAAATTTAAAAAGTTAAGGGAAAAGAGAAAACATCAAAATTTAGAGGTTTAATCTAATGAAGTGACCTACTCCTCTTCCCAAGACATGATCTTGAGAGTATCCAATATTACTTTTAGAAAGTTGGGCCTTGAAAGCCCCATACACAAGGAAAATGAATTTTCAAGTTAACTTCCAACTAAACAATACACAACAGATTTAAGAAGTTAGTCTTCCTTCCAAAAATGAACTTGAAATGGTTAGTCTCCAATCTAAACCAAGATTTTCTACGGACTTATCTTGAACTAAAGTTAAAGTTTCTAATTGGCTACCCTCCAAACCGAACTGGGGTTTTACACGTTCTAACCTCGAACCAAATTGAGAGTGAGGAGTGAGAGAGATAACTCAAAATTATGGATGTGAAAATTTGAAGGGATATTCCTTTATTTATAGGCTAGAGGTTGGCATAAAAAAGGAAAAAAGTCCATTGGCCAAATTAATGTCCCAATCGATTGGGTCCTCGAGCCAATCAATTGGGTGAGCAAAGTTAATCAGTTAGGAAAGCCCAAAATGAATGTTTTGATAGTGATCTGTTACCAGTAATTAAGATGTTGTCCCAATCGATTAAGGATATAATTTGAACTAACTAAATCGAATTGGAATATGTCCCAATCGATTGGGCAGTTCAAAAAACTGTCCAAATCATTTTGACAACTTCCTAATTCATCTGGTTAGGCTCCAAAACATTTTTAGATCAATTTTATTTGAGAAAAAAATATTTTAAAAAGTTTTTAGTGTGTGTGTGTGTGTGTGATTTAGCCATACTACTTTATAAAAAAATCCCTTGTGTTTTTACAAAACGCTGATCACATAAGCACTTACTTGAATATTTTTGGAGATAATGCTTCTTTTGAAGTTGAATGCCATCAATAGAGGATATAGATCATCAAACCCCTAGTTCATCAGCTTGATTTAGATGAAGTGATTTAACAAACATATTTGTGCATCTTTAACCACTTATCATGCTTGCTTGACTTTATGCTTTAGGATCAGATTTAGTCTCTATAAAAACAAAGGAAAGAAAATATGCGGAAATTTAAAAAGTTAAGGGAAAAGAGAAGACACCAGAGTTCATAGAGGTTCATTCTAATGAAAAGACCTACTTTTATCCCCAAGATTGATATTGAGATTATCCAATAATTCTTATAAACTTTTAGTATTTTGAGCTTAAGAACCCCCATACACAAGGAAAATGAAGTTTCAGGTTAACTTCCAACCAAAAAATACACAGCGGAATGAAGCAGTTAGTCTTCCTTCCAAACACAAACCTGAAGTTGTTAGTCCCAAAACTAAATCGAGATTTTCTACGGACTTATCTCAAGCCAAAGCTAGAGTTTTGCACTATCTATCCTACAAACCGAATTGGGGCTTTACACTAATTGACTTGGAGCTGAATTGAGATTTTACACTAGGTTAATCTCGAACCAATGTGAAGCTTTTACATGGGTTGAGCTCACGAAACGAACCAACATTTTACACATGCTCACCACAAACCAAGTTGATATTTTACACCAGGTTAAACTTTAACCAAATGGAGCCTTTACACAGGATGAGCTCACGAACCGAAATGGCGACTTAACTACTAAATTCCCAAACAACAATTTTAATGGGTTTGGATTTAATCTATAACAAACAATCCATTAAGGATAAATATTCCCCAAATAGAAAAATAGATCTTGGTGAATTTAAAATATCACCATTTCTATAATATAAACTTCCTCACCAAACACATAGACTTTCTCGAAGTGCTATGGTTAAATTGAAGTGAGAGAAAGTAGAAAAAAAATTTAGAGAGAGTGAGTGGGTGTATGAGAGAGAACTCATGATTATGAATGTGAAAATATGAAGGGAGTGGCCTATATTTATAGGCTAGAGGTTGGCACAAAAAAGGAAAAAATCCATGTGCCAAATTAATGTCCCAATTGATTTTGTCCTCAAGCCAATCAATTAGGTGAGCAAAATTAATCGATTAGGAAACACCAAAATGGAAGGTTCTAATAGAGATTCATTATCAATAATTACGTAACAGTCCCAATCAATTAAGGACACAATTTGAACTAATCAAATCGATTTTGAATATGTCTTAATCAATTGGGCAACTAAAAAAATTGTCCAAATTATTCTGATAGCTTCCTGATTCATCTGGCTAGGCTCCAAAATACTTTTAGGTCATTTTATTTGATAAATATAATATTTTAAAAATGTTTTTGTGTGTGTGTGTGTGTGTGTGTGTGTGTGTGTGTGTATGTGTGTGTGTGTGTGTGTGTGTGTGTGTGTTTTATCTATAATAATCTATGAAAAAACCCTTGTATTTTTATAAAACATCGATCACTAATATGCGACTGGGCGAGCTTTCACACTTCCTCTCTTTCATATTTTGAAGCTTCAAGATTTTGACGAATATATCAATTATATAAGAACTTGCTTGAATCTTCTTGGAGATGTGGATTGATATGTCTTTATGTTTAATATCATCATTAGAGGATATAGATAATCAAAATCCTAGTTCATTAGCTTGATTCAGAGGAAGAGATTGAACAAACATATTTCTGCGTCTTTAACCGCTTGTTATTCTTGCTTGAGTTTATGCTTTAGGATCATATTTATTATTTATAAAAAAAGGAAAGAAAATATGCAAAAATTTAAAAAGTTAAGGGAAAAGAGAAGACACCGGAATTTATAGAGGTTCGGTATAATGAAATGACCTACTCCTCTCCCCGATACTTGATCTTGAGAGTATCCAATAATCTTTATAAGTATTTAGTAGGTTGATCTTAAGAACCCCCATATGTAATACATGTATATTTTACCCTCCATTGTACTAAATATTTAATTATGATTATTATTAAGATATATTGGAGTATCTTATTTTGTTAAGTGGTCATTTATTATCCTACAATTTTATCTAAGAAACTTGTGGCTTATTCTTAGATTATAACCAAAAAAATTAAGGGCGTACTCACTCTTTCAATTTCTTGTATTATTTGTTAGAATAAGTATTTTTGAACTTTATTAATTATAAAAATAAATATCTGATTGATTTTATTTTATATTAATTTTTTAAATTTAATTGTATAGATTATCTTTCACTAATATCCATTGAAAATCAGATATTTGATTTATTATTCACTTTAGTTTGAAGTGGTTTATTAATTTTATTATTGGTCTAGACTAATTTTAAGTGTGTTTGCTAAGTGTATTCGACCCAGTGGATTTGACCCATTTGCCTTGGATACTAGAATCGGGAGAGAGTGAGCATAGAAGAAAATCATATTTCCCTTCTTAGTGCAAACATAAACGTGTTTTGTGTTCTCTCTCCCATGAAACCCTACTGTCGTCGCCACCCATTCCCTCGCCAATATCCGACCATCACGATTTCCAACTAAAAAAAATGTTTTTGCACTCCTCATCATTTCGTCTTTCTGATAAACCGATTAGATCATTGTTTCGGTCCATATTCTCCGACCACTCTCTCTCTTATCTGGTAGCCACTTTTTCGTCATAGAGGTGAGTTTTTCGGCCACTACATGCTTAGATTTTCTTCTCATTTCTTTTCCTTCTATGTGTCAAACTCATCCATTTTCTTTTCACTTGGTGTTGAAATGGAGTTGTTTGAAACAAAACCATTGTGTCGGTTTTCCTCCGGCCTTTGCAAATTCAAACACAAATAAGAAGACCATTTTACACTACGCCAAATAAGGGAAAAGAGGGCGCTTTTTTTGGCCTATAACAACGCTTTAAAGCGCCCTCTAATCTGGCGCTGGCATAGGTAAAGACAGCGCTTTTTTTCCTGGTGAAAGCGCTCTCTAAAGTGGCTCTTTAAGCCCTTTAAGGGCCACTTTAGAGGGCGCTTTTTAAAGAAAGCGCCCTCTAAAGTGGAAACTTTTAAGGGTTTAGAGGGCGCTTTTACTGGAAAGCGCCCTCTAAAATGGAAATTTAAAGGGTTTAGAGGGCGCTTATTTTGGAAAGCGCCCTCTAAAGTGGGTGGTTATTTAAATTTTTTTTTTTAAAAAGCGCTATATTTTTTTATTTGTTTTAGACAACCTGTATATTGAAGCAGTACACCTAAAACTGTATAATTTGAAGCCCTTTTTCACACATTGCATTCAACAAACCTTATATACAACAATCCATACATATACAACAATCCACTGATATATAATCGTTTAACTTCTAAAGATTCTAAATATACAACCAATTCATAAATTCCTAAATTCTAAAGATTCTAAAGATTCTAAATATACAACCAATCCACTGAAGAGTACCCTTCTGGAACTTTAACTTCAGATCAACTTTTACTCCATCAACTTCCTAAATTCACAAATTTTGTCAGCAATTTAGATCTTAATGTCAAAGAGTCGGGCGACTAGCCAACGCTATAGCAACCCTATAAAAGAAAATAAAACAAACGGAAAAGATGAGTTATTGCCTGTTGTCGCATTGCGCGAAAAACAGGCGGAGAAAACGAAACAACAGAGCCGCCACCGTGCGTTATTTATCCCAAAAGAGGGAAAGGAAACGCTCAGAGTAAACCTGGAAAAAGCATGGTCTCGCGACCAAAGAGAATGGGATCGGGAGTCGGTTATGCGAAGGGAAGGTATTAGCACCCCTACGCATCCGTCGTACTCGACGGGATCCACGCACAAAAGGAGGGAAAATGGTTGCTAAAACACTGCTCATAAACAAACAAACACTGGCTGAAAGAGACACAAGAAAACAAACAAGACTGACTCGGCAGGACATCGCGTCCTGGGCCTACTTAGTCTATCAAGCATAGACATCAGAGTCAAAGTAGTTCGGACTAGGGGGAACGTGCTCACTAGGATGTCGCATCCTATGCATACGTATCTTCTCGGACGAGAGAAGAATCAGAGCACTCATAGCTCGGCTCACGCACGCCAAACCAAACAACACAAACACAGGCAAACATGGATCCCGAATGCCAATCGCTGGACTTATATCAGCTTCCGAACCAAACACACCCACACTGGAACCCGAATGCCAATTGCTGGACTTATATCAGCTTCCAAGCACACAACAAGAGGATACGGAATGCCAATCGCTGGGCTTACATCCATCTCCTGACACACACAAAGACAAAACAAAAGGGCGCCCGGAGAGATCAGCTCATCTCCTACCTACGTACCTCATCTGGTATGAGGATCAGGGCGACGTAGTTCCCCTACGCAGGGATAACAGGACTAGCCTAACCAGATAACAGAGGGAGACACAACTAGGGAGACTACGACTCGAGCCTAGATGTTATCATGCAAAATCTTCCCTAAGTTAAGGTTTCTAGCTAACTTGCACAGGAAGCAAGCTATCCTAAACATGACTTGCACAGGAAGCAAGCCAAACTAAACTGAACTAGAAAGCACAAGCAATCAATCAAAAGCACAAAGCAAGCACACACACTATATACACACAAAGTGGGGCTCAAACAAGGGCTAGGTCTTAGTTGAGGGGTCATATCAACCTCAACAAACAGACACTGTGATCAGGTGAAGTTTGCTCTTAACCCTAACATTGAGAGTTAGGGTGAAGCAGATGAATGGGAAGTGGAGATGAGACTTCACAGCTCTTATCCCTGGCCTGGGAGAGCTTAAGACAAGAATGTGTGGGTTCAGAAGGTGGGAACCCTTCTACACATAGGACTGACACAATGTACAATGATCTTGGGTTAGTATCTGCAATGCATCAACACAGTGGTGTGAGCAAAGCAGATGACACACAGAATAGCAGGGGATGGATTGCACATCCCTAGTATCTGCCAATGCCTCTTCACTTAGGAGGTCTTTGAATATATACAAGGACAAATGTAAACAAACACAAACATCGCCTCTTAAGGAGGACTTCAGACAGGTGCCTGGCCAAGTAACAGGCCAGGTCTTCCAGACTACATGGAGTTAGGATGTTATACCTCAATGCAAATGCTCTTAAGCAAAGCAAAGCAAGTTCTCAATGGAACTAAAGCAACTAATGTACCTGAAATCAATCAAATACAATCAGTACCCAGATAAACCAACATTAAACAGCAAAAGTCAACAGTTAATCTGTACAGTCAAACAACAATCACAATGCACACAAATGCAAGCCATGAGGCACAAGACCAAGTTTTAAAACCTACAAAACAAAGTCAAAGTTAGTCATGAACAAGTAACAAGTCAACTCCCATAGAGGCACATCACCAAGCATAAACACTTGTGCTTTTAACCTGAAACACAACTCAAAAGTGAGAGCACAAACCACTAGTCCAAGACTAGGGTCAAAATGAGATCAAATCATCAAAACAGAACATGAAACTTATCCAAAATCAAGATCAAACAATTAAAAATCAAATCCAATTGGTCTCATGTTCATATCATTCATCATTATCATTTCATGATCAAAATAGCACAAAGCATGCACGTAGGAGCTCATAGAAGTCAACAGAATGGTTCTACTCAAATCCAATCACAAACATTTCAAAAAATCCTCAAACAATTCATGATAAATCATCATCCATAACATGATAAGCACACCAAATTTCAGCTTATTTGGATCAAGGGAAGTAGGTCAATGAAATTCAAAAAGTCAAGGCAAGTTCAAGCAAACTCATACAAAGCATCAAAACATGCACCAACTTCAATTAATCATAAAACAGAAACAACACATGATAAATGAATGGGACTAAAACCATGACAAACTTTAAGATGTCTACAATTCACATGCCAAATTTCAAATCCATCCAATTAATAACCAGAATTTCACAAATCAAATACAAACATGTCTCACAAGAAGTTCACATTTGCTCAAACAGGGGAGAAATTATCAAACAAATAGGAAATGCATTCAAAAATTCCAGGAAATTTCACAAGCATTTTAAACACTCACAAGTATCTTCGTGCAAAAATCTAGACCATTTTGAGTTCAATAAGCATGGTAATTAAAATCAAGAAGTTGCAAAAAAATAGTATGGCACAAAATGTATCACCTACAAAGATCATGTCATAACTCTCAATCCAGGAACCCAAAAATTACAAACCACATATCAAAATGACCAGGGGTGAGTCTAGTTTATGCACAAAAAATTTCATGAATTTCTAATGAAGCATCATCATTTTATGAGCAAAAGAGTGAGCATGGTGCACAAATGACATGTCAAAACAAAACCTAGGCAAATATTTTTTCCAGCCGTGTACAAATTTATTAAAAATAACCATAAAATCAAGCACATCACAAGGAGCATGGCACAAAAAATTGCATCAAATTTGGATTAAAATTGAATGAGTTATGGATTTTTGAAGATTGGCATACAAGATGAAATAAAAATTGAAAAAAACCAAATGAAATAAATGATTTAAAATGAATAATGGCATTTTGGTAATTATGAGGCTCACCAAGTGAAACGCCGCGTTTCACTTAGTCAGGTGGCGCGCTGCAATTCGCTTCATGGGGAAAAAACGCCAGAAACATGCAAATACACGGGATTGAAGATCTAACACGAATTCTGGGCAATATATTTAGGGTTTATGCAACATTCAAAGTGTTCTTCGTCCAGATTTCCAGCAAGAACAAAGTTTCACAAAAATGGACAAATGATATATCATTGTGTTCGTCTTCTCAAGCACAACAACAATCCAACAATGATTTTCCCTAATTCGAGCTATCATGAAAGAAACGAACAGAATAACATCCAACCATCAAACTTCATTTTAACATATCTCTCTTAATACTCAACGATATTTCACGATTTAAAGTTCATTGTACTCATGGAAACAGGATCTACAAGAAGCATAGCATGATTTCAACATTAGCAAGGTTCGAAAATTTACCTCCAAGTGATGACAGTGTTGATTTCGTGGTTATTTGGCCTTGGAAGGTAGAAACAGCAGCTCAATGATGCTCTAGGAAGTGAATGAAAGGATGATCCTAGCTCACTCTTGCTCAATCGTGCTCAAAAGTTCAACTGCCATGTGAGGAGCTTCATGTAACAGTGCTGGGAAACAGCTCTACAGTTGTGATTCTTGGCCACAAATCTCTTCCAAAAGGCTCGTGTGTTTTGAAACAGTAAGGACCAATGCAAGCTCTATGAGGATTTTGCAGAAAAAATGAAGAACAATGTTGAGAGAAATTTTTCTTTTAGATCTAGATCTGGATGGAAATGAATGCTAATCCCATTTTCTGTTTTGATTATGTATATATATCCTCTGTTAATGAATTTTTCTAATCAAACTTAAGCCAAACCACAAGGATTAATCAAAATGAGTGTTATGCGCAAAATGCTAAAATCACCTCCATGCATGGTGTGCATGCTACAGTGCACGAAAATGGGCCTAAGCAAACTCCAAATATCATTTTCAGTCAGATGCAATTGGTAGAATGTGTAGAAAATGCTTAAAATGAAAAGTCACTTTTTTAAACCCTCCTTTTTTAATTCAAGTCACTTGAAAAATTCCATTTTGATTGGATGATTTTTGATGAAATGTGATGAAGGATTTGGATAGAACATGTCAAATGTGACTTGTAGCAAAAAACCTCACTCAATTTGGCCAAATGGTTCAAGAGTTATGCCACTTTGAAGTTCAAAAATTCTTGAGAATGATTTGATCATAACTTGCCAACCACAAATTAGAAATGAGTGTTCTTGGACTTTTTGGAAAGGTGAGATCAAGATCTTCAACTTTCATGTTGGACAAAATTTCATTTGAAGCTTGTATGATGATGTAAATTTGAGGAGAAGAACTTTCCATTTTGGGCAGTTTGAAATTACAGGTCACCTGCTATTTTTGGCAACCTTTGATCTGACTTTATTTTCTCCAATCTTGATCTTTGATATGTAAAATGAGACTTGTATGGACATGAATGAAGCCTTTCAAACCATCTCCCACCTTCCAATCCTTGATTTTATGCACAGTTGACCACAGTTGACTTTCTAGGGTTTCTGGTAGATTGTGCAATGACTGATGACCTCTGAGCATCCAACCTTTGGTCAAACCACTTCAAAATGATCCCTAGGTCATGTGAACTTGTTGAACCAACCCTAGGGCTTTGCTTCCTTGAGAAATGCACTTGCTTGCTTGATTGACTGATTTTCCTGATCAGTTTGACCTAATCTTGTCTGATGACTTGCACTTGGGCAAAGGGCAATGCAATGTTATGCAATGAACCATGTTATGTTAATGACCTAATATGAAATGAATGTACAAAATGGGAGAGAGCAACGGCTGTCAGACTTTCAGGGTAAACAGGGATTGAATACCAAAGAACCGTAGAAATTTGCACTCTGCTGGATATGATACAAGAAAAGCCAAGTCATTTACCGATGACGGCTGCACAACAATTTCAGGAAAGCGAAACCAAATACCGATGGCTAAATACTGGAAACTTGATATTTACCGATATCAACTTCAGCGATACCATTTACCGATGGTTGTTGGGAAACACCTTGATAAAAGAAGCAGGACCATTTACCGATGGGGCTTCAACTAAGAACTTGGTATTAAAGGGAAGCAAGACCATTTACCGATGGTGGCTTCAAAGCAACTTGATATTTACCGATATCAACTTCAGCAAGACCATTTACCGATGACTGCTCCAACTGGGAACTCGATATTTACCGATATCGAAGAAAACGGGGCCATTTACCGATGGCGGCTACACTGGGGAAGAAAAAGGTATTTGCAAATGGAATCAGACAAGACGTTTACTGACGACTCCTGGGGATTTTTGATTTTTGTCAAGAAGGAAAATACATATGACCAGACATTTACCGATGACTGGGATGAAACTCGATGTTTACCGACATCGAAAGATGATGTTTACCGACATCAAACAAAAGCGACCAGACATTTACCGATGACTGGGATGAAACTCGATGTTTACCGACATCGAAAGATGATGTTTACCGACACCAACGGAAAAATGAACACTTCACTGGGGAAGGAAAAACAAATACTTGCAACTGGAAACCAGACAGGACGTTTACCGACGACTCTACTGGGGATCTCTAGCTGGGGAATTATCAGACATTTACCGATGACTGAGGAAAAAACTCGACGTTTACCGACATTGAAAGATGATGTTTACCGACATCAAACAAAAGCGACCAGACATTTACCGATGATTGGGGTAGGACCTGATGCTTATTGGCACCGAAACAATGGTGTTTACCGACACCAAAGAAAGAACACACGCGGGTGCAAACATGACACTTACAGGTATCACAATGACATCTTCAAAACGTCAAGGCAAGGCTAACCACTTGCTGGGGATCTCACTAGGGAGAAACAAGCTTTCCGTTCTCTGACGGGTGAGGAAATAAACCTCTCTGGGAAATATCAATCCTTAACGCTGTCAGGAGCAACTGTAGCAAACGTGTTGTACCGATGTTGAACAAAATGATCCGCCTCTGCCGGGGATATGGTCTGATTAGGTTAACACATGAATGCATATGTTTGAATTTTTCTATGGCGTAATGCTCCATATTGAATGGAAATGCTACGCATTTTTGAGGATGCAATGATCTATATGCAAAATGCAAATGATGAAAAACTCCGTCGGGGAGCCAACACCGATCAGATACTCCAACTCTGTGGGGAAACTCTGCTTGAGGAATACTCTGCGGGGAGAGCACTGACTTCTCACTCATGCTGGAGAAAAATATTGTTGCTGGGGAAAGGATAGACTCCACTGGGGAAATCCTTCACAGGACCCGATCCACTAGGGGACTCCGCTTGGGGAAACAATCACTACAACTCTGCTGAGGAGTAAAAAGATGACTTGCTAGGGACAACCTGGTGACTTCACTGGGGAAGTAATGAAACTACTCGCTGGGGAAAAAATGCTACTCCGCTGGGGACGACCCGCCTGATCCTCAGATAGGATAGACTCAGCTGGGGGATACAAATATCACTTTGCTACAGAAAACCTGTCCAATCCACAGGTAGGATACTGCTGGGGATATATTTCATTGAACCCGCTCCACTCGGGGATAAAAACGGCAAACACAGGCCTGCTGGGGATAGGCAATCCTTAGATCTGCTGGGGAATAGAAGGCACTATCCACAGACGTCTATCCAGGGGAACATAGCCCTGATAGCTTCCAAACTTGCTTGGGGAAAATATCTGCTGAGGAAACGTCCTCACAGATGCCAACCTGAAAAACAGCACAACAAAATGCCCCTAGGGGATACATGGACAAGATACGCTCAAGTGTTCTCAACATTCAAAAGGATTTTCAAATGTTTTATCTTTTTGCACGTTATTGTTTAGCCTTCATGTTCTTATATGCAATGCTTATCAAAAAAATCGGACGTTTTTGCAAACAAAACAGTAAAAACAAAAAACAAGAGAGCTATTTATCTGAATAACGACTTTTATTGATTGAAAATGTGCCTGAAAAGGCAAATACATTGGGAAGCAATTCCTAGAAAGAGGTAATTGCATACAAAAGGAAAAATCTATCCTAATGGCAATGTAAACACGGCATCCACTATTTCCCAATTCTGTTATAACACACAGATCATCAGTTTTCCTCCCAACTCCTTGCTTTCCGAGAAGAATGACTGGACGGATCACATCTTTCGAGATGGCAGACGACAAAGCTCGATGAAGTACAGACAACTCAGACTGTAGTCTTCGCTTTAATCCCTCTTTTGGCTGGATCGCCCTTTCGGGTTTTCAATCCACCGGGATACCCATTTTTGCCTAAGCCACCCTTGCGGGTTTTCGACTTACCGGGTGTACAAATTCTTTTCATTTTTTATCCCTAATTTTTGCCCGAACCTTTTCTTTCTGTTTTTTGGTTCGCCGGGATGCCCTTTTTTGCCTGGACTCTTTTGTTCTTTTTGTCCAGCGGGTCAATTTATGCGAAGTATTTTTTGACTACATCTGAGTTAACAGTGGACGGAAAATCTTCACCATCCATAGTTGCAAGCATCAAGGCTCCATCGGAGAAGACCTTTTTCACAACATATGGACCTTCATAATTAGGAGTCCACTTGCCCCTGTTATCTGTACCGGGAGGAAGGATCCTCTTCAAAACTAGATCACCAATCTGATAGCTTCGAGGACGCACTTTCTGATCAAAGGCTCGCTTCATCCTTCTCTGATACAACTGCCCATGGCATACAGCTTCTAGCCGTCTCTCCTCGATAAGGCTCAACTCGTTAAACCTTGTTCGAATCCACTCGGCTTCGTCCAGCTTGACATCTAACAACACTCTCAGAGAAGGAATCTCCACTTCAACAGGTAGGACTGCTTTCATACCATACACAAGGGAGTAAGGGGTTGCCCCGGTCGACGTACGTACCGAGGTACGGTACCCATGCAAAGCGAAAGGCAGCATCTCATGCCAATCTTTGTACGTTACGACCATCTTCTGCACAATCTTCTTGATATTCTTATTAGCCGCCTCTACAGCACCATTCATCTTTGGTCTGTAAGGAGAAGAATTGTGATGTTCAATCTTGAAATCTTTACACAACTCCTTCATCATCTTGTTATTGAGATTCGAACCATTGTCAGTAATGATTCTCTCAGGAACCCCATAACGACAGATAATCTCTTTCTTGATGAACCGGGCAACCACTTGTTTGGTAACGTTAGCATAGGAAGCTGCTTCTACCCACTTGGTGAAGTAGTCAATCGCAACCAAGATGAAGCGATGTCCGTTCGAAGCAGTAGGCTCAATCTTCCCAATCATGTCAATGCCCCACATGGCGAACGGCCAAGGCGAGTTCATGACATTCAACGGGATCCAACCATCAAACTTCATCAAACTTCAAACTTCATTTCAACATATCTCTCTTAATACTCAATGATATTTCACGATTTAAAGTTCATTGTACTCATGGCAACAGGATCTACAAGAAGCATAGCATGATTTCAACATTAGCAAGGTTCGAAAATTTACCTCCAAGGGATGACAGTGTTGATTTCGTGGTTATTTGGCCTTGGAAGGTAGAAACAGCAGCTCAATGATGCTCTAGGAAGTGAATGGAAGGATGATCCTAGCTCACTCTTGCTCAATCGTGCTCAAAAGTTCAACTGCCATGTGAGGAGCTTCATGTAACAGTGCTGGGAAACAGCTCTACAGTTGTGATTCTTGGCCACAAATCTCTTCCAAAAGGCTCGTGTGTTTTGAAACAGTAAGGACCAATGCAAGCTCTATGAGGATTTTGCAGAAAAACATGAAGAACAATGTTGAGAGAAATTTTTCTTTTAGATCTAGATCTGGATGGAAATGAATGCTAATCCCATTTTCTGTTTTGATTATGTATATATATCCTCTGTTAATGAATTTTTCTAATCAAACTTAAGCCAAACCACAAGGATTAATCAAAATGAGTGTTATGTGCAAAATGCTAAAATCACCTCCATGCATGGTGTGCATGCTACAGTGCACGAAAATGGGCCTAAGCAAACTCCAAATATCATTTTCAGTCAGATGCAATTGGTAGAATGTGTAGAAAATGCTTAAAATGAAAAGTCACTTTTTTAAACCCTCCTTTTTTAATTCAAGTCACTTGAAAAATGCCATTTTGATTGGATGATTTTTGATGAAATGTGATGAAGGATTTGGATAGAACATGTCAAATGTGACTTGTAGCAAAAAACCTCACTCAATTTGGCCAAATGGTTCAAGAGTTATGCCACTTTGAAGTTCAAAAATTCTTGAGAATGCTTTGATCATAACTTGCCAACCACAAATGAGAAATGAGTGTTCTTGGACTTTTTGGAAAGGTGAGATCAATATCTTCAACTTTCATGTTGGACAAAATTTCATTTGAATCTTGTATGATGATGTAAATTTGAGGAGAAGAACTTTCCATTTTGGGCAGTTTGAAATTACAGGTCACCTGCTATTTTTGGCAACCTTTGATCTGACTTTATTTTCTCCAATCTTGATCTTTGATATGTCAAATGAGACTTGTATGGACATGAATGAAGCCTTTCAAACCATCTCCCACCTTCCAATCCTTGATTTTATGCACAGTTGACCACAGTTGACTTTCTAGGGTTTCTGGTAGATTGTGCAATGACTGATGACCTCTGAGCATCCAACCTTTGGTCAAACCACTTCAAAATGATCCCTAGGTCATGTGAACTTTTTGAACCAACCCTAGGGCTTTACTTCCTTGAGAAATGCACTTGCTTGCTTGATTGACTGATTTTCCTGATCAATTTGACCTAATCTTGTCTGATGATTTGCACTTGGGCAAAGGGCAATGCAATGTTATGCAATGAACCATGTTATTTTAATGACCTAATATGAAATGAATGTACAAAATGGGAGGTGCAAATTTGAGGTGCTACACCTGTCTATTGAAAATGACCGATATTAACCTTAGGATTGGGAATAATCTCCATCTTCAGAGCATCAGCCTCAACAAGCCTTTTAATTGCTTTTAAGTTCACCCATCTGTAAATCATATGTTGTCAATAGTAAGCACGCCAAATGTGAATATAATCTATAACAATCAGGGAGCAAACCAACAAAACTTACAAGTTATTTGTATTAAAAATTTTGAACTTCTCTATCGACTTAAATTCACTGACCTGCAAGAAAACAGGCATTGATTGATCAAGCTAAAAAATTCTCAACATCTTTGCCAATAACTTGCCATCATAATTTACAAGAATGTTACAGCTACCATAAATTATGATCAAATATGAGAATATCATGGTCAAAAAAGTGTTGCACACTTTTATCAAGTGAGCATCAATTTGAGGATGGTAAACTGAGAGGAAATGGAGAGGGTAGGGTAGATTTTGTTAACAATATTATGATAAAGATCCACTTTATTACTTATTATGGTAACAAATAAACCCCAAAAAAATTGCAAATATGTGTTTGAACATCATATCACTCACTTCCCAGTTGTCACTCTAAATCCTAATTAAGGAGTCATCATTAATGTCAACGGTGGATAAAACTTTAAAATAGAATATTGACAATTCATGATTATAGTTCATAAGATGTCGCCAAGTCTCGTTCAATTCAATAGGCTTTTTGTTTTCTCAACATAGGAGCTATTATCAAAACAAGAGCTGACAGTGTAAAAGGGTTTAGTGAATAAATGATGCTTCATAACTCTCCATAGTTCCTTATGTTGAATATATGATTTCCGACCTTCAAAATTTCCATTAAATAAATAGTGTTATTTTATTCAAAATGACAGCAGTGAGTCTTTTAACTTTCCTGATCTATTATTAATAACTGGTTTTGCCTAGCCATGAGCTTTACGGTCAAACAAGTATTTAACAACTTGTTAGCACCAATTCAACTTAAAGGTCCTTGACAGCCAACCAAATATAGCTATTTAAAAGCAGACGAGTCATTTCCTTCTTAGTCATAAAAACCCGCATAGTTAACCAAGATCCTTATGCTTTATAATTTACAAAAACAATTACCTAGTGCCTACACTTGGGAAAGGGAGATGATCTAAGAAAGAATACAAGACAGATTTAGTGGCTTACATGTTCATCTGGGACTTGGGCAATTTCCAGGAGCTGCATTAAACAATCAAAGATAATGTCACTTAGCATAAATACCTTAAGATTCTAATTGATCATAAGTTTACTGACTTAATCAAATAAATTTTGGTTGAGAAGAAATGAATTGAGCAACAGATACGTGCCTGAACCCTTCCTTCATAAGAAATAAGAGTGCCACCCTTCACATCAGCCAATGTCTTGGGAGTCACCTGTATTACAAGCACCAAGAAAAAAATCAATATTATGTAGGTCTAAATCTAAATGGAAGTTTCTTGATAACAGTTATCTTTATTTACCTCCATACAGTATTCATTCTTGTTTTGGATCAAATGATTTAAGATTTCTTGATTAACCAGTTAAGGATACCGCTGTACTTGAGATACCCTTTGCATGTATAAATAACAAACAAGCAATACAACCAAAATGTAATAGAAAATAAAACATAAGGAAGGATACTCAAATCAACTAGGGCACCCAAGTTATCTGAATTGGCAACGAACACATACTCCTTACCCTGTAAGAGAGTAAAAAAAGAAAAGATAGTGATGCATTAATTATAAAAGACCCATATGAAGATTAGAAAAATACCTATGGTGTCAAAATCGAACAGCTAACAACGAATTAATAGAAGGAGGAAACGTCATAGATCTAACAGAGGTGGAAGGAGAACGCCTTAGAAGTAGCGAAAATCGTAGCAGTGAGAACCCTAACGTGAAAAAGAACGAAAATAACAGAGAGTGAAATAACAAAACGCGCAGTATGTTATAATTTTAATGTTTACTAAAGGGGACCTTAGAGGGCGCTTGTGGAAAAAAAGCGCCCTCTAAAGGGGGCCTAAGAGGGCGCTTATGAAAGCGCTCTCTAAGGCTTTCCAAAAGCGCTTTATAAACTGGAAATGCACATGGACTTATAGAGCGCTTTTTTAAAAGCGCCCTCTAAGGGTAACCTTAGAGGGCGCTTTCTAAAAAGCGCCCTGTATTGTTGTCCCTCTATCTCCTCCTTATTTTTTCGCTTCACCTTAGAGGGCGCTTTATTACAAAAGCGCCCTCTAAAGTGCGCTGTCTATTCCAGTTGTTCGCTCCTTATTTTTTCGCTTCACTTTAGAGTGCGCTTTTGTAATAAAGCGCCCTCTAAGGTCCGCTGTCTATTCCAGTTTTTGGCGTAGTGTTATTTCAAATAAATGGTTTGTATGAACACATAAAAAATAGTCACATTTTTAAAAGTAAATGGAAATTTAAAAGTAACGTCTTGGATTACAATATGTGGCATTACACCATATACAAGGAAAATGAAGTTTCAAGTTAACTTCCAACCAAAAAATACACAGCAGACTGAAGCGGTTAGTCTTCCTTCCAAACACAAAATTGAAGTTGTTAGTCCTCAAAATAAATTGAGATTTTCTACGGACTTATCTCGAACCAAAGGTTGATTTTTGAATTGGATATCCTCTAAATGGAACCAGGGTTTTGCACTGGCTGGCCTATAACTGAATTGAGATTTTAGACCAGGCTAACCTTGAACCAATGTGAAGAATTTACATGCGCTGAGCTCACAAACCGAAATAGCGACTTATCAACTAAATCCCCAAACAAAGTTTTTAATGGGTTTAACTTTAAACTCAAACAAAATTCCATTAGGGATAAATATTCAACTAAGAGGAAGATAAATCTTGGTGAATTTACAATATCAGTCATTCCAAAATTTACAATATCATTCGTTCTAGAAAAATAGCTCTTTGTGACTTTCTCGAAGTGCTATGAATAAATTGAAGTTATAGAAAGTACAAAAATATTTAGAGAGAGAGAGAGAGAGAACTTGTGATTCTGGATGTGAAAATGTTAAAGGATAAGCCTCTATTTATAGGATAAATATTGAAATAAAAAAGGAAAAAAAATCCTTGGGCCAAATTAATGTCTCAATCGATTGGGTCCTCAAGTCAATCTTCTTGAGTGAGCAAAATTAATCAATTAGCATAGCCCAAAATGGAAATTTTTGATAGAGAGTCGTTACCAATAATTATTACATTGTCCCAATTGATTAAATACACAATTTGAATTAACCAAAGTGATTTAGAATATGTCCCATTCGATTGGGCAATTCAAAAAATTGTCCAAATCATTCTAACAGCTTCATGATTCATCTTGCTAGAATCCAAAACATTTTTAGGTTATTTTATTTGAAAAAAGGCTTTTTAAAGTTTTTAGTATGTGTGTGTGTGTGTGTGTGTGACATAATCATACTACTTTACGAAAAAATCCCTTGTGTTTTTACTAAGACACAAATGGGCGAGCTTTCATAATTCCTCTCTTTAACACTTTGAAGCTTCAAGACTTTTCTGAACATGCCAATCACATAAGAACTTACTTGAATCTTATTTAATATGAGGCTTGATATTTCTTGAACTTGAATGCCATCATCAGAGGATAGGGATCATCAAAACCCTAGTTCATCAACTTGATTTGGAGGGAGAGCTTGAACAAAAATCTTTATATTTCTTTAACCGCTTGTCATTCTTGCTTGACTTTATGCTTTAGGATCGGACTGGTTCTCTATAAAACAAAGGAAATAAAATATGTTGAAATTTAAAAAGTTAAGGGAAAAGAGAAGACACCATGATTCATAGAGGTTTGGTGTAATGAAGTGACCTACTCCTCTCCCTAAGACTTGATCTTGATAGTATCCAATAATTCTTATATGCTTTTAGTAGGTTGTGCTTAAGAACCCCCATACACAAGGAAAATGGATTTTTCATGTTAACTTCCAACCAAACAATACACAACGAACTGAAGCGGTTAGTCTTCCTTCCAAACACGAACTTGAAGTTGTTAATCCCAAAACAAAACTGATATTTTCTATGGACTTATCTCAGACTAAAGGTAGAGTTTTGAAATGACTATCCTCTGAACCGGACAGGGGTTTTACACGGGTTGACCTCAAACTGAATTGAGATTTTACACCAGGCTAATCTCAAATCAATGTGAAGCTTTTGCTCGGGATGAACTCACTAACCAAACCAAATATTTATACAGGATGACCACAAACCAAGTTGAGATTTTACACTAGAATAATCTCGAATCAAGTGGAGTTTTTACACAGACTGAGCTCACAAAGTGAAATGGCGCCTTAACAACTAAATCCCCAAACAAAGTTTTAACGAGTTTGGCTTTAAACTCTAACAAACATTTCCTTTAGGATAAATATTCAACCAAGAGAAAAATATATCTTGGTGAATTTACAATATCACCCTTTCCAGAATACAAACTCTTCATCATACACAAAGACTTTCTCGAAGTGCTATGGCTAAATTGATGTTAGAGAAAGTAGAAAAATATTTTTTAGAGAGAGGGTCAGGTGTGTGAGAGAGAAGTCATGATTATGGATGTAAAAATATGAAGGGAGATACCTCTATGTATAGAATAGAGGTTGACACAAAAAAGGAAAAAAAATCCATGTGCCAAATTAATGTCTCTATCAATTAGGTCCTAAAGCCAATCGATTGGGTGAGCAAAATTAATTGATTTGGAAAGCCTAAAATGGAAAGTTTTGATAAATATTCATTATCTATTATTAAGACATTGTCCCAATCAATTAATGATAAATTTTGAATTAACCAAATCGATTTTGAATATGTTCCATTCGATTGGGCAAATAAAAAAATTGTCCAAATTATTCTGATTTTTTCCTGATTCATTTGGCTAGACTCCAAAATATTTTTAGGTCATTTTATTTGAGAAATATAGTCTTTTAAAAAGTTTTTATTATTTATGATTTAGTCATACTACTAATACGCGACAAAGAGAGATTTCACACATCCTCTCTTTCACATTTTTGAAGTTTCAAGACTTTGCCGAATATACCAACCACACAAGCACTTGCTTAAATCTTCTTGGAGATAATACATGAAATGTCTTCATGTTAAATGTCATCATTAGAAGATAGAGATCATCAAAATCTTAGTTCATCAACTTGATTCAGGGGAAGATCTTGAACCAACATCTTTGTGCATCGTTAACCGCTTGTTTTTCTTGCCTGGCTTTATGCTTAAGGATTATATTAAGTCTCCATAAGTTATCATCAAAGGTTGAATCATCCTCACAAGTTGTAATGAGTGAAGTCAAGTTTTCATCATCAAAAGCAAACCATGATTGTCATATTTAGCTTTGATCACTTCTTGAATGTCCTACAAAACATGGTTCCACGTCATTTAACTTGGCACGACAATAAGGCTCTAAATTAACGATCTTATTATAGAAATTGCACTCAAGATTGTACGATTAAACTTCTTTCTATCATAAAAAATATTTTTAAAAGATCTTTTAGTTTATAGCCTAAGTCATTTTTAAAAAAATAATACCTTTATTAGATATAATTAAATCAAGCTTACCTTTTTTCTTGGTGAATTTTCCTAAGGTTTCATGCAAGCTGGTTATTTCAATTTTCAGAGATTCGCATGACTCACATTTACTTGATTTTAAGGATTCTTTTCTAATACTAGCAATTTTTTCACCAAAATTTTTATTTTTATTTTCTAAGAATTCAATATACTCCTTAAGGTTAACAATTTTTTCTTTAATCCTTAAGGTTAATAATTTTTTTCTCTAATGTATCATTATATTTAGTGATCTTAACACTAAACTTAAACAATTTATTTTACGTTAAAGAAGTTACCTCAATATCGTCTTATCTTGAAGCTTTGAGACACATATGATCTTTTTTATCATAATTTCCTCTTCGAGAGGATACTTTGTTAGAGCCTTATGATGTATCAATGGATATACCTTTGAATACATTTGAATCCCTTGTTATTGATCTCATTGAGTTTTCATTTTCTTCTCCAAATCTCTTTTCTGATGTTGATCTTTTAAAAACTCTATTTGTTGAAGTTTCTTCACGTATTCTACATAATCAAGCCTCTTCATTAATGATATGGCTAGATGAAACTTCTTCATATTTCCAACAAATGATGACTCTTTGGATGATATTTCATTTATTTAAATTGTTTGTTCAAAGAATTCTATTGATGTTGATCTTTCACTTTTATCTTTGAGTATTCCTCTTGATAAAGACGCTGATAAATAACATGAATATCTTTAGAGTATGTTTGATCTTTCTTCTTCTTCTTTGTGTAACTAGATCAACTCCTTGAGCTTCTCGATGATCTCATCCTTTCTTCTTTTTTTCTTAAAGTTCAACAAATGCATTATTATCTTTTGAAATTGAGGTTATATTTGATTTTTGATGCCAACTCTTAATTCTTAGATAGTTGTTATATATAAAATTCCTAACATAATCTCCAAGAATTTCAATGGTTGAGCATTATCTATAAAGATTACTCTCATATTCATTTGATATTTTAACTTTCTAGACTTGTGTGTTCATTCTCTCTTGTTTAATCTTGAATGAGACTCCAAAAGTTATCTTAAAAATGTCTCATTTTGCTAGCATATCATTTTGATAATGGACTTTCGAAAAGAAGTCTCAATTTCACAAAGTAGTTTTCATTATGCAATCGAGATCTTTGACCAAGATATTGAAACACTCAATGTAATTTCAAAGTGACTCCTTTTTTCCTTAAACAATGAAAACCCATTGTTTCTTTGGTCTTAGTGTGTCAACAAGATGTTGTGAAATAGGATGTAAATTATCGACAGAACTTCCTAAGATCCAATTAAGTTGAGTTTTGAACCACGTCATAGCTCCCTCCTAGAGTGTTAATTGCTGCTATTTTCTTTGTAGGAACCATTGAAAAAAATGTTTGGTTTTCTTCCAAAGTAAAAAAAAAAAAACCTTATGTCCCCCGAGATTATGTCCAATTCAAAACATATATCAAATGTAGTTTCTATAAAACTACATGTGTTTGTTTATATTAGAAAAAAAAAATCAATTCTATTTAAAACCACATTTATCAAAAACATTAATAAATATTATCCCAAAACATGCCATTAGTAAGGTTACTACAATTGTCTAACATTGTGGTTAGCATGATCACATCCCACCTAAACAAAGTTTAGCCAACAAACCTCACCAACAACAACCTACCATCACTTATTTTAAAAGTTGATTGAACACTTTCAAGACCAATGAATACATATCAAACAAGATTAACAAACTTTTCAAAAAAAAAAATTTACCATCATTTTTTTCCACCACCAGTATCCGGCTCATTTGACCGCCTAATCTGATTCAGGGTCAGTTTCGGCATCAAAGTGGTTTAAACCCCCTCCCGATCGCGATCGCAATTGTGGAGGTTCAAACCGTGTTACCATCAATTTAAATTTGATTATGCACATTCCTATTCAATTTTTGCATGTATGAAAATCATACTAAATTACAAAATTTCAATCCAACGGTCACTAACATACTGAATATATGAAAATCGTGACTATAGACAAAGGCGTCTCAAGGTTTTCTGAACCTCTGAATGTTTGTCAAGCTTAACTATAACAAAACTAATAGATATTTATTTTACCACATTTTAACTTGTCAAACATTTTACGAAACCTTACTTAATTTTAGTTTAACTGGAATCAATTTTAAACTATATACGATAATCCATTTTGTACGTCTTAAAAAACAGAATGTAATTCGAATTCATGTTATTCCCATACAAGACAAAGAATATCATGAATGACAAATACTTACAAAGTGAGAGAAAAAAAACACATTAAAAAAAATCACATTCAAGACCAAAGATATTATTACATTCTTTCCAGTTGTGCACCTTATGCTATTGGAAAGACATCTGTATTATACAATAAAAGTCATATTTCAATTTCAATGACAAAAGCATAAGTTAAAAATAAATAAATTATTTATATACACATCTTATGACTCAACAAGATGGTAGCCCCAACATTCCTTTTGTTTAATTGGTTCTTCCAAAAATTATTTCAAGACTTTTATAATACAAGGAACCTTCCTAGTTTCTACTTAAAATTTAAGCTCTTTTTTTTTGCAACTACCTTTTGCTTCTTTATCCAAATTATTCTTTTGTATCTCAACAAGATAAAGATTTTTAATATATAGTTTTTTTTTAATTCATCATCTATATATTTTCTTTCATTCTTTTCTTCTTCTCCATCTTTAAAAAAAATGGATTCTTTTAAACAAATTTGGGGTGCTCCTGAGGGTTGTAGTAGTAGTGAATCTGGTTGGACTATGTATATTGATTCTCCAATGCAAGAAGATGAAGCTAGATGCAGCAATGAAAATGATGGATATCATCATAATCATCATAATCATCATGAAGTCTTCGGCGAGAAGAATCGGAGAAAGAAGAAAGTCGATGAAGAAGAGAGCGACGATTCAATGGCCTCGGATGCTTCGTCCGGGCCGATGAATTATCAAGAAGGCTATGGTCGAGGCGGACAAGGTAGGAACGGAACATCGGCGTCGAAGAAAGATAAACAAGATCATGGAAGTAAGAGTTGTTCTAAGAAGAATGGAAGTAGACAAGAGAAGAAACGTGTTGATAGTAGAAGTAAGAAATGATATAGAGAAAAATGTTGATGTTTTTTTTTTTTCATTGTGTATATGATGCTTGGGATTTTTGGAACCATGCATCTTCAAAATTTGGATTTGTTGATTTGTAATCATAGTTCTCTCTACTCAAAGGAAATATTGCTAAACATTCTTTCAAGTATTGAAATCTTGAGTTTTGATGTTTCATCTCTCACACTAAGATAGATCTCTATGTTGAGTGTTGTGTCATTTCTTTATGTGATCTCATCAATGATATTCAAACCAAATAAAACAAGTCTCCAAGCTAAAGAATTGATGGTTTTCTTGAGAAGAAAATCATATAGAAGGTCAAATCCTATGGAGCACCAATAATCTTGTTATTGACGTATTTGTTGATCAGTGTCAATGTTCTATATTTTGACATTAACAAATATTTGTATCTATATCAGTAATTTATTGAATCTTTTATTTATTATATTATCTTTTTAACCGTCTAAATAAATGAATGAATTTCATTTAAAATCAAATCAAATAAGAGAATATGAATTCAGTTCATACCATAGTTAATGAACTCCAGTTAAAGTCAAAACAATTCAAACCGAATTCGATCCATAATAATAATAAGGTTTAAATAGTCTTTTGGTCCCGATAAGTTAGTGAATTTTTTTATGTTGGTCCCTGTAATTTTTTTTTGTCTAATTCCCTATATCTCACTTTTTTGTTGGTTTTAGTCTCTAAAAACAAAATCCGCAAGAAAACTGCGGATTTTCCGATAGATTTTGAGTTTTGACTTTAGAAAACTGTGGATTTTCCAGCAGATTTCGGCTACTGTCTAAAATTTATCAATTTTTATGATGATAGAGTAAATATATAGAGAAAGTAGATGAAATTGGTTGACATAAAAGAAAAGGAGCAAAGAGTCCAAAAAAGGATTTTGGATAGTATATGATAGAAGAAAGTGATATATTTGTATGAAGAACATGGTAATAATGATATTATGGATGCACGTGTTTGCTGCCAAAATAGCTAGGAAGAACTAATGGGGTATGCTTTGCTGGAAAGTGAGTAAGGTTTCAAATAAGCTACACAAATGACAACTAGAAGCAATAAAAGCCATTTTGTTTGGAATGACAACTTTGTAAAATATGGGACACAAATGTTAACAGCAAAGCAATGCCAAGTTTTAGGCTGTATCAAGTGACATGAAAACATGAGGGTACACATGACCTAAAAGGAATCAATGAATTTCATAAATTAAATGGTCACATATGCATTCATAGAAAACCAATGGAAAGAGAAAGAGAAAGAGGGTCTTTTTAGTTTTAGTTTTTGTGTAAAATACAAGATTCAAAAGAGTGTTTCTCTTTTATCCACGTTTGGCAAAGAGTAGGTTTGGGTTTTCTTGTCAATATTCAATGAATTGTGCATGACTAGTCATCATAACCACCAAGTAGTACAAATTTAGAACTTAGAATCTTGATTTATTTTCAATTCGAAAAAATATATGATAATTTACGCAAAAAAATAGAAGGCGTTTGGACAATAAATCTGTTTTTTTTAGATGTCAAAATCAATCTTTTTAAAACCTGCATTCATATAGATTTATGAAATATAACATTGTTATGCAAGACTCTCTAAACTTTGTCAGAGATTTATTGTCTTTGTTGTTAGAAAACTAAAAGTGTTAAATGCAAATAATATAAAAACATGTGCATGTTTATCTCGCAGTAAAACTCTTAGTCCTCAATCTCACAAGTGGAAAAATCTCAGTCAAATAGATACATATATTACTAGAAATATAGGTTATTACATATTAGTCATAGTAAGATAGTAGAATATATACTAGTAACTCACTTGGACTAATATGTATTAACCTATATTTCTAATATATTAGAAATATAGGTTAATACATATTAGTTTTAATGAGATAGTAGTATATATACTTGTAACCATCTACACCACATATTCACCCAAAATCTTAAGATGATAGGTGGGTGAATTCTCTCACTTATAAATGCTCAAATCTCCACATTTTTAACCAATGTGAGATTATTACTCACACTTACTACATTCTCAACACTCCCACTCAAGTGGAAGCTCTTCTTACTTCCACAAACTCTTGCACTGCATTGAACATTTTTTATTCACCGCCTATGTGGCGCCATTGACACTCTTCAACGAACCAAAGGCTCATGATACCATGTGTTGGGGGAATTTTTCACTAGAGAGCATTGAAAATTGTGAGACATCTTCTTTTTTAGAGCAACACTTTATAAATGAAACTCAATAAATAACCCTAAGATTTGATAATAACAAGTAGGGATGAAAATAGGCTAGGTTAGGCTTTAGAAGGTCTGAGTCTGGCCTACGATAAACTTACAAGGCCTGAGTCTGGCCTATGGCCTACTATATGCTCTCTTTTTTTGTCTAACCTGACCTTTGTAAAGGCTTAGTTTGGCCTGAAAGCCTATTTAAAAGTCTGTGTCTTATTAAGGTTTTTAATTAATCTATATTACTTAAGAAGCTTTATACGTCGGTCTATATATGCATATATAAGTCGACCTATTTAGTATTTTTTTTTTCTAATATATATGCATATGTAGGCCAACCTATTTAGCATTTTTCTAATATATGTGCATATATAGGTAAGTCTATTTCGACTATTTTTAATATATATAAAAATATAGGTCGGCTTATAAGGCTTCATAGGCTTTTTTTAATAGCCTAAGTCTGGCCTATTTAATCAAATAGGCTTTTAAAAAAACCTAAGTCTGACTTTTTTATTAAATAGGCATGGTCTGACGTGACCTTAAATAGGCTAGAGTATAGGCCCCTGTAGGCGGTTTGCCCTACTCTCATCCCTAATAACAAGGAAAGGAAATAAAAAGATGAAAACTGAAATCGCAAATCAGAAGAAAATGTCAAATCAAATTGAAAATTGTTGATTATGCTTCTACCAAGTGGTTAAACTTTGAAGTATAGTTTAAGTTTGGTGGTTAAGTTTTTTGTCCTTTGTTGGCTTTGTTGATGTGCTTCTATCATATGATAGTTAAGCTTTGTGCCCTTTGTTGGCTTTCTTGATATGCTTATATCTTATGATAGTTAAACTTTGATTCTTTTGTTAAGTGGCTAAGCCTTGAGTTCTGACTTCTACTTAATGGTTAAACTTTTGTCTTTTATGGCTTTGATCTTTTATCGATGTATTTTCGACTTGATTTGATGTATTCCTCATTTCAAGTTGGAAGTGTTGTGAACACCTTCCAACTTGCGGGGGACTATTAGAAATATAGATTATTACATATTAGTACTAGTGAGATAGTAGTATATATACTTGTAACCACCTCATTAAAAGAAGACTTTTTACTCGTTTTATAATATTCTATTTTGACTAATGAAAGGAGTTTGAAGTTTTTCTCTCTTTTCTTCCATGGATACCATTTCCCTTAGCACACATGTTTCTTTTCTATCCACCCCCACCTATTCATACACCAAAACTTTTGCTTGCTAAAATGTTGATATTCCTTTATATGAGTCCTTTAAAAGATTCACAAGTAATTTATTTTTTTACAAATACTTACCGCTTAAATATATAAAAAATGACATCCCTAACAAATACTTGTGTTTGTCTAAATATATCATCCAAGACATCCATAACAAATGTTTTTGCTTGTCTAAATATTGCATCGTTAAGTTTATTTGTGATTAATTAAGTGTATTCTCACTTATAACCTATGTTTCGCTAATATTTCAAACTAAATATGTATTTTGTATTAGACGTTTGTCAATATTCAACACTAATATTTTTAATTAAAGATGTCTTCGGCCCTGATATTTTAAAGGTTTAAAAACATTTTTGGTTTCCCTACATTAATAGTTTTTAATTTTCAACCCCCCATTTTAAAAATCATTTTTTGGTCCCTGAACTTTAAATCACTCGAAATTTAGTTGGTCCCCTTCCAATTTTGCATAGGTGGTAGTCTCATTAATGACATGGCAAGTGCACTGTAGAGTCAAGTCATATTTGTTTCAATATTTTATTTAAAGTAATTGTTTTCTTTACTTTCGTAATTATTTTAAATGAAATAAATAATTATGCATTCATTTAAATGAAAGGAAACGCGTAAGATGAATAAATCTAAGAACACGAAGAACACATGTTCTTCTTCCTCTTTATTACCTGCAACTCCAACAAACCCTATATTTGAAATCAACGAAGACCACGAAGAACACATCTTCTTCTTCCTCGTATTCTTCCCCCAAACATCATCCTCAAACCGAAAATGTCTTGGAAATCTGTTAGCAACAGTAACAATAGATTTCATTCGGTGAATTACGAATGCAAATGTGGCCTTGATGTTCCACTGATGACAACATTGGTTGATGCGAATCCAGGTCGTCACTTTCATGGTTGTGGGATGTATAAGGTATGATTTTGTGTTTGCTGATTTTGATGTTCTTTTATTTTAAGAATGTCATCATCGATGTTTCTTTTTCTTCTACATTTGTCTTCAGCTACATGATTAAAAGAAGTGTAGCCATTTTGTTTGGTTGAATGAAGAAATGAATCCTAGAGCAAAGAAAATTATTTTCTCATTAATGTATGATTTAAATGATGAGAAGTAGAAGGTCAAAGATGAAAATATTAAAGATGAAGATATGAAGATGAAAATGAAATTTTTGAGCAAGCAATTGAAGTTCAATTGGATGATCATCATTAGTGTGTTATTTGCCTTAATTGCTTCAATACTAATAAAATGGGTTTTTAGTTGATTATGTAGTATTTGATTAGGTTTAATTTAGTAAGATCCACAATGTTCTTGATATGTAATTTGTAGCAACTCCTTTTGGTTGGTTATCCTTTTTGGAAAATAATGCTTGATCCCCTCTAATAAGGTGATTATAGGTTTGTCTCTATATTCCAATATTGCCTTGTTAAATGCCTCACACATGTTGTTGACTTATAGATCACACTTTGTATATGTCTTGAAGTATGATATGCTCCAAAGGTGTGGAGGGGTTTCTGACATGCCCTTCCAGGCACTTTCATTTAAAGCTTCCATTCTCTGCATTGCTCTTCCCATGCTGGTATTTTTGTTGACCTATCTGCTGCCCACGTGACTTCTTTTAATTCCAAGTCAGGGTAGTTCTTCTTCCAATTAACATATAGGTGTTTGACACATTCTATGTTCCACACGGGTACTAATACCTTGAAAGGCAGGGTTGCTGACACATATAAAGGCATAATTAGATGTAAGCAAATTATATAAGACGCCAACAATAATTAAGCTAGATAAGATAATTGTAAGTATGAAATGTAATCTAAGAGGGGGTGAGATTAGATTATCTGATATTATTGAAAAAAATTGATTATTATTGTTAGCAATGATGTTCGTAATTTTTCAGATCTGGTGTAAAAGTAAAGGTGCTGAAAAATAAATGCAGAAAGTAAAGAACATTAAGATATATCCTACTTCCCCTTTCCAAACAATGGTACTTCAGTTCCCTCACACCTCGCGAGAGATTCACGATGTCAGATATGTTACATTTGATCAACTTGACTCTCTTAACTATCTAACACGATCACAGATGCACACCACCTTTTGATTTTACAACAATAAGAGAAAGCACATCACTTTCACTTGAATACAATGATCACTAACACTTAGTGAATAATACATAATTTTGAATAAGTAATGAAGATTGTGTACCTTTATCAATTATGAGAATTGATCTTCCCTTTCAAATAGATAATTCGCAATCTATAATGATGCTATAAAATTTTATGGAGAAAGTTTCACTAAGTTTTTGCTTCAAGACACTTGGATGAAAATTGAGAAAGATATGAATTTGAACTGTTAGAAAGAGGTGTAAATTTGAAAATCTGAATTCACAACTATTTATACTTGAATTATACATTTTGAAAAGAGTATAATATCATGAAGCATTGTTATGATTTATAGATGAAGTTTAAAATTGAAACATTATCGTAATCAATTGCAGCTGAGGCTGAAAAACTATTTTTCAAAATATTAGTGGTTGTAACTTGTTATAGAGTTTGGTTAACCGGTTACAACTGCTATGTTTTTCAAAAATACTGAATCTTTCGTTCTTGTAACTGGTTAACACATTATTGTAACCGATTATAGCTGTTTGAAAGACTAAAAACCAACTTGTAACCACATGTTATCAAATAAATTAATTTCAAAACATGTTTGTATGATTAAAAATGAAAGATGCAAGATTGTTCTGAGTACTATGGTAATATACAAAGCTCAATTGTAACTTGTAACTTATTCTTAAGATCAATCCATCAAAGTTCAATATCATTTTGAAGATTGTTTGATTTCCAAGTCTTGTCACCATAGATTCCTTTGAGATTAGAACTTTTTTCTTCTTTGATAATGCATTTGATTTGGATACTTTGTCTTCATCAAAACATAATATAACGTTGAAAAATTATCTTCACAATAATACCTTATGTTGGTCATATATAAAGGCATATAGCCTATGATTGAATTCACTTAAGTCTTCAAGAAGAAGGAATAAGAACTACTTCCATGAACTTTTGATCTCAGCTTCAACAACAGCATATACTAACACCGAATTAAGTTGGACTAGTTTATTTTCTCAAACTATTATTAGTGTATATTTGTCTTATTTTTATACAACTCGTCCTTATCATATTATGCGAGACAATCTTATTAAAAATCAATAAAAGAACAGTGTTATCGATTGTTCATGACAGAACCATGGCGAAAAGTCTTGAAGGCCAAAATTCTGTCAATAGGTCAATAGCTACCGTATCCGTCTTAGTGCAGCCATCCTTCACAAAATGGTCACGACCGCAATCTGCCATGGTGCCTTCGTGACCTATTTGATAGTTATACATCTCTCCAAACATTTATCTCTTACAAATGATTAAACCAGAAATATTCATGCACACATTCTCTGCATTGCTCTTCCATGTTGGTATTATTATTGCTCTACCTGTTGCCCACATGACTTCTTTTAATTCTAAGTCAGGGTAGTTCTTCTTCCAATTAGCATATATGTATTTTAGACATTCTATGTTCCACGCGGGTATTAATACCTTGAAAGGCATGAACTAGTCTCTGTCACATATAAAGGCATAATTAAATGTAAGCAAATTATATAAGACTTTAACAATAATTAAGCTAGATAAGATAATTGTAAGTATGAAATGGAATCTAAGAGGGGGCGAATTAGATTATCCGATATTATTGGGAAAAAATTTGATTATTATTATTAAAATGATGTTCTTAATTTTTCAGAACTGATGTAAAAGTAAAGGTGCTGAAAAATAAATGTTGAAAGTAAATAACATCAAGATATATCATGGTTCCCTTTCCAAACAATGGTACTTCAGTCCCCTCACACCCCCATGAGATATTTTACAATGTCAAATAAGTTACATTCGATCAACTTGACTCTCTTAACTATCTAACACAATCACAAATGCACACCACCTTTTTGATTTTACAACAATAAGAGAAATACAATGATCACTAACACTTAGTGAATAATATAGAATTTTGAATAAGTAATGAAGATTTTGTACTTGTATCAATTATGAGAGTTGATCTTCCCTTTCAAGTAAACAACACACAATGTATAATACTTAAGTGATCAGAATTTGACAATGAAACTTTAATGATGCTATAAAATTTTATGGAGAAAGTTTCACTAAATTTTTGCTTCAAGACACTTGGATGAAAATTGAGAAAAATATGAATTTGAATTGCTAGAAAGAGGCGTAAATTTAAAAATCCAAGTCCACAACTATTTATACTTGAATTATACCTTTTGAAAAGAGTATAATATCATGGAATGTTGTTATGATTTGTAGATGAAGTTTAAAATTCGTTGAAATCATATTGAAAACGAAAAAGTCTCAGTGCTTCAGTGGTAATCGATTAACACATTATTATAATCAGTTGCAGCTGAAGCTGAAAAACTATTTTTCAAAACATTAGTGGTTGTAACCAGTTACAGAGTTTGGTTAACCGGTTATAGCTGTTATGTTTTTAAAAAATATTGAGTTTTTCATTCTTGTAACTGGTTAACACATTAGTGTAACTGATTATATCTGTTTGAAAGTCTAAAAACCAACTTGTAACCACATGTTATCAAATGAATTAATTTCAAAACATGTATGTATGCTTAAAAATGAAAGATGCAAGATTGTTCTGAGTACTATGGTAATATACAAAACTCAATTGTAATTTGTACCTTATTCTTAAGATCAATCCATCAAAGTCTAAATATCATTTTAAAGATTGTTTGTTTTCCATGTCTTATCACCCTCTTGATACTTTATTTTCATCAAAACATAATATAACGTTGGAAACTTGTCTTCACAATAATACCTTATGTTGGTCATATATAAAGACATATGATCTATGATTGAATTCACTTAAGTCTTCAAGAAGAAGGAGTAAGAACTACTCCCATGAATCTTGACATATGATCTATGATTGAATTCACTTAAGTCTTCAAGAAGAAGGAGTAAGAACTACTCCCATGAATCTTTGATCTCAACTTCAACAAAACAATAGTGTTATCGATTGTGCATTACAGAACCATTTCGAAAAGTCTTGAATGTCAAAAGTCTGTCAATAGCTGTCATATCCGTCTTAGTGGCGTCTTAGTGCCGTCATCCTTCACAAAATGGTCACGACCGCAATCCGCCACGGTGCCTTCGGTGACCTATTTGATAGTTCTACATCTCTCCAAACATTTATCTCTTACATATGATCAAACCAGAAACATTCATGCACACATTCTCACCACTTACAAACCTAGCATGCTTCCATTAAAAATAGTTTATTTTCACATACCATATTCATGTACTAAATTTGTTAGTCACAACATGAAGAGTGCTTCATGATTCAAATAGATTCTTGCATATCAGTTAACAGAAAACAAACTATGCACAAACAATTAATGAGTAACATGGAAGATTCTCTCTATTCCATATGATCCAAGTTCTCAACTTCCATTTACAAACAAGTGGTTCACAACAATTATTTCAATTGAAAGTGATCTTTAAACCCTCTAGAGATTTTGTTTCAAGATATTATTTTCTAAAAATAGTTTATCATGAGCTTTGCCCACACCTGTTTCAGCCAAACACCATTACAGGCTTCTCAATCATTGATCTCATTATTGACAAAAGCCATTAAAGGCTCTTCAATCATTGAGTTCATTATTGATACGAAGACTTCAACAAACTCAACAGCAGCAGAAGACAAAAGAGAGAGTAAAAGTTAAGAAAAAAATGGATTGACAGAGGTTGCTTCTTAGTTCTAACAACCAGAACAGATATAAGTTGGAAGTTGGAAAAAAGCAAAGCATAAAATAACCGAAAGAAGTACAAGTCGGTTTTGTATTGTTGAATTAAACCTAACCACATTCTTAACATGATATCAGAGTCTGATGACCCACCTGCTATCGAAAATTGAAAACCAAAGAAAAATGAACAAAAAGAAAAGGGTGCAATTTATTCAAGGGTCATAATAAAAGGTATGAATTATGCATGATCCACTCAACTTTGAAAGGCAGATTCTTATTTGTCTTTGTCTGTGGAACAAGGTACAGAAAATCAAAACTCGTCAATCTCAACAGGTATGAAATTCCAAAAGTGTGCAACAATTAATAGAGCATAAAATAAAGTGACAACAACAACCAATATTAATCCAATTAGGTGTAGCTAATTACATTAATTAATCAAATTCATTGCACATTGGTATCTACTAAAAACCAAAAAACTGAATTGTCCATTCATAAATATAAAATGGACTTCTTTTTACTAGCTTTGGCTTCTGATAGGAAGTGATTAGCTAGCTTTCCCTCTCTATCTATGAAGTACAGACTCAAACACGACATTGACACGTAAACATCAATAATAGTTTAGAAACTAAAGTGATCGAGTGTAATCAGATGTGTCGGTGTGGTGTCGTGTCTTTGCTACACAGTACTTAAGTCCGTGTAGAGTGTTAATGGTTCGCAACAATTGGACTTGGAACCACCTAGCAATAGTTTGGACCACAACAATTTGGATAGAAAGTTGAACTGGAAACAATGTTCCTAACCTCGGAGTAGGACTGGTCACAGTTAGGTTCCGGAAAGAAAACGGAACCTAAATGATCCGTTAAAATAGTTTGGTTGAACCAAACCGAACGATAATGATTCATTCAGAACTAAATTAAACGAGTACAAAGGTTTGATGCACCTGTTCTGTGTTTTCGAATGAAACCAAACCTTTTTTGAACTAAAAAACAGAATTGCACTTTTCGAACCGTGTAAACCGAATTGCAGGTGATACGGTATTTCCACCTTCGTCGTGGTACTGGTTTCTTCAGCCTCTGAACCACAAACACTGCACTTGATGTATCCAGTGGTGACGGAAAACTTGTGCAATACCTTTACCTAAGACTCAAAATTTATACTAAAAATTCGGTTTAGCAGAAATACAACTAGTAAACAATGTTACCGGTGATGGATAGCAGAAAGCCAAAAAAAACTCGCCATTGTAAGCCGCAGTCCTTCCCATATTGACTATGGCGGTAATACAAAAATTCATCGTTGCAGTCCACCATAGCCGATATTTGGCAAAACTTCGAGCCTACAAGCATCAAGACTAGAATGCAATTAAGAAATTAATATTCTTAGTCTAGAGACATTATTAACATTCTCTATCAATGAATATTTTACTGTCAGTAGATCAATACTAAACTCAAGATCATAAACTTGACAATGGAATAAAATTCAATTTCCGTGGTAATTTTATTAACTAAAATCCATACAAATCCATGGTGCTAGAGGAAATCTAATCAAAATGTGAGGCTCATAAAAATACATTATAATTATTAGAAAACCAAAATCCAAGAAATTTATTAGGACAGAATAATATGAAGTTCAAAACATTGCAAATATTACGTAAGCTTAACTCAGCATACAATCTTGAGTAGAAAAAAATACATTTATTAGGAAATCATGAAGAGTTTGCATACAGTAATCTAAATTCTTGACTGCTTGGCAAGCTTGAACCACTCAGTATGGTAAGACCCGTCGATATCAGTCCTTTCATAAGTATGAGCACCGAAATAGTCTCGTTGAGCTTGCACCAAATTAGCCGGCAACCTTTCCCTTCTGTAAGTGTCGAAATAAGCAAGACTAGCAGACATACCTGGGATGCTGATACCAGAATTGACAGCAAGGCAAACAACTCTCCTCCATGCAGGTTGGCGATCGATTATTTCCTTTGCGAACTCTGGATCGACAAGAAGGTTTGCCAAATTGGGGTTTCTGTCGTATGCTTGTTTGATTCTGTCTAAGAAAATAGCTCTAATGATGCAGCCTCCTTTCCAGATACGGGCGAGTTCACCCAATTCCAAACCCCAACCCTTTTCAGCGCTCTTTGCACGGATCAGATTCATTCCTTGTGCGTAACTGCAGATCTTGGCTGCGTAAAGAGCCTTTCTAACATCATCAATCAACTGCTTCTTGTCTACTTGTTGGTCGGTCAAGTTCTCGCTAAGGCCGCCTGATTTAAAGATCTTTGCAGCTTCGACTCTTTCGTCTTTCAAACCACTGAGGAACCTAGCATCCAATGAAGCTTCAATGGTGGGAGCAGCAACCGATAATTCAGCGGCTTGCTGAACAGTCCACTTACCGGTACCCTTCATGCCGGTTTTGTCGAGGACCTTGTCGACAAGATATCCGTCACCTTTATCATCCTTGATTCCAAATATATCCGCAGTGATTTCAATCAAGAAACTCAGAAGTTCTCCCTTGTTCCATTCTGTAAACGCACTTTGTAGTTCCTCGTTTGTTAACTTTCCAACTGACTTCAGCACATCGTAAGCCTCGGCAATCAGCTGCATGTCACCATATTCAATTCCATTATGGATCATCTTCACGAAATTACCGGATCCACCTTTACCGATATACGTCACACAAGGACCACTATCAGGAACTTGAGCTGCCACCTTGAGAAGAATATCTTCGATGTATTTGTAAGCCTCGATAGAACCACCGGGCATCATAGAGGGACCACGTCGAGCACCCTCCTCACCACCCGAAACTCCCATCCCAAGGTAGAGCAGACCCAATTCAGCTACCTCTTTCTCCCTCCTCTCGGTGTTCTCGTACCATTCATTACCTCCATCAATTATACAATCACCTTTTTCCAAGTATGCAGATAGAGTCTTGATGGTCTGGTCGACAGGTGCACCGGCCTTAACAAGCATTATTATCACCCTCGGTTTTTGAATGGAGTTAACAAAGGCTTCAGGGTCATGGAAGCCATATAGTGGAAGATTTCCTTCTTGTTTTGCTCGTTCGACAGTTTCATCAACCTTTGACGTTGTTCGGTTATAAACAGAAATGGGGAATCCTTTGTCAGCAATGTTAAGGGCGAGATTTTGGCCCATAACAGCAAGTCCGGCAAGACCTATCCTCGTAAGTGTTGGAGCCATGATTTATTTCCTGTTCAATGATTTATACGCTTATAAGAACAAAGGAATTCTATTTCAACGAGAAAAAAGAGTTTACACTAAAACAACAAAAGACGATTAGAATTCGATTTGGCACTACATATATGCCATCAATAAAACATCAACCAAACAAAATCAAAGAACCTGAAACATATTCCAAAATATTTCAAGATATTTACACATAAAAGTTTAAAGATTTTCCAAATTTAACGTTACAAAGATCGACTAACGAAAATGATCTTGTGATCATCATAGTACAAAACACCAAACTATAAAACCCGCATAAATATCAAACAAGCACCATATCAAGCAAGGGCTATGGCCTAAACAAAAGCTCACAAAATGTATAAAACAAAAACAATTAGTGTTATCAATTGCAGATGACAACCATGGCAGAAATCCACAATCTGTCATTTTAATCTGCCATACGTACACAAACTGGCCATGGCAGTTGTCAAAAAATCTGTCACCGCAATCCACCGCAGCACCACCATGGCCGATATTTGACAACACTTAGTACAATATCTTATGAAGCACAGACACCAAAAACACGACACCGACCCTGATACATCGATTCGTAGTTGGTGTGCAAACAAACACAGACACTGACACATTTTTTTCAGAGGTGTCCATGCTACAAAGACAATATCAGAATTACAATTCAAATCATCATTTAAACATCAAGTACAGTAAGATAGACCAGCTTTGCAAGATCTCACACTCCCTTTTTCAAAAAATAATTTTTTTTTCAAAAAGAAAAAAGAGATTAATTGTTATACATCAAATCACATCTCACAAGATATTTAATTCTGCAGATATTTGCAAACTAAATAAAAAAAATGAACTTTACCATACAAACTACAGACAGAGTATAAAGCAACAAAATCCTGATGGAAAAAACTCATCTAACTATACAAATCAAGGGTTTCAAACAGTAAAATCCCAGATCAACAATCAACAAAAAATTCACAATAACAACAACAATTAACATCAAATTGAAGCTCATAGAAACCCTAAACACTGACATAAAATCAGATCCAAAAGCAAAAAAGAAAGAACCTGAAATTGAGACGATTAAGAGGAAATTGAGGAGTGTGAATGAAATAAAATAGGGTATGAATAAAGTATGAATATATAGAGTAATTGAAAAAGTGAGAAAGATTACCGATTGAAAAAATGAATATTAAAATCAAAGTTTGAAACTTGAAATTCAATGGTCGAAGATGGCTAATGAAACCAACCAACCACCAACCTTTTTCGGAATGAAAAGGAACCAATTTTCGTATCTATTGATGTTCGGTTATAATATAGTTTTTTATTTAATTTTTTATGGTGGAGTTATTTTTATTTAATTAAAGTCATAATAAAAATAATTTTATATTTGAATTTAATAATTATTTAGTATCATGATATATCAATAACTTAAAACTTATCGTTTATTAAAATACATTATCATGATTGATTGGTAGTCTAAAACTAATTTAATATATATATATATATTTTCTTTATATTTTACTATAAAAGTTCATTTATCATTTTTAGGAGCTGAAATTTTAGTCAATTATTACACAAAAGAAAAATATTATTTATTATTATAATTTAAAAATTTTAGTAAAATATTGAATTTTTTTATCTAATAATTCATTGTTCAGAATTTTACAATAAATAATTGAAATATTCTAGTTTGAAGTTATGTTACTCCGATTAAATATTCTTAAATGAATTTAAATGATGATATAAATTTATTTTACAACTATCACATATTAGTTAATCATAATTATTGATTTATTTGTTTAAAAAGTTTAATTTTTATTTTAATTTTTTTAAATAATATATTTAAATAATTACCATTTTTATTGATGGTATAAATGTTTGCATAATAATTTAATTCTTTTTAAATTTTAATATATTTATATTAGTTTATTAGAAATAAAATATGCATCAACAATGTAAAATTAATAACTAATCAACTACCACACTTGTATTTTATAGTTAATGTATTTTAAAATTACGTGAAATGAAAAATTAATTAATTTTTACGGGATATCAATGTGAAACTATTTTATTTAATCATTGTACTATCTTTAATCTTTAATTTATTTATATTATTATTTTCAAAAAATAATATGATTTATAAAAAAATATATTATTTTATGAATATTTTTCTTTATCTTTTATCTTTTTAAGGATATATTATTTGGTATTTTAACAACTATAAATTATATATTTTGGTAACATCGAAGTCAATATATTTATGTTAATTATTTATGTTATTGTTTTCATAAAATAGTGTGGCTTATAAAACAATATTATTATATGAATGTTTTTATTTATCTTTTATCTTTAAAGATATTTCATTTGGTATTTAAATTTTTTAGTAAATTATGCATTTTGGTAAAATCGAAATTAAGGAAAAATTTAGAAAAAGTAAATGTATGTACAATGAAAGTAAACTGATTTTATGATTGTTAAAATAATTTTAAAATATCATATAAATTTATGTTATATTTTAATTTTAAGAGTAATAGTAAAATATCATTAAATGAAACTAAAATTATTATTATTATATTATTATTTTTATTGTTAAATTGTCGTTGTTGTTGGAGGCTTGTAGCATGTGGTCAAAATTTTCTAACTTTCAAACTATGCCGTGAGTGGGTTAGGTAGAACAACTCCGATGAATCTACGCCGTTGATTTCATCGCTATCACATTGCTGGTTGAAAATTGGGTCAAACTAAGGCCCAATAATATAATTCTTTAGGCCTGGTCTATTTTGGTTTAGTGTATTTTATTATTATTATTATTATTATTATCAACTTTAAAATCATGATTCTAGTAGATTGACTATATAAAAAATTATATTCTAATTGTTATATTTTTTATTGACTGGTTTAAACTTTCAACTCTTGAATTATGTAAAATAATAGTAATTAGTGTTGATAGTTTAATATTATGCAAGATGTGACTTTTTTTTGGGGAATAAATTTTAAAAAAATGTATTAAATTATTGTCGATTTGAATTTATTTTTAGCCTTTTGAAAGTGAATTTTTTTAGAAATGAGAGGAATATAAGTAATTAAATTTTTGGTACAAAAGTACTAATTGACTATTTAATAGAAGTCGTATGGTTAAGAGAATCCAAATAAAAATCAAAGATTGTGTGATGTTCACACTTTCTTTACCATGTGAAACTCAAGTAGGATGAAAATATAAATGTTTCTTTCTTTGGTTTTGTAGTTTTTCCTTTGACTTTTGTGTGTTTAAAGAAAAAGAGATTTCAAAGTGTAGTAATTATGATAGATGAGAAAATATGTTTATTTATGAGTTTAATTGATGCATTGATAATGTAAAGAAATTTTATACCATCATTTAATAAAAAATTATTAATTTATTAAATCATTTAAATTGTTTTAAAATATAAATGTAATTTTACGGAATACACGTCGTTCATTGGATGACTATATAAATTGAATTATGATATAAAGTTATTTTAAACCGTCGGTACATTTCATATATTTTCTTTTTATTTATTATTATGTCTTCTTTTTATTATTTCAACTTAAGTTTAAATATCTAATCACTTATTCTCGTGTATCAAATTTAGTATCAACCTATATTTAGTTTTTATTGTATATTTGTAAGAGGTTTCCATAAATATTAAAAATAAAAATAAAAAGTCATTTCTTTTTTAAAAACATGTGTATCGAATAACTTATATGTAAGTTATCTGATTAACAAAATGAAGACTAATAAAATACTTATAACCAAATTATCCGATAAAGATTATAATATTGAATAACTTTTATGTAAGAAAGTTGGGGCATATATAACATTACCGGAATATTTGATTGCAAATTATTTGGTAAAGAGAAATTATGCATTGAAATACATTACGCAAAGTTATGCTTTACACAATGGTAGGGGTGTGAAATGCTTCAATTTCGAAATACTTAATTATGATGATAAAAATGGAATAGTAAAATTATTTGATAAGTAAAAGGGTATAATTGAAATATTTTAAAAAATGTAGGCGTAGGTATAACACGCTAAACCCCGAAACTTATAAATAAAGCATTACACAAAAATTTAAGTTGTCACCAACGACATTCCTTCGAAAATATATCAAATCATTTGAAACTACTCAGGGGAAAAACATTTTCATAACAACTTCATAAATAAGTTATAAACTCCAAAACGAAAAAAGCAACATCAACTTCAAAAATATAATGACTCTCGTCCCCGATGTTACACATAAAGAGCAGTAAACCACTAACGTATTATAAAGCGAATAAAAGAAAAGTGAAGAGTAGCTTCAAAAATCCACCTTCCAACACACTGCAACAAATATCACTCCTGAATATTTGCAAGATGTCCATGGTGGAAAATATGAAGCAAAGGGTGATAAACAATATTCAATATAAACAGTGTAAAGAATGCTAAGGTAAAAAATATACAATAAGCACACATTCATTACACGATCAACAATAACATAATGTCACACACATTCATATCAACATGTACATATTCTCAACTAATCAACTACATATGCAAACATGTATGCAATGTACTCCACAATTGACTTTATGCATGCGGTACCATTTATGAACACTCGGGTTCATCTGATTGCAAATCGTTATCATCACCATAGGTAACGCTTCACTGATTCACATATGGAACCAACTACTTGCTCCTGAATCCCCACCATAGGACCAGAACATGTCAAAACTAGATTGAAGTCCATACACCATAATGCATGACTCTCAACAACATGCATTATCACCAAAAGGTTCACCAGTATAATCACCATGGGTTTATCATCGTTATGCACAACATCATTCACCATACGCAACAATTAATCAATGTTACGACATTCAACAAACAACATAAATTCAATACATTCATATTCACAGGCATTCAATCATGTTAATTCATTATAGTATCAACATAATCATTAGGCAAACACTATTATTCGTTAATCGATCATACATGTCATCACATACACTCATACACTAGACTAATGGTTGCAACTCAAATATTTCATCAAGCATTACCATGAGGTAGCTCTGCGTGTTAGCTCTCCAGCGCTTCAAACATCGTCTCATTTGGACCAATGGAGCGAAGGTTACAGCCAAAATCGTCAAACAATACAACAAAGGGTAAAACAATTTTTTTCACAAATTGGCATATGACAATTGATTGTCATAGGATGGCAATCAATTGTCACTAAGAGGAATACACTACTAACTTCCAAAAACAAGAAATTAATTGATTGTACCCCCTGAATCAATTGTGATGTTAACTTTTTTCAAAATTTAATAGCATGCAATCGATAGACTACATGTTGCAATCGATTGACACCCTTATTTGTATACAATTTCAACAAGTGCAATCGATTTGACTTTAATGACAATCGATTGTCATTGCTAAATTTTCCAAAAAAACAATTTTCTTTATACATTCATCATCTCCTTCCTCTCTAAACCTTCATACATGAGCCCAATCAATTTCTCCAAAATCAAAAGACCCAAACATGAATTTAACATTGAATCATATTATCACAGCCATCGACATGTTACAACACATGTTTTCATAATGATTCATAGTAATTCATCAATAATTTCAATAACAATTTCATCATCAATCATGAATGCAACTCGAACATTCAAACATTCATCAGTGGCAGAATTGTATACATGCATATTCATGATAATTCAACATAGATTTGGCCATAGAAACACATGTAGACACATAATCAATCAACAAGTTCCAGATTTCTATCACAAACAATTCATCAAAGCAAATCATGAAACTCTAGTGAGATAACAACCTCTCTTCTCTACCGCATCATGCAATACACACAAATTGAGAGCCATTTATCCCCCCTTACTTTAGATTTCCAACAACCATGGCAAAATTGTTAGAATAAGATTTTGGTTCTGTAATTTATCTCTAAGTTTTGATGATAACAAAGAGTGAAACATTTTGGTACCCTAATAAAATTCTCTAAGTGTGCAGGACTCTAACGAAAAATGAATCTGATGAAACAACAGTTGATGTCACATAAAGTCTAGAACAACTGACTTAGAGTTAAAGGTATTCGTTCTGACGCTGAAGACAACGATGTCTAAAAAATCACCCACATAATTTGTCATCTGAAAACTCTAGAAACTCTGCATCTGAAGACATATGAAGGATCCCATATATGAAGACTCTGAAGACCCTTACATCGAAAGACTATCTAATTGGAGATCAGTCAAGAACTTCTGAAGAAGACACAATAGACAACTATATGAAGAATACAAGATCTAAGAAAAGAATCTGAATTTCGCGCACTCTGAATCACGCCCAACAGATCAGAATCAAGAACTTAACAAAGAAGTATTCCAAATATGGTATGAATGTCTATATGGATAATATTGAATACTCTCTAAAACTACTACGAAAAGGACAATAAAATTAATGTCATTAAGTCCCATATTGGCAAGATATCAGCATGAATGCTCCATTCAACGGTATCATCTCCAAGCACTATAAAAAGGCCTAACTATCATCATACCAAGACATGAAGCTATTACACAAGATTTCTACACATCAAAATCAAGTCATACACTAAATTATTATTTTACGTTATCACACGAGTTATTGCTCTAAGTGTGATCAGTGATCATTGTTCTTACTGTGTTCATATTGCTTATCTAGAAGCACTAAACACTTTCTTGTAATTCTAAATAGTTGTTATAAAATTCCTCAAGTGACTTGTGAAGTCTGTAGACTTGAAAGGGCTAAGAGATCAGTGTGCTCTTAGACATTTGATATAATCTTTCTATATTATTGGATTAAGTCCTTATTGAAGGAGAAATCACCTTGGTCGGATGGACTGGAGTAGCTTTGATTTTCAAGCGAGCTAGGATAAACTTTTGTGTTGTTTGTTATTATCTTTATGTGTGTAGCGTTTCCAAAAGTTTTTATTGTCCGTGAAAACAATTCAAACCCCCATTTCTTGTTTTTCTCTACCTTCAATTAGTATCAGAGCTTTGACTCTATTATTGATTTTTGAATCAAACACTTAACAATGTAGAGAGATCCAGTGTGAGAAAAACATCATGGCCAACACCAACAAAAGAGATAGCTACAACGCTAATCCTCCAGTATTCGATGGAGAGAAATTTGATTATTGGAAGGACAAAATTGAAAGCTTCTTCCTAGGCTATGACGCTGACCTATGGGATAACTTTACGAATGGTTATGAACCACCTGTATATGCTCCTGGTATTGTCATTGCAAGAAACAAAATGAGTGATGATCAGAAGCGTGACTTCAAGAATCATCATAAAGCCAGAATTATTCCGTTGAATGCAATATCATACAATGAATATGAAAAAATCACCAATAGGGAAACATCTAAAGAAATATTTGATTCCCTAAAGATGACTCACGAAGACAATAATCAAGTCAAAGAGACTAAGGCTCTGGCCTTGATCCAAAAATATGAAGCCTTCAGAATGAAGGATGATGAAGTTGTAGAGATAATGCTTTCTAGATTTCAAACTTTAGTTGCTAGACTCAAGGTTCTGGAAAAAGGATACACAACTGCAAACATGTCAAAAAGATTATCAGAAATCTTCCAAAGAAATGGAGACCTATGGTTACTTCCTTAAAGTTATCCAAGGATGTGAACAACATAAGCTTAGAAGAACTCATCAGCTCCCTCATGAGTCATGAGATAGAGCTATAGGAAGATGAACCTCAAAAGAAAAGCAAATCAGTGGCTCTGAAGTCCAGATCAGAAAGATGAAATCTAGAAAGGAACAAATCCTTTCAAGCTGAAGAAGAAGAAGACGGTGACTCTGAAAAGGAAGATTCTGATGATGAAGAAGAGTTATCTCTTTTATCCAGAAGAGTCAAACAACTCTGGAGAAAAAGGAATAACAACTTCAGAAAACCCAGATAGAAGGGAGATCGTTCTGAGTTAACTTCCAGAAGCAGACTAAACAAATAGGTAACATGTTATGAATGTAAAGAACCATGACACTACAGAAATGAATGTCCAAAGCTCAATAAAGATAGTTCTAGAAAAGAAGGATTCGAGAAAAACTCCTTCAAAACTAAGAAGGGGCTCATGGCCACCTGGGATGACTCTGAATCTGACACTTCAGAATCTGACTCTAAAGAGGAACATGCAAATGTTGCATTTATGGCTATCACATTCGAAAGTTCATCCGAAAAAAGAATCTGACTCTGAAGAGGTATTTTCTGATTTCTCTCACTCTGATCTGGAAGCCTGTTTATCAGAATCTCTAAGCTTTTATTAGAAGCGTCGACAAAAATTCAAGATCCTAAAAAGGGTCCATGAAGAAACTGTTGAAGAGTGTGATAAGCTTGAGAAAGAAGTTTCTAAACTTAAAGATAATATTTTTGTCCTTGAAAAAAGAAAATGAATTTTCAACCAAAAAAATGCATAAAACTTGAAGAAACTATTTCCAAATCTCCACCAACTTCTGACACCATCATATATAAATATGAAAAAGCTTTTCAGAAATTTCTGAAAAATGGGCTTGAAATAAGCAAAATGACTTCTATGATTTATGGTGTTAGTCACAATAAAAAACGAGGAATTGGGTATGAATCTGATGAAGATGAGTAAATACCTTCTACAGAAGACAAGCCTAAATCTCCTTTTTCTTATCATTACACACATGCACAAACATAAAGATTTAATAATGCCAGAAAACCCAAAGTTTCCAGAGGGTGAACTAATCATAAAGGACCCAAAAGATTATGGGTACCAAAAGATAAAATAGTATATGTTGCATATATCTTGTGTAGCAGAGTTAAAACTCCAATCATGGTACCTGGGCTCTGAATGCTCGCGGCACATGACGGGAAGAAAGCATATGTTCTAAAGCCTGGAACTTAAAGACGCTGGCTTCGTAGGCTTTGGAGGAAATCAGAAAGGAAGAAATAGGGGATCTGGAACGATTGGTAATGGATCTCTTCCCTCTATTTCTGATGTTCTTTATGTAGAAGGATTAATGCATAACTTGTTGCCCATAAGTCAATTAAGTGATAACGGTTATGATATAATCTTCAATCAAAAAACATGCAAAGCTATTAATCAGAAAAATGGCACAATTCTTTTCACTAGTAAGAGGAAGAACAACATTTACAAAATTAAGCTTTCAGATCTAAAAGATCAGAATGTAAAATCTTTAATGACTGTAAATGAAGAGCAATGGGTATGGCATAGACGTTTGGGTCACATTAGCATGAGGAGGATTTCTCAGCTAAATAAACTTGAGTTAGTCAGAGGCCTACCTAAGCTAAATTTTTATTCAGATGCTCTTTGTGAGGTATGTTAGAAGGGAAAATTTTCTAAAACAACTTTCAAAAATAAAAATGTTATTTCTACCTCTAAGCCTTTGGAACTTCTTCACATTGACTTGTTTGGACCTGTTAAGACAACGTCAGTCAATGGTAAGAAGTATGGACTTGTCATTGTTGATGATTATAGTCATTGGACATGGGTAAAATTCCTAAGACACAAGAATGAGTCACACTCTGTGTTTACTAGTTTTTGCTCAAAAGTGCAAAATGAATTTGACTCTAAAATCATTAGAGTCAAAAGTGATCATGGTGGCGAATTTGAAAATAAAATTTTTGAAGAGCTTTTTGATTCTAATGGAATATCCCATGATTTATCATGTCCTAGAACTCCACGACAAAATGGAGTTGTAGAAAGGAAGAATAAGATTCTCCAAGAAATGGCCAAAACCTTGATCAATGAAACAAATGTAGCTAAGCACTTCTGGGCTGAAGCAATGAATACAACGTGTTATATTCATAATAGAATCTCTATTAGACCTATTCTGGAGAAGACTCCTTATGAACTGTGTAAGGGAAGAAAATCCAACATTTCTTACTTTCATCCCTTTGGATGTTCTTATTTTATCCTAAATACTAGAGATGATTTGAACAAGTTTGACTCTAAAGCATAAAAATGTATTATGTTGGGATACTTAGAACGCTCTAAAGGCTATAGAGTATACAATACAGAAACATTAATTGTGGAAGAATCAATGCATGTTAGATTTGATGATAAACTTGACTCTGAAAAGTCAAAGTTAGTTGAGAATTTTGCAGAATTGGAGATAACACTTGCAGGTTCTGGGGAAAAGGCTAAAGAATCTGAAGAAGCAGAAAAGGGAACGTCAGAAGCACCTAAAGTCACATTAAATCAAAAAATATCAAGAAATAGACAAAACATTTCTGAAGAATTGATTCTGGGGAACAAAAACGAACCTGTCAGAACAAGATTAACATTCAAAGGTTCTGAAGAATTGATTCTGGGGAACAAAAGCGAACCTGTCAGAACAAGATCAACATTCAAAGGTTCTGAAGAAACACTTCCGGGACTAGTATCTTTGATAGAGCCAACATCCTATAAATAAGCACTTCAAGACAAAGAATGGATTCTGGAAATGAAAGAAGAACTTGATCAATTTGCAAAGAACGATGTCTGGGATCTTGTACGAAGACCCAAGGGAACCCACGTGATTGGAACCAAATGGGTGTACATAAACAAACTCAATGAAAAGGGTGGAGCGGTCAGAAACAAAGCACGACTGGTGGCTGTAAGACCCTAATTTTGACCCTAAGATCCCTCATGGCATCATATCATTGCTCAGTGCATTGCCTCAAGGATCATAGCATGTTTGGCTCCCTAACCCTAGGGTGGGACTTGTGTGAGTGGTTTGAGACCACCAAGCATGATTGTATTGTATATTATTGCTTTTCTTATTTGATTACTAACCAAAAGCACAAAAATATGTCACTAACTTTTTTGTTTTGAAGCTCAAGTGATCATACACTCCACAATGCTCCTAGGAGGCTCCTAAGCTCAATGAAATGGATAGATGAAGATTATAAAAAGCATGGAAATGGTCCACAAAGTTCATAATCATCATATATGTCTCCCAAGTATCTCAATTTGCCAATTTGATCAAGATGACCCAAAGGGCTTCGGGATTGTTTCCTAAGGAAACCATAATTCAATTGTGCCTTGCCCATGAAACAACCTCAACCTATGATCAAATTTTGAAATTCTAGTTAACAGACTATCGATGTCACACAGGATGTTATAACATCCGATTCTGTGCAGACAGGAATGTAAACAGCAGGTAAATGTAAGTGCAGTAAATAACACAAGGAATTGTTTACCCAGTTCGGTGTCACACACACCTACGTCTGGGGGCTACCAAGCCAGGGAGGAAATCCACTATTAGCAGTATTAATTCAGGCCTTAAACCACCTGTTTAATCCTATCACTTAATACCTACCCAATGCAATTTCAATCTTAACCTAAGACCAGAGTTCCTACTCACTCCCCCTCAATCACCTCAGTGATTACAACCTTTAATTAGATTAAAGTTAATGGTGAAGTTATACTTCAAACAACTCTTGATTGTGCTTAACAGCTTTAATCAAGATACACAACACTCACGCTTAAAAGCTTAGAGTGACACAACACTTACAACTCAATGAACACACTAGTCTAATGCAATCATCTAGGTGATAATTGCTTGGCTCACAAGTTACACCTAATACAAAACACACACAAAAATACAGTAGTGAAGTATGATGGAACAATAAAATCTTCACGCCTAAAACCCCTGAGTTCTGAAAGAAGGATTGCCATCCTTTTATATTGCAGCACTTGGGCCTTGTACTTGTATTTCCTAAAATTAAGGTTAACCAAGTTAACCTAATTTCCACATATTAGGGTGCTAACAAATAGGCTATTTGTTAGGTTCATTAATTGTAGCTCAGTTGTTAGTTTCCTGGATTTTAGCTCAGCTGTTGGATTCCTGAAAAATAGCCTGAGAAAAATACTGAAACAGAAAAACTAACCATCCTACACTTTAGCATATGCTGTCAGGAATGAATGTCACAACATTCAGTTTGACGTCCAGAACATATACCATATGCTAAGTCTGCTATTTTCCTGAAAACAGACTGTGCTAAATGTTGTGCTGTAAAAGACCAACCAGTCTATACTTCAGTATCAGCTTACAGTAATAAATGTCAAGACATCCAGTTTGATATTTTCACAATGGGTCTTATGCCAGGTCTGTTATCCTCCTGAAGAACAGACTGAAATAAATACTGAACTGAAGCAGAAAAACCAACCTGCCTATTATTCAGTATATGTTGTCACTGATGAATGTCACAACATCCAGTTTGACATTCAGACAGTAGGCCTTATGCCAGGTCTGTTATTCTCCTGAATAAACAGACTGAAATAAATACTGAGTTATAACAGACAACCAACTATTCTATACCTCAGTATCTGCTGTCAGGGATGAATGTCATAACATCTAGTTTGACATTCAGTAAATCCTGTATTAGCTAAACCTGCAGCATACTACTCAAGTATGTCATGACATCAGTCAAGACATCAGAGTACAGTTAGATGTTTTAACACAAAATGCAGCCAATCAAACATCTCCAAAGCATGTCATGACATCAGTCAAGACATTATAGTCCAGTTAGTGTTTTACCATAAAATACAGCCAATCAAACATCTACAAACTCCCCCTTTGGCACATTTTTGGCTAAAACAACTTGGCATCACAATAGAGTTCACAGCAGCGGAAAAACACACATCTAGCAGGGAAATTAACCTAGCTAATACACTCAGAGCAACAACACACTCAACACACATAGAAGTTAAATAAAAACTTCAAACAGCAGCACAAATACAGAAGTTAAATAAAAACTTCTAACAGCAGCACACATCAACAAACTCACACTCATTGAACATCAAGCTGCAGCACAACCTCTAGATTAGAGGATCTTCAATATCTGTTCAAGCACAAAGCAAATCTGTTGTCCTGGGGCACCACAGGTGTTACTCCCCCTTTTTGTCAAAAATGTTGCCAAAGCAACACTTTAAATTATAGACCAAGATAAAACAAAATTACACAGAAATGACAGAAACCCAATCTTGATCTTGCTTCTCAGCCTTGATCAAGACAACATCCACTTGATCTTGTTTCACAGCTTTGATCAAGTAGAGACACACTCTGTCTTCACAGCAGGTATATCAGATGCCATGACTTTGTGTATGACATCTTGAACCACTACTGCATGAACTTCAGCAGGTACATAGGTTGTCTCATGTGAGGATATCCCCTTAACATCTTGTTAACACACTTGCAGCAAGTGAAATAGCTATGATTTGTTGACCAATCAGAGCACACTTTCAATTGTTTAATAATTAGAAATATTAAACAATACATTCCAAACATCATTGGTTGCTATAAATCCTCAGAAAGGCATATTCCCAATTTGCCCCTTAAATTTTCAAACTGAGTAGCATCCAAAGCCTTTGTGAATATGTCAGCAAGTTGTAGTTCAGTGGCTACATGTTCCAAGGTAATCACTTTGTCTTCCACCAGATCTCTGATGAAGTGATGTCTAATGTCAATATGTTTGGTCCTGCTGTGTTGGATGGGATTCTTTGAAATATTGATGGCACTGAGATTGTCACAGAATAATGTCATGACATTCTGAGAGACATTGTACTCAGTCAGCATCTGTTTCATCCACACCAGTTGGGAACAACTGCTTCCAGCTGCTATGTACTCAGCCTCTGCAGTGGACAGTGATACACAATTCTATTTCTTGCTGAACCATGATATGAGATTGTTTCCCAAGAAGAAACATCCTCCTGATGTGCTTTTTATGTCATCAGCACTCCCAGCCCAATCAGCATCACAATACCCAGATAAGACAGGCTCAGAGCCTTGAGAGTATAGCATACCATAGTCACAAGTCCCATTGACATACTTGAGAATCCTCTTGACTTGATTTAAGTGGCTCACCTTGGGTTCTGCTTGGTATCTAGCACACACACCAACTGCATAGGAAATATCAGGTCTACTGGCAGTTAGATATAGTAGACTACCTATCATGCTTCTATACAAGCATTGATCAACACTGGGACCTCCTTCATCTTTGGTTAATTTTAAATGAGTAGGTGCAGGAGTTCTTTTGTGCCTAGCATTGTCGCATCGCGCGAAAAACCGGCGGGAAAACAAGAACAACAGAGCCGCCACCGTGCGTTATTTATCCCAAAAGAGGGAAAGGAAACGCTCAGAGTAAACCTGGGAAAGAACATGGTCTCGCGACCAAAGAGGATGGGTTCGGGAGTCGGTTATGCGAAGGGAAGGTATTAGCACCCCTACGCATCCGTAGTACTATACGGGATCCACGCATAAAAGGAAGGATAAATTGGTTGCTAAACACTGCTCAAATACTCACACACACTGGCTGAAAAGAGACAAAGGAAACTGACTGAAACTGACTCGGCAGGATATCGCATCCTGGGCCTACTTAGTCTATCGGGCATAGACATCAGAGTCGAAGTAGTTCGGACCGGGGAAACGACACATGCTCGCTAGGATATCGCATCCTATGCATACGTATCTTCTCGGACGAGAGAAGAATCAGAGCATTCGTAGCTCGGCTGACACGCACACAAACAAACACAGGCAAAGGCAAACGTGGAGCCCGACTGCCAATCACTGGACTTATGTCAGTATCCGAACCAAAACACACACAAAGAGGCAAACGTGGAGCCTGAATGCCAATTACTGGACTTACATCAGCATCCGAACCAAAACACACACAAGAAGGCAAACATGGAGCCTGAATGCCAATTGCTGGACTTACATCAGCATCTGAAGCACACAACAACACAACAAGTTGATAGGGAGTCGGGGACTCGAGCCTATAACTGTCAAGCACGCACTCAAACAAACAGACAACAAATTGCTAAGGAGTCAGGCACTCGAGCCTAGCAACTGTCAGACAACACACACAAAAAAGAAAAGGGCGCCCGGAGAGATCAGCTCAATCTCCTGCCTACATACTTCATCTGGTATGAAGATCAGGGCGATGTAGTTCCCCTACGCAGGGATAAAGGTTCTAGCCTAACCAGATAACAGAGGGAGACACAACTAGGGAGACTACGACTCGAGCCTAGATGTTATCATGCAAAATCATCCCTAAGTTAAGGTTTCTAGCTAAACGGCACAAGGGCCAACCTATCCTAAACGGACACGAGAGAAGCAAGGTCTCAATTGCAACTAGGGCAAGATACAGGGATATCTCAATCACAACAGGGGTGAGAGAAAAGAACTAGTGTTAGTGGTTAGTCAAACTCGACAAGACATCGCATCTCGTGCCTACGTATCTCATCTGAACGTGAGAATCAGAGTTGCCGTAGTTCGGCCAAACAACTCTAAGCATGGCTCACACCGGGAGCAAGCCACACACACTTGACTTTGCACAAGGGCGAGTCAAGCACAACCTATCTTGCACAAGGGCAAGTCTAAGCTACACCTAAAGAGGCAAAGCAAACAGGCAATCACAATCACAAGAAGCACACTCTATATGCATACAAGAGGCTCAAGCAAAAGGTTAGGCACTAGGGCCAACTGGAATAGGGTAAAAGGTGCTCTTAACCTTGCCATTGAGGGGCTAAGGTGAAGCAGATGAAAGGTAAGTGAAGGTAAGACTTCACAGCTCTTATCCCTGGCCTGGGAGAGCTCAAGACAAGAATGTGTGGGTTCAGAAAGTGGGAACCCTTCTACACATTTGAAACTGACTCAACTGTGCAATTGCACAAGATCTTGGGTTTTTATCTGTAATGCATCAACACAGTGGTGTGAGCAAAACAGAAGACACACTGAATAGCAGGGGATAGGTTGCATATCCCTTGGGTTCTGCCAATTGCCTCTTCACTTAGGAGGACTTTGACTCTATGCAAGGACAAAGTTAAACATCCACAAACATTGCCTCTTAAGGAGGGCTTCAGACAGTTGCCTGGCCAAGTAACAGGCCAGGTCTTCCAGACTACATGAAGATAAAGAGACATACCTCAATGCAAATTGCTTATACAAGCAAAGCAAAGCAAAAAGTTCACAAGGAACTAAGCAACTAAAAGCACCTGAAACAGTCAAGCACAATTAGTATACAAGTCAAAGTTACATCAAAATGAAAACAGATATCAACCAGTCAACACAAGCAAGTGAATGTGCAAGGCACAAGGCTTAAGGCATGTGAGCCAAGCAACCTACAAAACAGACATGTTAGTCAATGATATCTAAGCAAGCTCAATCAGAAAGAATTGGTCTCATTGGCCATTTGATGGTCAACCTGAAAACACAAGCTCAAAGGTGAGTAACAGGACCACTAGGGCAAGCCTAGGGTCAAAAATGAATGAGAAAGTCAAAACAGCAAGGGTTAAGTATCCAAAATCATGTTCAAACCATTAGGAAACAAAACCAATTGGGTTCACATTCATATCAATCACTATCATCATTTCATGAACCATTTAGGTCAAAACATGGCAAACAGAAGCTCATAGAAGTCAACAGCAAGACTTGCATCAAAAGCAAACTTAGACATTTCCAAAAATCACCAAATAAATCATGATCAAACCTAACACATAGCATGTTAAGCATGTCAAATTTCATCCCATTTGGACAAGTGGAAGGCAGTCAATGAAAATCAGAAAGTCAAAGCCAATTTGAACATGCTCAATGAAGTCAACCAAACATGCATCAACTTAGAAAAATCATAAGTCAAGAACGGTGTATGATAAATGAATGGGACTAAAGCCATGGCAAAGATGAGGATGTCTAGTTATCTCATGCAAAATTTCATGTCCATCTAATAAAGTATGAGAATTTCACAAATGAAATGGGAACATGTGTCACACAAAGTCAACAATTGACTAGGCAGGGGAGAAAATCTCAAACAATTAGGAAATGCCACAAATAATTCCAAGAAAATTCACATGTAAACTAGACATTCAAGAGTAAGCTCATGCAAAAAATCAAGTCATTTGGAGGTCAAGAAGCATGGCAATGAAAATCATGAAGTTGGTCATCAATGGTGTGACACAAATTGTCACACCCTAATTCAAAAAATAATATCTCACAAACCATAAATGATAAATTCACAAACTTTACACCAAAATCACCATGAGTGTGTCTAGTTTAAGCACAAAAAATTTGGGAGCCATTGGATGCATTCTCATCATTTCACAATTGATTTGGCAAAGTGTACAAAATTTGGTCACATGTCACAAACCCTAAGGCCATTTAAAAACCACTCATCCAAAAATTCTGGAAAAATAATGATAAAAAAAGTAGAGATCATGATGAACACAACACAAAAAATCCCATTGAATTTGGATTAAAATTGAAGCTTTTATGATTTTTGCAAGATTGGTGATTTGAATGTGAAATTAATTGAATTAATATTTGAGAAAATGGCATTTTGGTAATATTTTGACCCACTAATCAAAACACGGTCGTTTAGGGCCAGGATTTGAAATGTTTTGATTGGCTGGAGGGAGAAATGGCCATGCACACGAAAATGGGGAAAATCTGGGCAAATTGGGATTAGGGTTTACTGTTCACCACCATCCCCAAATCATGATTTCTCAATTTCTCCCAAAAATGTCAATTGAGCATACCATTGTAATCATCAAACAACATACAACAACAATCCAAACCCTATTTTCATTAATTTGAACTACACAACAAGAAATCAAAGGAAACATTTTCAAGCATCAAACTTTATCTCATCATATCTTCATGAATAAGCAACCATTCCAAAAAGTGAAAGCATCACTAAACTCAGCATTGAAAAACCTATTCAAAACATGTGTCAATTTGAGAAATCATGGAGCTCGAAAACTTACCTATTTGGAGGGGCAATGGTGATCCAGTTGGTATTTGGTGACCAATGCTTGAAACAGATGAAATAAGGCTTTCCAAATGTTGATTAGTTGAAGAATTTTGCCTTGTGGATGCTGGCCTTTGCCTAAAATCTAACCTGCCATGGATGATGCAAGGTTGAAGACAGTGATGGAGAGGCTTCTACAAGTGGAGAAATGTGGTTGCAGTAGGTCTACAATGCTGCTTATGTGATGAGAAGACAAAGGCCAGGCAAAGTTTGCTTTGAGTGTCTTGGACTGGTTTTGAAGGTGTGGTTTTTTAGAGGAATGAATGATGTGTGCAGTTGGTCATGTTGGTTGCAATTGATTTTTATGACAGGGTTACAAGGCAAGGCTTGGTTTTGCAAGTGAGCAAGGGCTTTGGTTTGAGATAATGCTGTATGCAGTTGGATGGTGGCTAGCTGTTTGTTGGCAAGGCAAGGTTTTAAAACACAAGGCAAGGCCCAGTTTGAAGGAGGTTTTTGGTGAGTGAGTTAAATCCAATGCCTTGTTATGTGTGTTGGTTTGTGTGCCTGCTGTAACAGGAAATGTTGGTTTTGTTCTCCTGCTATTTGGATGTTGCTAGCAGGTTTTGGAAAATGCAAGTGCCAATAGCCAGGTCAAGTTGGAGAGAGTGTATGCTGCTGGCAGTTGGTTTGTGTTGGTAAGGTTTTGGTGCTATTTTTCATGACAGGAGATGGTGTTTTTTCAATTTGCTGTTAGAAGCATGGCACAGTTGGTCTATGGGAGTTAGAGATGCAATGCAAGTAGCAAGGTGTGTGCAGGTTTGAGAATCAACATCAAAAAATGAAGTGCTGTTGTTGGTTTTATGACAGGAACAATGCAGTTTTTTTGATGTTCTTCTTTGAAGCAGGGCCAGGGTTAGTTCATTTTGTGAATTTGGGAATCATTTGGTAGATGCAAAAGTGCAGTCTTTTGGAGAGTGAGTGAATGGGCCAAGGCCTTGTTTAGTCCTGCAGGGTTTTTGGAAAACACAATGCAAGGTGAGGTTTTTGAGAAAACCCAGAGGGAAAGTGTCTGGCCTGCTGTTGGTTTCATGGCAGGGTTACTTGGCTTTGTTCTCTTGTGTTTTTGACAGCCAAAATCCAATGCCAATAGCAGGATCATTTTTGTAGGATGTGAGCAGCCTTTTTTCAGTGCAACGGCAAGGTGAGTTAGGTCTTGTTATGTTGGATTGTTGGCTAGCTGCTCCATGACAGAAAGTGAGGGGAGATATGATGTTAAGCAAAAGCCAAGTTCTGTTGGAAGTTTTGACAGCAAGTTTTTTTGAAAAGAAATCCCAAGTAAGGCCTGTTAGGCTTTTGGTTTTTTGTATGACAGAAAATGGCTCAGGTTTTGTTCATTGTGCTTGGACAGAAAAATTGGAAATCAAAATAGCAAAGTGAGGGCAGTTGTAGGATGAGGGAATTAAGCCAGGCTTTGTTGCTGGTCTGCTATGTGATGTTTTATGCCATTGTCTTTTGGACAGAGAAAATCCAATGCCAATAGCAGGGTTCCTTTTCTTTTTGATCTGAGCAGAATCCAATCCAAAAAATGCCAATGTATTTTTGATATATCCTAGTTGTCTACAAGTGACAGCAAAAAAAAAGATGAATGGCCCTGCTAGGTTGTAGTACAGTCCCAGGCAAGGTCCTTGTCCTCTTGGAAATCCTTCTTGACAACTTTTGTAAAATGCAAGCAAGATGATCCTTTAGAAAAGTGAATCAAGTTCTGTCCTTTTTGTTATCAAAATGGCTGCCAATTGTGTTCAAAATGACAGAAAAAACTGCTGCATTGCTGGACAGTACAAGGTAAGGCATGGAGGGTGTGGTTGCTTTGTACTTTTCTTCCAAAATTCAAGTAAACAAGCATGGTCTCTTTTCTGAGGTTTTAGGCTGCTAAGATGTGTTCAATTGACAGAGAATGGCCTCCAAAAACTCTGTTTTGATGAGTACAAATTATGGTATGGTGGATAGCATGGACAAGTATGGTGAAATTGTACCTTTCTTACAATTCAAGCAACCAAGTATGATTCACATGTGCTGCATATTTTGACTTTGCAAACACATTCTAAATGACATTTCTGAGCTTTCCCAATTGGCCAAATGTTGAAAAAATGTTTATATCAAAAAGTCAACTCTTGGTCAAACTTATATTTAAATGAGAAAAGTCAAAATATGCCATTTTGATTGGTGAAGTTTGGGCTCATGAAATTTATATTTTTGGAAAGAGGGGATCAAATGTGACTTGTAGGAAAAAACCCCACCAAAATTGGCCAAACGGTTTGGGAGATATGGCCCTTTGAAGTTCAAGATTTTCTGAAATCGATTCGATCATAACTTGCCAACCACACATGGGAATTGAGAGTTCTAGGACTTTTTGGAAATGGGAGAACAATATCTTCAACTTTCATGTTGGGCAAAAATTCATTTGAGGCTTGTATCACAATGTAAGTTTGAGGATCAAGACTTTCCATTTATGGCAGGTTTCAGTTATAGGCCCAGTTTCCGTTTTGGGAAATTTTTGATCTGGCTTCAAATTCTTCCATGATGGTGTTTGGCATGATGTATGATGACTATTTGGACATGAATGAACTCTCACAAACCAATTCCAATCATCCAATCACTGATTAAATGGACAGTTGACCAACAGTTGACTTTTAGGGTTTCTGACTGATTGTGCATTGACTGATGACTTCCAAACCCTAATTCCTTGAGAACTTGACTTCAAATGATGTCCCAAGTTGTATGAACTCTTGATTATTGATCATGGAGCCCAAATCCCACAAGAATGGCCACCAACCATTGCTTTGACTGACAGTTGACTTTCTAGGGTTTTTGACTATCTGTGTATGAACTGATGACCTCTGAGCCTTCAACCCTTGACATGAACACTTCAAATAGACCTCCAAGTCATGTGAACTTGTTGGAAAAACCCTAAGGCCTTGGCTCCTTGAGAATTGTGCTTGCTTGCTTGACTGACTGATCTCCTGATCAGTTTGACCTAATTCCTTGATTGGCTTGCACTTGAGGCAAAAGAGCAATGCAATGCTATGCAATGGACCATGATATGCTATGACCTAATATGAAAATGTATGTACAATGATAGGTGCAAATTTGAGGTGCTACAGCTGCCCCTATTCAATCAGCTGGGAACCCGAATGGATGAGAGCAACGGCTGTCAGACTTTCAGGGTAAACAGGGATTGAATACCAAAGAACCGTAGAATTTGCACAGTACTGGATATGATACAAAAGGAACCACGTCATTTACCGATGACGCCTGCAATTGACAACTTCAGAAAGGCGAAACCATTTACCGATGGTTAGAAACTGTAACTTGATATTTACCGATATCAACTTCAGCGAGACCATTTACCGATGGCGGCTGGGGAAAACAAATTTCTGAAAAACAAAACCATTTACCGATGGTTAAAACTGGGACCTTGATATTTACCGATATCAACTTCAGCCAGACCATTTACCGATGGCTGCTGGGAAAACAACTTCTGAAAAGCGAGAACCATTTACCGATGGTTAAAACTTGATATTTACCGATATCAACTTCAGCCAAACCATTTACCGATGGCTGCTGGGAAAACATCTTGAGAAAAACAGAACCATTTACCGATGGTTAAAACTTGATATTTACCGATATCAACTTCAGCCAGACCATTTACCGATGGCTGCTGGGAAAACATCTTGAGAAAAACAGAACCATTTACCGATGGTTAAAACTTGATATTTACCGATATCAACTTCAGCCAGACCATTTACCGATGGCTGCTGGGAAAACAACTTGGTGTAGAAAAGGAAGCAAGACCATTTACCGATGGTGGCTTCAAAGCAAACCTGATATTTACCGATATCAAGGCCATCTACCGATGGCTGCTGCAACTGGGAATTCGATATTTATCGATATCGAAGAAAACTGGGCCATTTACCGATGGCATCTCCGCTTGGGGAGGAACAAAATCTTTGTGGTGATACCAGACAAACCGTTTACCGACGACTTCTGGGGATTTTGATTTTATTGACCAGACATTTACCGATGACTGGGATGAGACTCGATGTTTACCGACATCGAAAGATGATGTTTACCGACATCAAAAGAAATGACCAGACATTTACCGATGACTGGGATGAGACTCGATGTTTACCGACATCGAAAGATGATGTTTACCGACATCAAAAGAAATGACCAGACATTTACCGATGACTGGGAATGAGAAATTAATTGGGGAGATACAAATATTTGCAACTGGAAACCAGACAGGACATTTACAGATGACTCTACTGGGGATTTCTAGCTGAGGATTATCAGACATTTACCGATGACTGAGGAAAAGACTCGATGTTTACCGACATCGAAAGATGATGTTTACCGACATCAAAAATGACCAGACATTTACCGATGACTGGAGAAAGTACTCGATGTTTACAGACACCGAAACAATGGTGTTTACCGACACCAAAAAATGATGACCAGACATTTACTGATGACTGGGAATGAGAAATTCGATGTTTACAGACACCGAAACAATGGTGTTTACCGACACCAAACAAAGATGACCAGACATTTACTGATGACTGGAGAGAAAATACTCGATGTTTACAGACACCGAAACAATGGCGTTTACTGACACCAAAAATGATGACCAGACATTTACTGATGACTGGAGAGAAGACTCGATGTTTACGGACACCGAAACAATGGTGTTTACCGACACCAAACAAAGAAACACACGCGGGTGTTGATATGACACTTACTGGTATCACAAGAACGACATCTTTGATATGTCCAAGCAAGGTTGACCACCTGCTGGGGGTTTCTCTGAGGAGAAACAAACTTTCTGTCACCATCGGGTGAGGAAATAAACCTCTGTCACCATCGGGTGAGGAAATAAACCTCTGTGGGGAGACTCCTCTTGGGGAAATACTCTGCGGGGAACTCTGCTTGAGGAATGGTAAAGCGACTTCACTGGGAGAAAGACTCAACCCACCTTCAGATAGGATAAACCCTGCTTGGGAGAATGTCTGTTACTCTGCTAGGGATAACCCACGCGATCCATAGGTAGAATCAACTCAGCTGGGGATGCAGATATCAGTCTACTACAAAAATCCGTCCAATCCACTGGTAGGACGAACTCTGCTGGAGAAATAAATACTACTCCACTAGGGACGACCCAACCAATCCATATGTAGGAGAATCACTGCTTGGAGATGTATTTCATGAGACCCGCTCCACTCGGGGAACTTGCTGAGGAAAAACCACACCATTCTGCTGGAGAGAAAAACCATAGTGGTGAGAGTAACAACTCTGTTGAGGATGATAACATGTTATATCATACTGGAGATGAATCCCCACAAACCTTGCTAGGGATAAGCACTCACGGCCACACTGGAGATGATAGCGTCACAAAACCAATTGTTGGGGAACACACCAACGGTCTACAGATAAACTCCACTGGGGTGCTCCCGAGGAAAATAACTGTCAGGCGCTCAGCGGGGATTCTCAACTGGGGAAATCCGCAAGCATAGGCCTGGTGGGGAGAAGCAATCCTTAGATCTGCTGGGGAAAGAAGGTACTGTCCACAGGTATCTCTGCTGGGGAAATAACTCTGATAGCTTCAATACTGGCTTGGGCTGGGGACGTGATGACCTTCAGGCTTGCTGAGGAGATAACGATCTCGAATCTACCAGGGAGATCACACTCTCAATCCTCTGGGGAGATACAGCTTGTTGGACAGGGATGTCGGTCGACTCGTCGAACACTGGTATCCATCATCCACCCATAGTGTTGACTTTCCACTTTTAAAAACTCTCAGACTCTTCTGGACTTTTCTGCTCCATCATCTTGTATTCCAAATCTCGTCCGTACTCCACGGGGGTTGAATCTCTTGGGATTTATACATACTTTCCAATCACCAGACTTTGAAGAGTCTTCTTGATTAAACTTTCCAGGATCGTTGTCGTAATCCTTCACCGTCTTTTCACGGTTCATCTATCCCTTGCCCCTGGTTGGACTCTGAGGGGATCTCTTGTCAAAAAGGTTCAAATTACCACTGGTAAGTGAATGAAGATGTCTAACTGCACTTGCACCAGAGATCGTTAGATAAAAAGAACGTGCCCCAGGTATGCCCCATGATAAGGCTCAAACATCACTATACTGGGGATGCCCCACGATAGGGCTAATAGGGACTTGGAGGGAGAATCTGTACTGCCGGGAACGTGAAGATGAACAACTTCAAACAACACTGCATCGGGCAACTTCACTGAGGAGAGACCATACGAGGTTCTGCAGGACAAAGATACAGTCATGCTCGAGACACGAACAATTGTCTTACCTGTTGGTAATCATACCACCCCCGGGAGAGCACTGTGGGTCTCCTAAGTATCTTTCCATCATTGTGAAGGTTCACTTTGTTTAAGAACAATTTTTTTTGAAAAATTTGTTTATTTTGAAAACAATGATACTTTATCAATTAAAACATGCAAACGTTTGTTGAGTTGAAACAAATAAGAATGCAAATAATTGGATAAAAGCTCAAATTGATGTGATGGAATGGTAGTCTGCAAAGGGCGAGACTCCATAGATCTGTACAAGTTTGAAATCGGTGATATATATTGGAGAGGGCTACATTGAACATAATGACCTTTCCTCTACCATTCTGAATTTTCGATGTATTCAGAGCTTCAGTCGACGATGAATCGAGACTCCCTGACGGATGACAGATATAGAGCGCAGTCTTGTCAAGATGCAGTTACTTGCCGAATCCCTAATTTTTGCCTAGATTGCCCCAGTGTGAGGTGTTCAATCTAGCGGGATGCAAATTCTTTTTTTTTTCAATGTCTCTAACTTTTGCCTGGATCGCCCTTTCGGGTTTTCAATCCACCGAGACGCTCCTTTTTGCCTAAGTCGCCCTTTGGGGTGTTCGACTTAGCGAGCTATTACTTTTTTTGTTTGTTTTGTTTTAGGCGAAGTATTTCTTGACTGCATCGGAATTCACAGGACGAGTGAACTTCTTCATCCATTGATGTAAGTGTTAAAACACTGCCTGAAGAGGCTCTTTTGACAACATATGGACATTCATAGCTTGGGGGTTCACTTGCCCCTGGAATCGGGTACAAAAGACAAGACTTTCTTGAGCACAAGGTTCCTCGGAACACACGAGGCTTGATCTTCTTGTCGAATGCTTTTTTACTCTCTGCTGATATGACTGTCCATGACACATGGCAGTTGATCTCTTCCTTTCGATCGGATTCACTTGGTCGTAGTGACTCTGAATCCATTCAGCATCAGTCAACTTGGGACTTTGAGGGTGCTTTTGTTCTTTTGTTTTTTTCTTTCTTTTTCTTTCTTTTGATTTGAATTTCTTTTGACTTTGCACCCTCTTTTCCTTCTTTTATTTTTTTATTTTACACACATTTTTTGATGCCCCAGTTGGCTGTTCTGCTGATTCTCGAGATGCAGCTGAGTGATCTTCTTTTCTTGCTCAAGAAGTCGGGAAATCTCGTCAGGAATCCCTTCAACATCATCTTCGTCCACTTCGAATACAGGGAGTTCAAAATTGGGAGATGACGTCCGATCATTATGTTCAATGGGTTTGAGAAACAACCTGCATAAAGATTTTGATATGAAAAGCTCTTTGAAAATCAAACAAGACAATCGTTATGCAGATGAAAAGATTTCTTTTATTCTTGTTTTTTAGGGTTTTTTTGTGATCACCAATTTCATGCAAAAAGCGAAAAGGGAAAACAAATGGAAAAACAAATGTTTTAACAGGAATTTATTTGAATGAAAATATCATTGCACAAAATATTGCCAATAATGCCATCACTTCTCCTTTTGGCATGGGAGAAGGGTTTTTAAACAAAGTGATTGTTACTCTGACTTATGAAAAACTGTAGAAAAGCCCACAGTGACCCAATTGTGGCAGACACCTCCAGGAATGATGAAATTGTTCAAATCCCCTGCGTCCTCTTCCAAGATAGCAACATCCTTTTCTTCAAGTTGATCGTCATGGATGAATCCTCCACTCTTGAACAGACCTTGCTCATTGCATGCCCCAGAATAGTAGCCAATGCCAGCCCGGGATCGGTTAACCAGGAATAAATCCATCAACAGTACAAAGTCTGGCAAATATCTCTCTGAGTTCACAATTCTCTTGCTCAGGATGATCCATCAATCTGGCAGAGATGGCTCTGGTATAATACCGGCAAAGTGCGTCTTCAAAATAAATGAAGATCGCAGGGTCAGACCACAGGACAGGAGACCGGAACAGAACCTGCTGATGCAAATGATGCATGAAGTGTTTATGCATATGCTTGTTTTTATTTCAAAGGAATTCGAGGGTTTTATTTGCAAACTTTGAAATATTTAGCATTTTGATCATATATGAGAATATCTCCTCAGATATATCAGGTGAAAAAATTTTCCCGGTTTTTTCATGTTTTGAAATTTTTTGCAAATAAACTCCTTTGAGTTCCTTGAAAATTTTCTTTTTTTTGATTTTTTTTCTGATTTTTTCATTGCGTTTCTTTTGAAAAATAAATATGCTATGATGCACATGATGCAGACTGGACTGGCTGGTTGTGCAAACTCTGACTAGGTCGAAGCTTCAGTCAAGATCAGAACATAAATCCAACTTATGGTCAAACTGATCACACTGTTGTCTGAACTAGAGTCACCAACAGAACCAAAGTCACCAACGGTACCTGTAATGAATAACCCTTCCCACTCACGGGCGTAGTCTAGGCCAGGGTAAGGTCGAAAAGAAACGCAGCATAAATAACCTTTCGCAGAATATCATCCTGTGCACACCCGATGTATGCACCGATAATATCCCACCAGGGTCTGAACTGCTCGTGATATCAATGTTCCGCTAAGTGGCGTACACCACCCGCTTCCCATGAATCACTCTATTCCTAGGTTTCCTAGATTTCACTCATAGCCTGGGTATTGGGCCTTTTACCTCGAGTAACTCCCACCCCCAAACAGAGAAACACAGACAACACAGCAGATGAATATGAATGAAATGCAAACATTAATGCAAATAATAAATGCAAACAGTAAGTGCACATATATACAAAGAATGCAATAAAATAGTGCAAAGCAACCAAAGCCCTAACCTAGAGAGCGCTAGGAGAGACTCGCTCAGGGAAGATGGACCAGCACAGGTCAACTTCTCTTTATCCCCAGCAGAGTCGCCAGCTGTCGCATCGCGCGAAAAACCGGCGGGAAAACAAGAACAACAGAGCCGCCACCGTGCGTTATTTATCCCAAAAGAGGGAAAGGAAACGCTCAGAGTAAACCTGGGAAAGAACATGGTCTCGCGACCAAAGAGGATGGGTTCGGGAGTCGGTTATGCGAAGGGAAGGTATTAGCACCCCTACGCATCTGTAGTACTCTACGGGATCCACGCATAAAAGGAAGGATAAATTGGTTGCTAAACACTGCTCAAATACTCACACACACTGGCTAAAAAGAGACAAAGGAAACTGACTGAAACTGACTCGGCAGGATATCGCATCCTGGGCCTACTTAGTCTATCGGGCATAGACATCAGAGTCGAAGTAGTTCGGACCGGGGAAACGACACATGCTCGCTAGGATATCGCATCCTATGCATACGTATCTTCTCGGACGAGAGAAGAATCAGAGCATTCGTAGCTCGGCTGACACGCACACAAACAAACACAGGCAAAGGCAAACGTGGAGCCCGACTGCCAATCACTGGACTTATGTCAGTATCCGAACCAAAACACACACAAAGAGGCAAACGTGGAGCCTGAATGCCAATTACTGGACTTACATCAGCATCCGAACCAAAACACACACAAGAAGGCAAACATGGAGCCTGAATGCCAATTGCTGGACTTACATCAGCATCTGAAGCACACAACAACACAACAAGTTGATAGGGAGTCGGGGACTCGAGCCTATAACTGTCAAGCACGCACTCAAACAAACAGACAACAAATTGCTAAGGAGTCAGGCACTCGAGCCTAGCAACTGTCAGACAACACACACAAAAAAGAAAAGGGCGCCCGGAGAGATCAGCTCAATCTCCTGCCTACATACTTCATCTGGTATGAAGATCAGGGCGATGTAGTTCCCCTACGCAGGGATAAAGGTTCTAGCCTAACCAGATAACAGAGGGAGACACAACTAGGGAGACTACGACTCGAGCCTAGATGTTATCATGCAAAATCATCCCTAAGTTAAGGTTTCTAGCTAAACGGCACAAGGGCCAACCTATCCTAAACGGACACGAGAGAAGCAAGGTCTCAATTGCAACTAGGGCAAGATACAGGGATATCTCAATCACAACAGGGGTGAGAGAAAAGAACTAGTGTTAGTGGTTAGTCAAACTCGACAAGACATCGCATCTCGTGCCTACGTATCTCATCTGAACGTGAGAATCAGAGTTGCCGTAGTTCGGCCAAACAACTCTAAGCATGGCTCACACCGGGAGCAAGCCACACACACTTGACTTTGCACAAGGGCGAGTCAAGCACAACCTATCTTGCACAAGGGCAAGTCTAAGCTACACCTAAAGAGGCAAAGCAAACAGGCAATCACAATCACAAGAAGCACACTCTATATGCATACAAGAGGCTCAAGCAAAAGGTTAGGCACTAGGGCCAACTGGAATAGGGTAAAAGGTGCTCTTAACCTTGCCATTGAGGGGCTAAGGTGAAGCAGATGAAAGGTAAGTGAAGGTAAGACTTCACAGCTCTTATCCCTGGCCTGGGAGAGCTCAAGACAAGAATGTGTGGGTTCAGAAAGTGGGAACCCTTCTACACATTTGAAACTGACTCAACTGTGCAATTGCACAAGATCTTGGGTTTTTATCTGTAATGCATCAACACAGTGGTGTGAGCAAAACAGAAGACACACTGAATAGCAGGGGATAGGTTGCATATCCCTTGGGTTCTGCCAATTGCCTCTTCACTTAGGAGGACTTTGACTCTATGCAAGGACAAAGTTAAACATCCATAAACATTGCCTCTTAAGGAGGGCTTCAGACAGTTGCCTGGCCAAGTAACAGGCCAGGTCTTCCAGACTACATGAAGATAAAGAGACATACCTCAATGCAAATTGCTTATACAAGCAAAGCAAAGCAAAAAGTTCACAAGGAACTAAGTAACTAAAAGCACCTGAAACAGTCAAGCACAATTAGTATACAAGTCAAAGTTACATCAAAATGAAAACAGATATCAACCAGTCAACACAAGCAAGTGAATGTGCAAGGCACAAGGCTTAAGGCATGTGAGCCAAGCAACCTACAAAACAGACATGTTAGTCAATGATATCTAAGCAAGCTCAATCAGAAAGAATTGGTCTCATTGGCCATTTGATGGTCAACCTGAAAACACAAGCTCAAAGGTGAGTAACAGGACCACTAGGGCAAGCCTAGGGTCAAAAATGAATGAGAAAGTCAAAACAGCAAGGGTTAAGTATCCAAAATCATGTTCAAACCATTAGGAAACAAAACCAATTGGGTTCACATTCATATCAATCACTATCATCATTTCATGAACCATTTAGGTCAAAACATGGCAAACAGAAGCTCATAGAAGTCAACAGCAAGACTTGCATCAAAAGCAAACTTAGACATTTCCAAAAATCACCAAATAAATCATGATCAAACCTAACACATAGCATGGTAAGCATGTCAAATTTAATCCCATTTGGACAAGTGGAAGGCAGTCAATGAAAATCAGAAAGTCAAAGCCAATTTGAACATGCTCAATGAAGTCAACCAAACATGCATCAACTTAGAAAAATCATAAGTCAAGAACGGTGTATGATAAATGAATGGGACTAAAGCCATGGCAAAGATGAGGATGTCTAGTTATCTCATGCAAAATTTCATGTCCATCTAATAAAGTATGAGAATTTCACAAATGAAATGGGAACATGTGTCACACAAAGTCAACAATTGACTAGGCAGGGGAGAAAATCTCAAACAATTAGGAAATGCCACAAATAATTCCAAGAAAATTCACATGTAAACTAGACATTCAAGAGTAAGCTCATGCAAAAAATCAAGTCATTTGGAGGTCAAGAAGCATGGCAATGAAAATCATGAAGTTGGTCATCAATGGTGTGACACAAATTGTCACACCCTAATTCAAAAAATCATATCTCACAAACCATAAATGATAAATTCACAAACTTTACACCAAAATCACCATGAGTGTGTCTAGTTTAAGCACAAAAAATTTGGGAGCCATTGGATGCATTCTCATCATTTCACAATTGATTTGGCAAAGTGTACAAAATTTGGTCACATGTCACAAACCCTAAGGCCATTTAAAAACCACTCATCCAAAAATTCTGGAAAAATAATGATAAAAAAAGTAGAGATCATGATGAACACAACACAAAAAATCCCATTGAATTTGGATTAAAATTGAAGCTTTTATGATTTTTGCAAGATTGGTGATTTGAATGTGAAATTAATTGAATTAATATTTGAGAAAATGGCATTTTGGTAATATTTTGACCCACTAATCAAAACACGGTCGTTTAGGGCCAGGATTTGAAATGTTTTGATTGGCTGGAGGGAGAAATGGCCATGCACACGAAAATGGGGAAAATCTGGGCAAATTGGGATTAGGGTTTACTGTTCACCACCATCCCCAAATCATGATTTCTCAATTTCTCCCAAAAATGTCAATTGAGCATACCATTGTAATCATCAAACAACATACAACAACAATCCAAACCCTATTTTCATTAATTTGAACTACACAACAAGAAATCAAAGGAAACATTTTCAAGCATCAAACTTTATCTCATCATATCTTCATGAATAAGCAACCATTCCAAAAAGTGAAAGCATCACTAAACTCAGCATTGAAAAACCTATTCAAAACATGTGTCAATTTGAGAAATCATGGAGCTCGAAAACTTACCTATTTGGAGGGGCAATGGTGATCCAGTTGGTATTTGGTGACCAATGCTTGAAACAGATGAAATAAGGCTTTCCAAATGTTGATTAGTTGAAGAATTTTGCCTTGTGGATGCTGGCCTTTGCCTAAAATCTAACCTGCCATGGATGATGCAAGGTTGAAGACAGTGATGGAGAGGCTTCTACAAGTGGAGAAATGTGGTTGCAGTAGGTCTACAATGCTGCTTATGTGATGAGAAGACAAAGGCCAGGCAAAGTTTGCTTTGAGTGTCTTGGACTGGTTTTGAAGGTGTGGTTTTTTAGAGGAATGAATGATGTGTGCAGTTGGTCATGTTGGTTGCAATTGATTTTTATGACAGGGTTACAAGGCAAGGCTTGGTTTTGCAAGTGAGCAAGGGCTTTGGTTTGAGATAATGCTGTATGCAGTTGGATGGTGGCTAGCTGTTTGTTGGCAAGGCAAGGTTTTAAAACACAAGGCAAGGCCCAGTTTGAAGGAGGTTTTTGGTGAGTGAGTTAAATCCAATGCCTTGTTATGTGTGTTGGTTTGTGTGCCTGCTGTAACAGGAAATGTTGGTTTTGTTCTCCTGCTATTTGGATGTTGCTAGCAGGTTTTGGAAAATGCAAGTGCCAATAGCCAGGTCAAGTTGGAGAGAGTGTATGCTGCTGGCAGTTGGTTTGTGTTGGTAAGGTTTTGGTGCTATTTTTCATGACAGGAGATGGTGTTTTTTCAATTTGCTGTTAGAAGCATGGCACAGTTGGTCTATGGGAGTTAGAGATGCAATGCAAGTAGCAAGGTGTGTGCAGGTTTGAGAATCAACATCAAAAAATGAAGTGCTGTTGTTGGTTTTATGACAGGAACAATGCAGTTTTTTTGATGTTCTTCTTTGAAGCAGGGCCAGGGTTAGTTCATTTTGTGAATTTGGGAATCATTTGGTAGATGCAAAAGTGCAGTCTTTTGGAGAGTGAGTGAATGGGCCAAGGCCTTGTTTAGTCCTGCAGGGTTTTTGGAAAACACAATGCAAGGTGAGGTTTTTGAGAAAACCCAGAGGGAAAGTGTCTGGCCTGCTGTTGGTTTCATGGCAGGGTTACTTGGCTTTGTTCTCTTGTGTTTTTGACAGCCAAAATCCAATGCCAATAGCAGGATCATTTTTGTAGGATGTGAGCAGCCTTTTTTCAGTGCAACGGCAAGGTGAGTTAGGTCTTGTTATGTTGGATTGTTGGCTAGCTGCTCCATGACAGAAAGTGAGGGGAGATATGATGTTAAGCAAAAGCCAAGTTCTGTTGGAAGTTTTGACAGCAAGTTTTTTTGAAAAGAAATCCCAAGTAAGGCCTGTTAGGCTTTTGGTTTTTTGTATGACAGAAAATGGCTCAGGTTTTGTTCATTGTGCTTGGACAGAAAAATTGGAAATCAAAATAGCAAAGTGAGGGCAGTTGTAGGATGAGGGAATTAAGCCAGGCTTTGTTGCTGGTCTGCTATGTGATGTTTTATGCCATTGTCTTTTGGACAGAGAAAATCCAATGCCAATAGCAGGGTTCCTTTTCTTTTTGATCTGAGCAGAATCCAATCCAAAAAATGCCAATGTATTTTTGATATATCTTAGTTGTCTACAAGTGACAGCAAAAAAAAAGATGAATGGCCCTGCTAGGTTGTAGTACAGTCCCAGGCAAGGTCCTTGTCCTCTTGGAAATCCTTCTTGACAACTTTTGTAAGATGATCCTTTAGAAAAGTGAATCAAGTTCTGTCCTTTTTGTTATCAAAATGGCTGCCAATTGTGTTCAAAATGACAGAAAAAACTGCTGCATTGCTGGACAGTACAAGGTAAGGCATGGAGGGTGTGGTTGCTTTGTACTTTTCTTCCAAAATTCAAGTAAACAAGCATGGTCTCTTTTCTGAGGTTTTAGGCTGCTAAGATGTGTTCAATTGACAGAGAATGGCCTCCAAAAACTCTGTTTTGATGAGTACAAATTATGGTATGGTGGATATCATGGACAAGTATGGTGAAATTGTACCTTTCTTACAATTCAAGCAACCAAGTATGATTCACATGTGCTGCATATTTTGACTTTGCAAACACATTCTAAATGACATTTCTGAGCTTTCCCAATTGGCCAAATGTTGAAAAAATGTTTATATCAAAAAGTCAACTCTTGGTCAAACTTATATTTAAATGAGAAAAGTCAAAATATGCCATTTTGATTGGTGAAGTTTGGGCTCATGAAATTTATATTTTTGGAAAGAGGGGATCAAATGTGACTTGTAAGAAAAAACCCCACCAAAATTGGCCAAACGGTTTGGGAGATATGGCCCTTTGAAGTTCAAGATTTTCTGAAATCGATTCGATCATAACTTGCCAACCACACATGGGAATTGAGAGTTCTAGGACTTTTTGGAAATGGGAGAACAAGATCTTCAACTTTCATGTTGGGCAAAAATTCATTTGAGGCTTGTATCACAATGTAAGTTTGAGGATCAAGACTTTCCATTTATGGCAGGTTTCAGTTACAGGCCCAGTTTCCGTTTTGGGAAATTTTTGATCTGGCTTCAAATTCTTCCATGATGGTGTTTGGCATGATGTATGATGACTATTTGGACATGAATGAACTCTCACAAACCAATTCCAATCATCCAATCACTGATTAAATGGACAGTTGACCAACAGTTGACTTTTAGGGTTTCTGACTGATTGTGCATTGACTGATGACTTCCAAACCCTAATTCCTTGAGAACTTGACTTCAAATGATGTCCCAAGTTGTATGAACTCTTGATTATTGATCATGGAGCCCAAATCCCACAAGAATGGCCACCAACCATTGCTTTGACTGACAGTTGACTTTCTAGGGTTTTTGACTATCTGTGTATGAACTGATGACCTCTGAGCCTTCAACCCTTGACATGAACACTTCAAATAGACCTCCAAGTCATGTGAACTTGTTGGAAAAACCCTAAGGCCTTGGCTCCTTGAGAATTGTGCTTGCTTGCTTGACTGACTGATCTCCTGATCAGTTTGACCTAATTCCTTGATTGGCTTGCACTTGAGGCAAAAGAGCAATGCAATGCTATGCAATGGACCATGATATGCTATGACCTAATATGAAAATGTATGTACAATGATAGGTGCAAATTTGAGGTGCTACAAGCATTATCCATACCAAACTTCTTCACTATGTTTTTGGCATATTTGCTTTGGGAGAGAAACATAGAATCCTCCATTTGGTTAACTTGCATTCCAAGAAAATAAGTCAATTCCCCAACCAAACTCATTTCAAACTCAGATTGCATCTAGTGAACAAAATGTTTCACCATTTGCTCTAACATTCCACCAAAGACAATATCATCCACATAAATTTGGGCAATCATGATTTTGCCATCTTCATCCTTCACAAACAAGGTCTTATCTATCCCTCCTTTTCTGTACCCATGAGAGGTCAGAAATTCAGTCAACCTTTCATACCAAGCTCTAGGAGCTTGCTTCAACCCATACAAGGCTTTCCTCAACTTGTACACATGTTTAGGCAGGTTAGGATCACAGAACCCTTTAGGTTATTCCACATAGACTTCTTCATTCAAGTAGCCATTTAAAAAGGCACTCTTCACATCCATTTGGAACAATTTGAACTTCAGAATGCAGGCCACACCTGTAACACCTCAAAATTTTCCCTCCTCTCTTGGGACTAGCTTAACATATTGCATATCATTTTTTAGGTCATTAGTCATTGCATATTGCATATCATGTGGTTACATGGAGCAAGTCATCCTCCTAAGTCTTGATCAGAAGATAAAAAGGTTGAGGTGCAAGCTAGGGTTTCATTGGACTGATCACTAATCATCTGGGGATGTGTGGTTCAAATTAGGGTTTTTGATTCTCAAGGAGATTGAACTTCATTTTGGTAGCAATGGTACATCATCATCATCATGGTTTTGTCATCACCGAGTGCTTGATCAGATTCCTTGAGATTAGGGTTTTGACCACTGGTCAACCCTAACCAGTTGCATTGGGCCAATCAGGGCTTGGCAAGGAGATGGGGTCTACAGTGGATATGGGGATCATCATGTGATTGTATTAAGCTTATGGAAGCTAGGGTTACATGGTTGAGCCATTTCACCAGAAGATTGAGGCTCAACTTGATCAGTGCATAGCCAAATTCATTTATCAGTTAGAAAAGTCAACTGTGGTCAACTGTGCCTGATTTTATGGATTTGGAGGTGGGAGAGGGTTAGAGACACTTCATTCATGTCCAAACAAGTTTCATTTGACATTTCAAACATCAAGAATGAAGAAAATAAAGTCAGATGGAAACTTTCCAAAAATAGAAAGTGACTTGTAATTGAAAATTGCCAAAAATGGAAAGTTTTTCTCCTCAAAATTACGTGTCCAAAAATGCTTCAAATGGAAATTTGTCCAACATGAAAGTTGTATATCTTGCTCTCACCTTTCCAAAAAGTCCAAGAACATGACTTTTGAATGGAATGATATGGATAAATCATTTTCCAAAAATGTTGAAATTCAAAGTGGCATAACTTTTGAATGGAATGGCCAAATTGGGTGATCTTTCTTTGAGCAAACCACATTTGACATGTACTTTCATGATGCATCATCACATTTCATCAAAAATCATCATAGCAAAATGGCATTTTTCAAGTGGACTAGTTTGAAAATTGGTGGGAAAAAATGTGATTTTGTGAAATACATGGCTTTTGCATACCAAACCAATTTCAACATATTCCAAATGACAAATATGACTTGTTTGCACTGGTTTTCTACCGTTACATTGGATGCATCTAGAAAAGGGCATTTTGGCCAATTATGCATAAAACTCACTTTGCTAATTTCACTTGAATTTGCTAATTGTGATTAGCACTTGGATTAGCATGTGGTATAAAACATTAATCATAACAGAAAATGCATAATGACATTTCACAATTTCAGATCTAACAAACTTTCCCTCCAAAAACCTCTCACTTTTCTCAAAACTTTTTCACACTTTTTCATCATTTCTCATTGAATTCATCATCAATTGTGCTCATTCTTGTTGGATCCATAATCTACAAGTGTTTGTGTACATCTGTTTCAACAAAATCGTGGCCAAAGATTGAGAAATTGGGACTGTTGAAAGCTCACTCATCCATGGCATTTTGCTGATTCTTCAAACTGGTGCACAATTGAGCTAAGCTACTCGTTTCATTCAACTTCCACAGCATTAATCATCATCTGTTTTGGCATTAGAGGCTTGGAAACTCACGATTTCAACAGCTGCCATCACCACAAGGTTAGAACTCGATCTCAATAATTCTCAAAATCATGATATGGTTTGTGTAGAACTAAGTTCATAGAGTAGCATGCAACTTGTAGAATTGAAAATCATTGAGAATCGAGTGAGATATTTGGATTTAAAGCTTTGATGTGAAAACTTCTTTCGATCGATTTGCTTAGCATGATAGGAATTAGGCTAAGTCATGGTGATATTGTTGATGTACATGTTCAGACGAATCCAACCATATATGATTTGTCCATTTTAATTAGAAAATGTTCTTGATGAATTTTCTGGGAATTCTGCTGATGAATTGATGAAGAACACGCTTCAGATAGCGTTTGATCTTGTTTGCCTGGCCTGGGTTTAAAATTCGTGTTTCCCGCCACCATTAGCCAATAGCGTGTCGCCAGCGTTTAAAATGGAACGCTGCGTTTTGCCTTCGTTACCTCATATTTACAAAAATGCCATTCCATCATTTAAATCACATTATTTCATTTTTCTTTTTTTCATTTCATTTCATTTTGATCATGCATCTTCAAAAATTCATATCTGATTCATTTTTAATCCAAATTTGATGAGATTTTTTTCACCATTCTCCTTGTGATGTGTACTTGTTTTTGGTGATTTTTAATATTTTTGTGCACGTGTGGAAAATAAAATGCCTAGGGATTGTTTGGATGTATCATTTGTGTGTATGTTTTGCCATATTGATCATAAAATGATGATGCCATATCCAAAATGCTTGAAATTTTACATGTGCATTCTTGACTCTTTCCTGGTGATTTTGATATATAGTTTGTAATTTTTGGATTCCTGGATTGAGAGTTATGACATGATCTTTGTGAGTGTGACAATGTGTGTCACACTATGTTATGTGCAACTTCATGATTTTATTTGCTATGCTTGTGGACCTTGAATTGCTCTGAATTTTTGCATGATGGATCATATGGATGTTGAGAATACATGTGAAATTTTCTGGATTTATTGATGTTATTTCCTATTTGATTGGAATTTTGTTTGCTGTTTAGTCATTTGTTGACTTTTTGGGACATGTGTTTGTATTTGGTTTGTGAAATTCTGGTTATTGATTGGATGGATGTGAAATTTGGAATGTAAGTTGTAGACATCTTGATGTGCATCATGGTTTTAGTCCCATTCATTTATCATGTTTCATTCTTGTTTTATGATTAGTGGAAGTTGATGCTTGTTTTGATGCCATGAATGAGCTTGCTTGAATTTGTGTTGACTTTCTGAATTTCATTGACCTACTTCCTCTTGTCCAAATGGCATGAAATTTGATATGATGCTCATTGAATGTGTTCTGTTTAGACTTGAATTTTTGTGGAATTTATTGAGCTGTTTTGGTATTGGTTTGCTTGTAATCATTCTGTTTGCACCAATGTGTTTCAATCTTGCCTAGTTTGACATGTTTTATTCATGAAATGGATTTGGTGCATAGTTTTGATGTGAGACCAATTGGACTCTCTTTTTGATTGATTTATCTTGGTTTTGATCATTTTTCACTTGCTGTTTTGATTTTTTCATCTCCTTTTGACCCTAGGCTTGTCCTAGTGGTCTTGTTTCTCATGTTTGAGTTTGCTTTTCAGGTTAAGAAGCAAATGCTTTAAGGAGGTTAATGCAAGTTGATTGAGTTTGATTGCTTATTATGAACTAACTTGTTTGTTTTGTAGGATGCCTAGCTCATTTGCTTTGGGCTTGTGCTTTGCACATATGATTGACTTGTGTTTGGACTGTACAGTTAACTGTTAACTTGTCTGTTTAACTTTTTGAGCTGAATACTAATTGTGCTGGATTGATTTCAGGTACATTAGTTGCTAATAGTTCCTTGAGAAATCGCTTCCTGTTGCTTGGTTGTTTAACCAATAGAGGTAGAACACTCTAACTCCATGTAGTCTGGAAGACCTGGCCTGTTACTTGGCCAGGCACCTGTCTGAAGTCCCCCTTAAGGGGCAATGTTTGTGTTTGTTTACTATTGTGCTAAGCAGGAAAGTCCTTCATAAAGGCAAATTGGCAGAACCCAAGAGATAAGCAACCTATCTCCTGCTATTCTTGTTGAGTCGTCCCTCTGCTCACACCACTGTGTTGATGCACTGGGACATTAACCCAAGATCTTGTACAGTTGTACAGTTGAGTTAGAGTCATGAGTGTAGAAGGGTTCCCACTTTCTGAACCCACGCTCCTTTGTCTGAAGCTCTCCCTGGCCAGGGATAAGAGCTGTGAAGTCTCATCTTCACTCACCTTTCATCTGCTTCACCCTGACTCTCAATGTCAGGGTTAAGAGCGAACACTATCCTGTACAGTTGACTTGCTCTCGCAGCCTCACCCTTGTTTGAGCCTCACTTTGACTGGATATAGTGTGTGCTACTTGTGAATATGTGCTTTATTTTGATTGAGCATGTGTGTTTTGCTTTTCCTGTTTAGGATTAACTTGCTGCCCGAGCAAGTTAGGATAGAAACCATAACTTAGGGTTGATATGCATGATAACATCTAGGCTCGAGTCCAGCTCCCTAGTAGTGCGTCTCCCTTTGTATCTGGTTAGAATTTCTTTCCCGTTCAGGGGAACTACGTCGCCCTGATCCTCATACCAGATGAGGTACGTAGGCAGGAGACCGTGCGAGGTCTCTCCGGGCATTTTTTCTTTTCTTTTGTGTGTGTTTGTTTGACAGTTGCTAAGCTCGAGTTCTCGACTCCTTAGTAACTTGTTGTTTGTTTCCTCTTGTGTGTCAGGATATGGATGTAAGACCAGCGATTGGCTGTCCGTATCCTAATTGTGTTCGTTTGGTTCGGAAGCCGATGTAAGCCCAGCGATTGGCATTCGGGTTCCATGTTTGCCTGTGTTTGTGTGTGTCTTGTTTGGCGTGCGTGAGCCGAACTACGGCAGCTCTGATTCTCCTTCCAGAGGAGATACGTAGGCATAGGATGCGATATCCTAGCGAGCCTGTTCCTCTCTTCCCCCACCTGTGTCTTATTTCAGTGTGTATGTGTGTGATGTTTGTGAGCAATTTTAGCAACCTTAACCTATCTTTCTGAGCGTGGATCCCGTCGAGTACGACGGATGCGTAGGGGTGCTAATACCTTCCCTACGCATAACCGACTCCCGATCCCATTCTCTTTGGTCGCGAGACCATGTTCTTTCCAGGTTTACTCTGAGCGTTTCCTTTCCCTCTTTTGGGATAAATAACGCACGGTGGCGGCTCTGTCTGTTTTTGTTTCAGCCCGCCGGTTGTTTTTCGCGGATGCGACAGCTGGCGACTCTGCTGGGGACTACAAGGATGTTGACCTGTGCTGGTCCATCTTCCCTAAGCGAGTCTCTCCTAGCGTTCTAGGATAGTTTAGGTTGCTTGTGCTGCTATTTATTGCATTTATTATTCTGATTGTGTATATATTTGCATATATGTCTGCATGCATCATACTATCATGTTGCCGTCCTCTGTGCAGGTGGTTCCTCTGTTTTGAGGGTGGGTGTTCTGAGTGGGGCTAAAACCCAGGCCTGAGTACACACCTAGGATTAGTGTGGTCTCACGTTCCTCACATGCCGGTTGGGCATGCTGTTGCGACGTGACATACCACAAGCCGGACGAGGTTCATCTGGGAGTGCTCTTCCTCAGTGGGGTTTTCCACTTTGGTTGGGTTACCTCTTTTGAGCTATTGACTTCGGTGACCGATCATTTCCCGGATCTTTGGTTTAGACGATCTCAGGAGAGCTACAAGCATGGCTATGGCTTCTGATATGCTTTCATCACCTCCAGTACTTCCTTCTTCTGAATCCTCTTCAGTATTTGATACAAAAGCTATGCTTTTGTTCTTCTTTTCAACATTCTCACACAAGCCCATTTCAAAAGTTTGGAGAGAACCAATAAGCTCATCAACCTTCATATTGCAGATATCTTGAGCCTCTTCTATAGCAGTGACCTTCATGGCAAATCTCTTTGGCAATGATCTGAGAATCTTTCTTACAAGTTTCTCTTCAGCCATTTTCTCTCCTAAGCCGCCAGAAGTGTTGGCAATTTCAAGAATATTCATGTGGAAGTCATGAATAGTCTCATCCTCTTTCATCCTCAGATTTTCAAACTTGGTGGTCAGCATCTGAAGTTTAGACATCCTCACTTTGGATGTACCTTCATGAGTTGTTTTGAGAGTATCCCAAACTTCTTTAGCCAGTTCACAGTGGTGCACCAGTCTGAAGATGTTCTTATTTATTCCATTAAACAGTGCATTCAAGGCCTTAGAGTTTCCAAGGACTAGTGCCTCTTGCTCCTTGTCCCATTCTTCTTCAGGAATTTGCAAGATAATTCCATCTTTACCTGTCTTCGTTGGATGTTCCCATCCTTTGTTGACAGCTCTCCAGACCTTGCTATCTAGAGACCTCAAGAAGGCTATCATACGAGGTTTCCAGTCATCATAGTTAGAACCATCCAGCATGGGTGGTCTATTTGAGTATCCTACATCCTTGTCCATGGTACTAGAAAGTAACATCCCTAGATCTCACCCAAAAATTAACAGGCAGGGTGCCTGCTCTGATGCCAATTGAAATTCTAGTTAACAGACTATCGATGTCACACAGGATGTTATAACATCCGATTCTGTGCAGACAGGAATGTAAACAGCAGGTAAATGTAAGTGCAGTAAATAACACAAGGAATTGTTTACCCAGTTCGGTGTCACACACACCTATGTCTGGGGGCTACCAAGCCAGGGAGGAAATCCACTATTAGCAGTATTAATTCAGGCCTTAAACCACCTGTTTAATCCTATCACTTAATACCTACCCAATGCAATTTCAATCTTAACCTAAGACTAGAGTTCCTACTCACTCCCCTTCAATCACCTCAGTGATTGCAACCTTTAATTAGATTAAAGTTAATGGTGAAGTTATACTTCAAACAACTCTTGATTGTGCTTAACAGCTTTAATCAAGATACACAGCACTCACGCTTAAAAGCTTAGAGTGACACAACACTTACAACTCAATGAACACACTAGTCCAATGCAATCATCTAGGTGATAATTGCTTGGCTCACAAGTTACACCTAATACAAAACACACACAAAAACACAGCAGTGAAGTATGATGGAACAATAAAATCTTCACGCCTAAAACCCCTGAGTTCTGAAAGAAGGATTGCCATCCTTTTATATTGCAGCACTTGGGCCTTGTACTTGTATTTCCTAAAATTAAGGTTAAGCAAGTTAACATAATTTCCACATATTAGGGTGCTAACAAATAGGCTATTTGTTAGGTTCATTAATTGTAGCTCAGTTGTTAGTTTCTTGGATTTTAGCTCAGCTGTTGGATTCCTGAAAAATAGCCTGAGAAAAATACTGAAACAGAAAAACTAACCATCTTACACTTTAGCATATGCTGTCAGGAATGAATGTCACAACATACAGTTTGACGTCCATAACATATACCATATGCTAAGTCTGCTATTTTCCTAAAAACAGACTGTGCTAAATGTTGTGTTGTAAAAGACCAACCAGTCTATACTTCAATATCAGCTTACAGTAATAAATGTCAAGACATCCAGTTTGATATTTTAACAATGGGCCTTATGCCAGGTCTGTTATCCTCCTGAAGAACATACTGAAATAAATACTGAACTGAAGCAGAAAAACCAACCTGCCTATTATTCAGTATATGATGTCACTGATGAATGTCACAACATCCAGTTTGACATTCAGACAGTAGGCCTTATGCCAGGTCTGTTATTCTTCTGGATAAATAGACTGAAATAAATACTGAGCTATAACAGACAACCAACTATTCTATACCTCAGTATCTGCTGTCAGGGATGAATGTCATAACATCTAGTTTGACATTCAGTAAATCTTGTATTAGCTAAACCTGCAGCATACTACTCAAGTATGTCATGACATCAGTCAAGACATCAGAGTACAGTTAGATGTTTTAACACAAAATGCAGCCAATCAAACATCTCCAAAGCATGTCATGACATCAGTCAAGACATTATAGTCCAGTTAGTGTTTTACCATAAAATGCAGCCAATCAAACATCTACAAATTTAATCAAGGGAAGTTCTTTAATTCACTATTTTACGCATATATGAGCCTATGATAGGCCCCTCAATCATTCATTCATCAAGATTGGAAGTTTGACCTTGAAAAGTTGACCAGTCAAGTCATCTGACTAAACTAAGGATCACTGGGATACAACTTTTAATGTGTTTGTAAAATAAAGATGACCCTAAGAGAAAAAATGTTATTAAGAACCATATGAACAACTTTAATATTCATCAAAAATCCATTTGAAACTTGGAAGGTCATCATTCATTTCAAAACATTATAGGTCATTTTGACCGAAACCCTAATTTTGGGTCAACTTCCCAAGGACCTAACTTCCTTAATTTTTATGATTTTGAGGTTAGAACAAATTAATTGGAAAGATTAAGATGTCTAATTCAAATGTTATATTTGAAAAAATTTCATAATCCTAAAATAAATACATGTGATAATACAAAACATTATAGGTCACCTTGGACCTAAGTCATTGAATTTGAAAAAGTGCCTAACTTCAAATGCCCATACCTTTTTCATTAAAAATCCAAATGATGCAAAATTTGAGTCTAAATTGATCATCTTGAAAAGATCTACAACTTTGATGTTGGAGATTTTTCCATTTGAATCTTGCATCATGGAAACAGAGGGGCTTGAAGAGGCTTGCTTTTGGTAAAAAAATTCAAAGGGTGACCTAGACATGTTTTGTGCCCAAACTTTCATAGCCAGTTTTCACTAATTTCCAATTTCCAAATGAATTTTTGCCCAACATGACTTTTGTTCCTTATTTCAAGGGATTTCCAACCATTACTCACATTATTTTTTTGGACTTTCCATGTGTGAGTTTCGAAGAGCTTTCTATTTATGTTCATTTTCGCATTTCATGTTGAAATTTCATGTGCAAGCTAATTCCCCTTCAATCACACGTCCAATTCATTTCCAGTTGATCTCATCATGGTGTATCACCCATCATTTGGCCTTACATGCGCCTGTACAGGCCCATGCAAGGAGAATTTAAATCCCATGCACACGAGGGAACCATGCTCTACAACCCTCTTCAACTATAAATAGAGTTGCATTCTCATTCATTTAAGAACCAAGTGAAGACCTGAAGTGCTGCAGAATTGAAATCCCAACCCTCACTAAAGGAATTTTCAGATTTCTCTTTCTCTTCCAAGCTTGAAATTCAACATCATTAGTTGACTTTCAAAGCTCAATTCCTTAACCTATCATATCCATCACACTTCCAGAGCAAAAGCAGATCAAGATCTTGAAGAATTCGTGGCATTTGAAGCTTCATTTCAGAGGTAGAACCTCAAACTTTTTTGATCTAGATCATGCAATTCAATGTGATTTTCTTTGGTTTATGAGGTTTTCTGAAGTCCTCATACTTGAGGCAGGCCAATGGTGGTCTTAATTGTTCAAATCGTGTCATTCCAGTTGACATACCATGATCTTCCATCTCACATTTCTCTCTAAATAGGAAGAGTGAGGATGATCCATGGTTACAGTGGTGATGTACATCACCTGAGCTTCATTTTGATGTCCTTACATTTCATTTTCATTACAAACTTTTTCCCTGCGCGTGGTGGTCGGAACTTGTTGGATCACCGGAGAAGATGGTGGTTTCCACCACCATCCCCACGTGTTTGTTGTACAACCCTTGGATCGTGTCTAAATGTTATAATCTTGACCATCCAATGTGATTACTTGTTTTAATTCCATGTGCTGCGCGTTTGACTTGACTTCACCATGCATCCGCGCCTCTGAGCCTTTGATCCCTTGCCACGTCAATTAATGAATTGATCTGATGGCTGCGCATTTTCCTATTATTCCTATTTTCTTTTAATTTCAGTTAATTCCTTTTATTTTCAAAAATTCATAAATATTTTATTTGAAGTCACAAAAATATGAGACCAATGCCAAAAAAATTCTTGAAAAATCTAGTTTCATATTTTGATTTTTAATTATTTTTGTGACTTCATTTAATATTTTTTGTGAATTATTTGATTTTTAATAGTTTTAATTCATTTTTAAATACTTTTTGATATTTGAAAAATCCAAAAATATTTTCCTAACACTTATGGATCATGGTAAGTCAATGAAAAATAGTCTCATCAATTTCTTATTTGATTTGAGATTTATTTGAGATTTTAATTCATATTGTGTTATTTTCCATTGTTTTTAATTGTTTTTAAATAGTTTATGGTTTCTAAAATTGTTGAAAAAATTTGTCAAAGTTTGTTTGACCATGTTAGACCTATGAGAATTTAATTGGACTTGTTGAAGTTGATTTGAATTAAATTTGAGGTTTGACCATATTTTGTTTATTTTATTTTGCATTTATTTTTAATTCAAAAATTACCAAAAAATTATGGTTGAATTGTTGACTTGTAATCTTCATTTCTTTTCAGTTTGGCATTAATTGATAATGACTTGGTTCACATTTGATCAATTGAGTTTGATACTTGAATTCTCTTTCCATCCATTTCATCTTCATCATTTAGCCAATGAGTTAATGTCTTATGGTTGGTCTTGACAAATGAGAGGTTTAACCTTCTTTGATCCAAACCAAACTCAACTTGATTCAAGATCAAGTGAGTTGCTTTGTGTCCAAGATAGGTTGCTTCTTGGTCAAGCAAAAAACCTAAAGCCCATACAAGGCCCTTCCCCTTTTATTTTGGCATGGCATGTTTGTGGAGCTTGGCTTACTAGTCATGATCTCTAACTTGTGTTTATTTGCCTATAGTTCTATTGGCCGACCTCAGATAGGTGTGACTACTACATTAGTCCACTTACGATTGCTTAACATAGCGCTACATTGTCTTATGACAAACTAACATAACTTCACTAATTACTAACTTTACTTTGAGCATTTAATTTCTTGCCCTTTACATTAATGTAATTTATTTCTTGCTCATTTATTCATATTGCTTTTCATTTTTCTCACTTAAGCACATATTTTATGTTTATGTCATTTTTCTTTTGCTCATTTGAGCTCATTATTGTATATAAATATATTGTTGTCTTGTGATTGTTTTGTCTTTGTTTTGTGTGAACCTAATGCAAAAAGGAGAAAGGACTTAGAATTAGGACATACCTACGCTTAAAGGAGTTCAAGAGCAACTATGCCTCATGCCTTTAGAATGCTAAACTTGTTGAAGAGCAACTAGGCTTCATGCCTTTAGAATGCTAAATTTCAAAGTTGACTTTAAAGGACTTCATTTCCAAAACTTATTCTTTGTCCATTCCTCTTATTGTGTTGTGAACTTTTTGATGTTTGCTCTTGTGTGATAGGGATTCCATCTTGAGATAGTAAAGATGACCATTGTCATGAATAGCCAAGTTAAGAAAGACAAGTCAAATGGAGATCCTATGAGCTTGAATCCAAATTGTTTGATTGCTTGATTGTGTGCTAAGTCCAAAGGAAAGGAGCATCTTGAATCATCCTTATGATTTCAAGAAAAGGAACTCCAAGGGTTTATCTTTTCTCTCTTATCCTTGTATGCTTTAGGACTAGCCCTTCTCTTCTTCTCCCCAGTCTAACCAAGCCAAAAATCTTTTCTTCAAACTTTGACTTTGTTTTAAATTAGAAACCTAGGCCTTAAGCCTTTGACTTTTCAAAACTCTTTTCATTAATACTCATTGTGAATAAATCTTAATCCAACTTTGACTTCATTTTTGTAAATAAATCTAACTTGTAAATACAACCCACTTCAAGTTGTTTTTGTGGTTCCAATGGCCAACTTATTAAAACATTTTCATAAACATTAGTCATAGGTTTGAGTTATCATAGTGGTTGATGTAAATCACACCTCATCCTTTGTGGTTGGATTACAAGTCTTCCATTGCTTATTATAGGCTTAACCTCTCACTAGCATGTTGAAGCCTTCCTCACATGGTGAATTGTTGGTTTAGGTTGAGTTTTCTCCCTTTGATAACAAAAGACCTTAAGGATTTTGATCAAATCAATTCACCAATCTTTGTGATTTTTACCCCGAACTACGAGGTTTTGATCCTACCTTTGTGATGGTACGTAGGCAATGGGTTCATCCATTCAAACAACAAACTTGTAAATATAATCTATTCTCTTCTCATCCCTCCAATCTTTTGCACCTCTTTTCACAAATACCAACCTACAACACATATTTGCAAAAAGGGTTCCCTTAGAGTACTAAGGATGTTTTGGTGCGTAAAACCTTCCCATTTCACAACCAACCCCCTTACCTAGATCTCTGGCATTTTTATTAGTTTTTGATTTGATAAAACTTCTTACCTTGACTTTTGTTCGCTTTTTAGCCTTTCCTTTGGACAAATAAAAGTGCGGTGGCGACTCGAAATGTATGTTTACTTTTGGTTTAGTCAATAAACCTAAAGGTAACAAAAACCCTGCTACAGTGGCACAGGGTTACAGTCAAATGGAATGTATTGACTACAATGAAACCTTTGCCCCATTCACCAAGTTAGAATCTATCTGTCTACTTGTATTTTTTGCTGTAAATTACTCCATCAAACTATATCAGATGGATGTCAAAAGTGCGTTTCTGAATGGATATATTTCTGAAGAGGTGTATGTTCATCAGCCTCCTGGTTTTGAAAACTCAAAATTTCCAGAACATGTTTTTAAACTGAAAAAAATCTATTTATGCTCTAAAACAAGCTCCCATAGCTTGGTATGAAAGACTGAGTTCTTTTCTTCTGGAAAATGATTTTATCAGAGGCAAATTCGATTCTACTCTCTTCTGTAAAAACATCAGAAGCGACCTTATGGTCTGTCAGATATATATGGATGACATAATTTTTGGTTCTGCTAACTCCTCTGTCTGTCAAGAATTTTCTGAGCTAGTGCAGGCTGAATTCAAAATGACTCTGATGTAAGAACTAAAGTTCTTTATGGGAATTCAAATCAATCAAACATCAGATGCTACTTATGTATATCAAAGCAAATACATAAAAGACATTCTGAAGAAGTTTGAAATGTTAGAAAGCAAACCAGCAAAGACTCCTATGCACCCCACTTGCATTCTAGAGAAAGAAGAGGTAAGTCAAAAGGTTTGTCACAAACTCTATCGTGGTATGATAGGTTCTCTTCTCTATCTGACTGCTACACGTCCAGATATATTATTCAACGTTTGTTGATGTGCCAGATTCCAGTCAGATCCAAGGGAAACTCACTTAACTGCTGTTAAAAGAATCCTAAGGTATCTGAAAGGAACACCTAACCTGGGCCTAATGTATAAGAAAACATCAGAGTATAGGCTTTCTGGGTATTGTGATGCAGATTACGCTGGAGATAAATTGGAACGTAAAAGCACATTTGGGAACTGTCAGTTTCTAGGAGGAAACCTCATCTCATGGGCTAGCAAAAGACAATCAACCATTATACTCTCAACTGTAGAAGTAGAATACATATCAGCTTCACTATGCAGCACTCAGATGCTCTAGATGAAAAACCAGCTTGAGGACTTTCAGATATATGAGAGTAACATCCCTATCTTTTGTGACAATATTGCTGCCATATGTTTAAGTAAGAACCTTATTTTACATTCCAGAGCGAAACACATAGAAATTAAACACCATTTTATCAGAGACTATGTTCAGAAAGGGGTCATAAGTTTAAAATTCATAGATACAAACCATCAATGGGCTGATATCTTCATAAAACCCTTAGTTGAAGATAGAATTTTCTTCATTCTGAAACATTTAAACATGGCAGATTGCCTAAAATGATTCTGAACTCGTGTTTCTCCTCTGATCTGTTAAAATAGGCTCTGACTTAATCATGATGGTCATCTAGTTCTAGTTCTGATACTTATACCAGTTAGACGTCATCTGAATTAGAATCCCTCTGAATCAGAAACCCTTTGGTATTCTTTATGTCAAAAACATCAACACGTGGTTTCTCAAACGTGTGGCCTTGGATCTTCTAAACTGTTGAGATCTCCTCAAGTAGTATGCATATTTTTGAGATTAGACAATCATCATTAGCTACAATTAATTCTCCCCGAGTGTGTCAACTCAGATTTCTGAACTAATTAATTTTGGTGTTTCCTATTCTCCTTTAACGTTGTTATTTTGCATGCTACATGGTGTGTATATATAATTTTCACAATTCTAACTTTCACACTTTTCACTCATAAACCTACACAAACCCTCTTGTGCTCAAACTCTTTGTAAATTCATCAACATTCTTCAATCTTCATCAACATTCAACAACAATCTTCATCTTCTCCAAATGGATTCTCAACAACAACAGGTCTACAACTACTCTCAACAAATGGAAGCAAATGAACAACTTGCTGAAGCTCCACAATAAACCACTACTCAAAGTGTTACAACCTCAACAACTGCTTACAAGGAACCCCACGTCCTTGATCATCCCCCTCACATAAACCTTTCCACGCCTTTTGAAAAGCTGGAGGTTCTATGTGAATCACTAGTGCACTTTGAAAACATGAATCGAAATGGAGTTGATCTCACTGAATATCTGAAGAAACAAGGCTGGGGAAATTACTTCCAGAGACTTTATGGTCCTATCTACACCTTCCTCGTCAAAGAGTTATGGAGATTCACAGACTGCGATGACCATTGCATAGTTTCCTATGTCTTGGGAGTCAAGATGGTCATCACAGAGAAGTCGATTGCCAAACTTCTGGATATGGAGAAAACTGGGGGCAGAAGGATTTATAACATAAACCCTAGGGCAAGATACATGTCCCAGGAGATTGTTCCCACTATTTTCAAACAGAACTCGGACGGGAAATCCTCTAAGAACAAGGAGCTTCACCAGAATCTGAGGGTCTGGTTGGAGATCATTTTGTGTACCATTCACCACCGTCCAACTTCAAACTCTTCTTACTACATCAATACAAATTAGAAGTGCATCTTGTATTGCCTTCACAAGGGACTGAAGTTAAATCTGCCAGCGTTACTCTTCAAGTATTTGAGGGATTCAGTCAGGGATACAAGGAACCATATGAAGCCTAGAAGCTACATCCCTCTGGGGAGGCTCATCTCTGACATTCTGATCGAAAGTGGGCTGGTGGACCATCTGATATCCTACAACTTGATGGAAGATGTGACTGTAGATGTCGGCAACCCTCTAAATGCCAGAAATCTGAAGAGCATGTGGGTCATTGAAAAAGCCTTAGTCAAGCCAACTCTGAACACATCATGGGAAGCTCTGAAGGATCAGAGAAAGATACCTAATGGTCTTTATCTTTTCTCCAAGATAGATCCTCTTGAGGTTATTGCCCATTACCTCCAGAATCTGGCATATAAAGGAGTGAATATCTCAGAGTTCTTAGTGGATTGACTACCAAAATATCCACTTATATCCATGAAGAGGATGAGAGAGCCCTTTGAGAAAAAGTCGAAGAAGAAGACTCTGAAGATAAGAGAACCTTCATAAACCAGATCGCTTACCCCTTTGGACTTCTCTGTTTCAAGTAAGTCATATCCCTATGAAGCTCCTTTAAATTCTAATTTAAAGCAAATATCTCTCTCTACCTCAACCATCTTCTACCTATACCCCTTATGAACCTATCATATCTATTCCAACTCCTTCTGAACCTCATAACTCTAACCCTTCCTCACCCCCTCTATAACAATTTGACCTCACTACCACAACACTTCCTATATCTGAAGCCTTACTTCTAAATGAACCCATTTCACCTCCCTCTTCAACTCCCTCATCTCCACCATATTATGACCTTTCTTCTGACTCTGAACACCCATAAATCCTTGACCCTTCATCTCCAACATTGGCCCAACTCCAAGCCATATCACTATCTGACCAACCTCCATCTGTCCTAGAAACCTCTGTGCCTTCACCTTCTGAACCTCAAACAGAACCTTCATCTGAACCTCCCACTGAAACTCCATCTGAACCCCCAACTGAACAACCCTCTGAACCTCCCACTAAAACCACCCACACTTCATAAGAACCCATTAATCCATCATATGAACCTGAACCAACCTTCCCCACCCTGGAAAAGTCATTTGCTTCATTTTCAGAATCTTCAGTTGTGAAACTCAGAACACTGTCTGAACAATCTAGCCTAAGTGATAATCGCTTTGAAGTAAGGAGTCACTGGAATGGATTTCTCAAATGGATGACGTATGGGGTCTTCAAGTTGAAAGAACTCTCTGAACAAGTCAGAAATGACTATACCAGATAAGCTGAGGAGAGGCTAGAGGCACGTCTGACCAAAGAAGCTAAAGAGAAAGTATGCCAGGAAGCTGAAGAAAAGGCAAGACTGGAGGCTGAAGAGCAGGCGAGAAAGGAAGCCGAAGAAAAAGTTGCTAATGAGGCTACTGTTGAAGCTAAATCCAAGGATGACGCTGAAGACGCAACACAAATTTCTGCAGAAGAAACTGCTAAGGCAAAAGAAGTTACTTGACTAAAGGCGAGTCCTTAAACTCTGACCCTGCGCTGCTGGTGCTCAAGATTCTGGAAGAACTCCAAAAGGAACAACAGCTTGTGAGAGCCAGGCTCGATCAACAAGACTCTGTCAACTCCAACATTCAGACCCTCTTGGCTCAGCTGCTTCAGAGGATGCCTCCTCCTCCAAACCATTAGGCACCTTAGGCTTTATGTTTTGTGTTTTCTTTTAAGTGTTTTGGCCTCCATGGTTTCTCTTCTCTATACTTCTCTTAAATTATCTAAATGAAGTTTTGGTTTGCACTACACGTTTTTCTCTGTTATGTCTTTTTTAGTCTGACAAAAAGGGGGAGAAATAAATAAACATCCTTATGATGAAATTAATATTTGACTCTCATAATACACTGCTTACATCCTAAAATTCTAAATATATTACGCAGTCTAAGTTTTCTTGCAGGAAGTATCAAATTAAACATCTGAGAAACAAGCTAGACAACATAAGAGGCTCTGATAAGAAACTCTAAACTCTCTAAGTATCAGATTTAGGGGGAGCTTGCTTATCTCAGGAGGAGTCATAGTATATCTTACTCTGAATTTATTTTCCTCTAATTATTGTGAAGTATCATTGTTTCATCAATAGTCTGAAGTTTTGTCATCATCAAAAAAGGGAGATTGTTAGAACAAGATTTTGGTTCTGTAATTTATCTCTATGTTTTGATGATAACAAAGAGTGAAACATTTTGGTACCCTAATAAAATTCTCTAAGTGTGCAGGACTCTAACGAAAAATGAATCTGATGAAACAATAGTTGATGTCACACAAAGTCCAAAACAACTGACTCAGAGTTAAACGTATCTGTTCTGATGCTGAAGACCATAATGTCTAAAAAATCACCCACAGAGTCTGCCATCTGAAAACTGTGGAAACTCTGCATCTGAAGACATCTGAAGGATCCCACATATGAAGACTCTGAAGATCCTTACATCAGAAGACTATCTAATTGGAGATCAGTCAAGAACTTCTGAAGAAGACACAATAGACAACTATCTGAAGAATACAAGATCTAAGAAAAGAATTTGAATTCCGCGCACTCTGAATCACGCCTAACATATCAGAATCAAGAACTTAACAAAGAAGTATTCCAAATATGATATGAATCTCTATATGGATAATATTGAATACTCTCCAAAACTGCTATAGAAAGGACAATAAAATTAATGTCATTAAGTCCCATAATTGGCAAGATATCAACATCAACGCTCCATTCAACGGTATCATCTCTAAGCATTATAAAAAGACCCAACTATCATCATACCAAGACACGAAGTTATTACACAAGATTTCTGCACATCAAAATCAAGTGATACACTAAATTCTTGTTTTACATTATCACATGAGTTGTTGCTTTAAGTGAGATTAGTGATCATTGTTCTTATTGTGTTCATATTGCTTATCTAGAAGCACTAAACACTTTCTTGTAATTCAACAATAGTTGTTGTAAAATTCCTCAAGTGACTTATGAAGTCATTAGACTTGAGAGGGATAAGAGATCAGTGTGCTCTTAGACATTTGTTGTAATCTTTATAGATTATTGGATTAAGTCCTTATTGAAGGCGAAATCACCATGGTCGGGTGGACTGGAGTAGCTTTGATTTTCAAGTGAACCAGGATAAACTTCTGTGTTGTTTGTTATTATCTTTATGTGTGTAGCGTTTCCAAATGTTTTTATTATTCGTGAAAACAATTCAAACCCCCCTTTCTTGTTTTTCTCGACCTCCAAAAACCAGCAGTTCCTATGGATTATTTCTTCAAAAACCTAGCTATCTTCCAATTGCTCTTTTTCTTCTTGCCTCATTGTGTTCACCTACTGACAAAAGTTCTCCCTAGCCTAATTTTCTCCCAACTTTTAGAATATATATGATTCTAATTACTCTTGCCTAATTATTACTATTACCCATCAATTTTTCAGCTTCTCTCCTCTCACCTCATACTTACGTCAATTCACACAATTGACCCAATTCTTCCTATTTACCAAAATTTTCAATTTATTTCTATTATAATTAAAATTCTAATTATTCTAATTATTTTATAATTTATTCTACCAAGCTACTAAATTCTCACCATACCATACCATTACTACTACACCATAACAACACATATAATTACATAATTTTATTTAAGGGCACACTAATTAATATATAATTAAATAAGAATTCTAAATAATTCAATTAAATAAATTAATCAAATTTGGGGTGTTACAACTCTCCCCCACATACAAATATTTCTCCCTCAAAAATTACCCGAAGGAAACAAAGTGGATATGACTCTCGCATATGACTCTCTAGCTCCTAAGTTATGCTTCCACTAGTTGGTCATCCCCATACTACCTTCACCAAGTCAAACTCCTTACCACACAACTATTTCACTTCTCGATCCTCTATCTACACGGATGATAATATTTAGGTTCTCTCTCACATGTATATCGTCCACTGATAAGTGCAAAATTTGACTATTTTTATACATAAAAACTTAGCATTTTTCAGCTCTAATTTGTGATTTCAATGATTAATTTCCCCAATTTTTTATAGAATATTATATATTTTAAATTTGGCTTTGGTATCCTTGATGTGTATCCTAAGTGTGCAGAAAACCAAATAACAAAGGCACAAAACCAAGAAGTTAGTGTCGCAACGCGAAAAACAACCGGCGGAAAAAATACAGAGCCGCCACCGACGTTATTCATCTTATGACGGAAAGGGAGTGCAGGACTAACCTAAGAAAGGGAAAGGAACGGTCTTACGACCAGAGATTACAAGGTACGGGAGTCGGTTACGCAAGGGGAAGGTGTTAGCACCCCTCACGTCCGTCGTACTCGACGGGATCCACGCTCAAAAGATAGCTCAAAGAATAGGAAAAGGGTTGCTAATAACTGCTCAAAGAAAACCGCACAAACTGGAATAATAAACAGGTGGGGAAAGAAATAAAACGGAGGAAGTGGACTCGGCAGGATGTCGCATCCTGGGCCTACGTAGTTTGTCAGAAACAAACATCAGAGTCAACGTAGTTCGGGGAAGGGAGGCATGCTCGCTAAGACATCGCGTCTTATGCCTACGTATCTCATCTGGAATGAGAATCAGAGCTGTCGTAGTTCGGCTAACGCACGCCGAAACAAAACACCGAAAAGGAGACGCTGAGACGTCAAAAGAAACACTCAACAGGAAACAGAATGCCAATACATGGACTTACACCCGACTCCTAACAACAGAAAGGAAACAGAATGCCAATACATGGACTTACACCCGACTCCTAACAACAACAAACAAAAGGAAACAGAATGCCAATACATGGACTTACACCCGACTCCTAACAACAACAAACAAAAGGAAACAGAATGCCAATACATGGACTTACACCCGACTCCTAACAACAACAAACAAAAGGAAACAGAATGCCAATACATGGACTTACACCCAACTCCTAACAACAACAAACAAAAGGAAACAGAATGCCAATACATGGACTTACACCCGACTCCTAACAACAACAAACAAAAGGAAACAAAATGCCAATACATGGACTTACATCCGACTCCCAACAATAACAAACACTAACCAGCGAACACCCAAGAAAAAAGGTTCTCCGTGCGAACCATAACAAAGTAACCAAATATCCAAAGATGAACCCCAAGTGAGTGACAACCGTCACAAATGAACCCCAAGTGAGTGACAACCGTCACAAATGAACCCCAAAGATGATAACCATCATCACAAATGAACCCCGAGTGAGTGACAACCGTCACAAATAAACCCCAAAGATGATAACCATCATCACAAATGAACCCCAAGTGAGTGACAACTGTCACAAATGAACCCCAAGTGAGTGACAACCGTCACAAATGAACCCCAAAGATGATAACCATCATCACAAATGAACCCCAAGTGAGTGACAACCGTCACAAATGAACCCCAAGTGAGTGACAACCGTCACAAATGAACCCCAAAGATGATAACCATCATCACAAATGAACCCCGAGTGAGTGACAACCGTCACAAATAAACCCCAAAGATGATAACCATCATCACAAATGAACCCCAAGTGAGTGACAACCGTCACAAATGAACCCCAAGTGAGTGACAACCGTCACAAATGAACCCCAAAGATGATAACCATCATCACAAATGAACCCCAAGTGAGTGACAACCGTCACAAATGAACCCCAAAGATGATAACCATCATAACAAATGAACCCCAAGTGAGTGACAGAAGAAAACCCCAAGGTATAAACATACCACACACGCACATGCTGAACAAACGGATACTCACACCAAAGCAAACAAATGAAGGGTAAACAAACAGAGACCCAAAAAAAGAAAAGGGTGAACACACACGACAACAACAACAACAAAAAAAGAAAAGGTTGCCCGGAGAGATTTCGCTCAATCTCTTGCCTTCATATCTCATCTGGTATGAGAATCAGGGCGATGTAGTTCACCTTAACAGGGGAAACAACAAACTAATAGGGAGACTAGACTCGAGCCTAATAGTTGTCACAAAAAAAGAAAAGGTTGCCCGGAGAGATTGCTCACAACCTCCTGCCTACGTATCTCATCTGGTATGAGAATCAGGGCGAGGGGTACAACACTCTCCTAACCAGAGACCAGGGAAACAACAAACTAATAGGGAGACTGACTCGAGCCTAATAGTTTTCATGCAATCAATATCCCTAAGTTGAAGTCTCTAACAAGAACTTAACTCACTCTGGAAGCGAGTCAACTCAAACAGCAAATAAACACACCAACACAAGTGAACAAGCATCACACACTATATCCATACAAGAGGCTCAAACAAAGGGTAGGCTTTAGTCAAGAGGGGTCATATCAACCTCGACAAACAAGCCAAACTGTAAGGGGTAATCAACTAGGCTCTTAACCACTGACATTGAACGTCAGGGTGAGCAGATCAAAAGGGTAATGAGGGTGAGACCTCATAGCTCTTAACCCTGGCCAGGGTGAGCTCATGACACCGAAAGCGTGGGGATCCAGAAAGTGAGATCCTATTCCACTTGACAGACTCTGGACAAAGATCTTGGGTACATGTTCTAGAGCATCAGCACGTAGTGCGAGCATAAAGAACGACTCACTGAATAACGGGGGATTGGCTACTAATCCCTTTTATCCGTCAATTGCCTCTCTCTTAGGAGGTCTTATCAAATATCACATGCCTCTCTTGGAGGTCATTGGCACAAATGTAAACAAACACAAACAGAGCCTCTTAAGGAGGACTTCCAACAAAATGCCTGCCAAAAAGGTGACAGGACTTCCAGACTACATGGAGTAAGAGGCTAACTACCTAAGTGGTGTATCAACCACACTCCAAAGCTTAAGCAAAAGCAAAGCTAGCAAGCAACTAATGTACCTGTACAAAAGCTAAACAGTTAATATCTCAATCAGAAAATCAACAATCAAATAGTGGAACTTTCCAATATTTACAACTCAATGAACAATGCTCAAGCATTCATGTGAACTCAAGAGCTCACTTAGAACCTACAAAACAACAATAGTTAGTACTCAAAGGCATTTGCATCTCACAAAGTGAGAACAAATCCAACCATTAATGCTAGATGTCCAAACCTGAAACACAAAGCACAATTAGTTTATGTACAAAACACTAGTACAAAGACTAAGTTCAAAACCAAACCAAATGATCAAAACAGAACCCAATCTTTCACATAATGCGCATTCAAACAATCAATAAGATGTCCTCAAAAGGACCAGCATCAATTCAAAAATCAAGTACCTCAAATGATCCATGTAAAGCAAAGACAAACAATATGCACAAAATTGGACTCCCAACTTAGAAAATCCAAATCAAAATAGAAATGTATGCAAAGGCTTTGATATTTTTTATGCAAGTTTCTCATGTTATGAATGATCATCATGCAAAAAATCAAATCCAGAAAAGTTCAAATGATAGGTGAACAAAAATGTAACAATTCAATGCCAAAAATGTGACACAAATTGTCACATACATCTCCATGTGTCAAAAACAATGATAGCATATGAGAAAAAATTCAAACCAGTGCTCAAAAATTCACATCATGAATGAAGATTTCACAAGGCATTGATCACAAGATGTCAAAATAACACAATGTCCAATCAAAAATTCACAAATCAAAATCCAGCAAACAACAAATCATGAAAGTAATACCATAAAAAACTAGACATTAAAACAAGACTATGAAAAAAAACTGGAGTTAATTTGGATCATTTTCCTATTTTTTATGAATTTTCTAAGATGAACAAAATAATTGGAAATGCAAAAGAAATATGGAGGGAAAACAAATATTTGAATTTAAATCAGAATTAATCAGAACCATTGGATCTGGCACGAAATGCAATCACACGGTCCTCATTTAAACCACCAAAATGCACAGTTTCAATAAACAGTCAGCATGCACACTAAGCAAGTCAACACACACGCAGCACAGTCAAAACAATGGTATCCAATAGAATAGACAAACAAGCGCACAATCAGCAATACGCAAGCATCAATAAAACACATCGTTTCATTAAATGATTTGGCAGCACAATCAGCGAGTCAAAGCTCGCGTGGAACGGTCAAAGCAATCCTGGCCAATGGATTGGACACGTAGGGCAAACGTGGAACACACGTGGTCATAAACCCTAAAACACATCAGACGCCGGAGCTGTAGCTCCGGTCGTCTTCTCCGGTCAACCAGGCGGCGGCGCCGCCGTGGAAAAATGCAGAATCACACAAAATCTATATCAATCGAAAGCTCTTGCAATGAGGATCTCAAATATCATATCATCTAATCCTAAATCATCATGCATTTTCCAGATCGAGCAAAAACATTTTTGACATCAAAACTTTAAGTTCATCATACATGCTCAATATTCATCCATTTTCAAATCTAAGCATATCAGCATACTCCAGGCAATGAGATCTACAGTTCTATAACAAGAAAACAACAAAAAGAGATGATGAATTTTTCACTTACTTGAAATGCAGTTCTCTGAATTCGTGTCCTCAGGCTCTCAAAATCTCCAGATCTTCTTCCTTAACCTTGCCTTGAAGCTTTATGCAAGAATCACCACTTGAAACCACCTGGATCTAGCTCAATTTCCAAAATCCATTTCCATGAGATTGCACTTGATCTGCTCGAAATCCAACTCAATTGTCCAAAACAGAGGTTGATTCTTGATCAATGAAGGATGATGATCAAGAATCTTGAAGAATTTTTGGTGTTTGTGTGGAGAAATCAAGGATTCGAAGAGAGAGAAAAATGGAGGGAAAATGAAAATTTGAGATCTGAAAATTCTGTTATGGTGATTACAATTAGGGTTTCAGCTTTTATATGGTGTGCTAATGACACTGAAAATCCAATTAGGCTTCGGTTAATCATGATTAGTGAGAATTGAAGTGTCTTGCAAAACTGCACATTGAACTTGCATGGCCAAAACACACGTGCACATGCTCATGTTAAGCTTGGAATTCACTTAAAACCAACCAAGGATCATCATGGAATGGTTGTCTTGCTTGTATCATAAGCCAAATTTGAATTATGGAAATTCCCTCCATTTTGCACATGTGTGAACAAGTGAGCATAAAAGCCTCTCTCATGCATGGCAATGGTTCATTCGAAAAGTCTTGGTCATGAAGAGCATTTTGCAAAAAGAATGGACCAATTTGGAGCTTTGTATCAAAAGTTATGTCATTTTGAATTTCCATGCACACTTCGTGATCAAATGACAATAACTCCTCAACCGTTCATCATATGGACATGAATTAGGACTTTTTGGAAAGGCGAGACAAAGACCTACAACTTTCATGTTCACCAAAAATCCATTTGAAACCTATTTGATCTTGAAAAGTCAAGTTGAAGGTGGACCAAAAACTTGCCAAATTAGGAAACTTTGAATTATAGGTCACTTTCCATTTTTGGTAACTTTTGCCATGACTTTTGAATCTTCAAGGTACATGTTTAGAATGATGAATGGACCTCTTTTGAACATGATTGAGGTGTCTCAACTCATTTCCCCACCTCATAGCCCTCGGTTGACTGCACCATTGACTTTTTGGTCCTCAGATGACCTTGAAATGCCTGATCAACTCGAGCCTCCACCACTTGGGGAAATTGCTCAAAAATGAAACCATAGCTCATGTAAGCTCCTCATAACAATCATGTGATCCTCATCCCAAGAAAATACCTCATCTCTTTGAGAAACCCTAGTTGGAAGAATGACATTGATTAGGGTTGACTAGAGGTCACAACCCTAATCCAAAGGAACTTGAGAATGAATCATGAAACCCTTGATGATGATAGAACCATGATTATGGTGACATATCCTTGCAAATAAGATAATGCTCAAGACCTTTGAAGAACCAAGAAACCCTAATTGAAGTGCAAACCCTCAGATGGTTAATGATCAATTCATAGAGACCCTCAGGCTTGAATCATGTAACTTCTCCATCTTCTGGAAAGACTTTGGAGGATGACTTTCTTATTTCATATGAGATGCAAAATGAAATGCCTAATGCTCTAAAATATGAAATGCAATGTGTCAAACTAGTCTCAAGAAGAGGAGGGCAAATTTTGAGGTGTTACAGTTAGGAGCAAAGCAAATTTGTGGAAAATAAATCATGCTCATCGGGCGAGCAGTAGCGAGCAAGAAGCGAGCTTTCCCAGCAAGCTTTGTCGAGCTCGGGACGAGACCATAGAAATGAAATCCAGGGGCAAAACTCATGTTGGTCGCTGGGCGAGGATCTAAGATTTTGAGTTCGTCAGGCGAGGATGTGGTCATCGGGCGAGAATAGATATTTTTTCGAATGACAGTTTGCTGCGTTTGAGCCAGGTGGAAGGCACTTAAAGCAACTTTCTCCGGGCGAGACCCTACTCACCGGGCGAGGCTGCAGATTCCCAATTTTGTATAAATAGGTCCAAAGCAAATTTTTAGGATGGTTTTGGGAACTTTTAACCCCATTTCCATCAACACAATTCTTTGTGAATAGTAGCTTAGAAACAACATTAGGGGGTACATCTTGAAGATCTGGAGTTAGATTTGCATCAATCAACTGGACACAGTGAGAGATTCTTCTTTATCTTCCTTCTTCTCTCTATACCTTTATTGTTGGGGTTTTGTATGCAAGTTTACTTTGATAGTATGTATATTTATTGATCATGGTGCTGCATACGATCTATTTTTTGAATCTATATCGATGTCATCTTTGTTTACTTGTTTTATATTTGGATTTGAACTGCTATTGAGAAATACTCTTGAGATCTTGATCTAAGATGAACATCAGTTAGATTCTAACATTCATCGTGGATATCGATTCTTAATACTCTGTATTGTTTAATAAGCTGGGAGATCATCAATTAAACAATAGGGTAGAACTCTCGTCAATGCTTCAGACATGAACACTTATGTGAGCGATACGTGATGATATTGATGAATGTTTTGGGTGATATACATCTGATTGGTAGATTTGTGTATTCGATCGACGGATGAAATTCAATCCTGAAAAGCTCTCATATCTCTCCGAAGCTTTATTTATTTATTCATCCCTTTTACATAGCTTAGCTTTAAAATAAACCTTGCAAACATAAGCTTAAAATCTTAGTAACTGTTGAACGACATTGATATCACACTAATCCATGTGGAGACGATAAAAATCAAAATCCTTACTTTTGCTTGCTGCTTTACCGCTTCAACATCCACTTGGATTACATGAGACAGATCCAGAATGTACCTCCTCAACTGAGACACTTGAAACACCTCATGAAGATTAGCAAGAAATAGTGGTAAAGTAATCCAATAGGACACCTCTCACATCCTTTGCAAGATCTGATGCAAACCAACAAAATCTGGTGTGAGCTTTCAAGACTTCAAAGCTCAACTAACACTGGTTACTAAAGTAACTCTCAAAAGCACGTGATCCCCCTCTTTGAACTTAAGTGTTTTCCTTCTCCTATCATGGTAGCTCTTTTGGTGACTTTGCAAAGCTTTTATCTTATCTTGGATCATCTTGATCTTCCCATAAGATTGTTTCACAATCTCCGGTCCAATCACCACACTTTCACCGGATGCATACCAACATAGAGGTGTTCTACACCTCATACCATACAACGCCTCAAGTGGGGCCATTCTAATACTCGAACATAAGGTATTATGAGAGTGAATTCAATCAATGGAAAGTAACTATCCCAAGCACCTCCTTGTTTTAGCACACAAGCCCTTAACAAATCCTCCAAGGATTGGATGGTTCTCTCCGCCTGATCATCTATTTGTGGGTGATAAGCAGAACTCAACGTCAACTTAGTACCCAATTTTTCTTGTAAACTCTTCTAAAACCTTAATGTGAACCTCAAATCTCTACCTAACACAACGCTCAATGTAATACCATGCAGACTAACAATCTTCTCAATATACAACTCAACCAACTTCTACAAGGAATAATTGATCTTAATCGGAATTAAATGAGCCAATTTAGTCTGTCTCTCAATAATCAACCAAATGGAATCACATTCATTCATCGTCTCTGACAAACTTGTCACAAAAACCATGTAAATGTTATCCCACTTCCACTTAGGAATGCTTAACTGTTGCATCAGACCCAACGACTTCTGATGTTCAATATTCGACTTCTGACAAGTCAAATAAGCATAAACAAACTCAACAACTTCCTTCTTCATTCCTGGCCACCAAAAAAATTTATTCATGTTTTGGTACATTTTAGTGGCACCGGGATGAATACTCAGACCACTTCTATGACCTTCCTCAACAATACTCTTCTTAATCTCAGGTACATCTGGTACACAAACCCTGTCTATGAACCTCATCACACCTTTCTCGTCGATTTTGAAACCGCCCCATTTACCTTAATTGATTAGCACAAGCCAGTCGACCAATCCCACATCGATCTTTTGACCTTCTCTAATCTCTTCAAGGATACCACTGGTTAGCTTCAACATACTCAACTTCACACTATAATGAGTTTCTTCACACACCAAGCTCATGTCTTGAAATTGCTCAATCAATTCCAACTCTTGAACCATAAGCATTGGCATGTGCAATGACTTCATACTCAAATCATTAGCTATGACATTGGCTTTACCAGGATGGTAACTCAAGCCAAAATCATAATCCTTAGGAAACTTAGCCATCTCCTTAACCTCATACTCATTTCCGTCTAATCAAATAAATACCTCAAGCTCTTGTGATCACTAAGCACCACAAATCTATATGCAAACAGATAATGCCTTCAAATATTCAACACAAATACCACAACTGCCAACTCTAGATCATGTGTAGGATAATTCCCTTCATGAACCCTCAATTATCTAAAAGCGTAAGCTATCACCTAACCATTCTGCACCAGCACACCACCTAGACCCATCTTCGAAGCATCACAATACACAATAAATGACTCACTTGGATTCGGTAAAATCAACACTGAAGCAAACATAAACTTCCTCTTGAGTTCTTGAAAACTCTCTTTGCAATGCACATCCCAAACATAGGCTTAACTCTTTCGAGTCAACTGAGTCAACAACAAAGCTAACTTCGAAAATCCATAGATAAACTTCCTGTAGTAACCATATAACCCAAGAAAACTTCTAATCTCCGTAACAGACTTTGGAGTCTCTCATTGCAACACTGCATCTATCTTCAATGGATCAACATCAATACCACCAATAGAAATCACATGACTAAGGAAGCCCGCTTCTCGCAACTAGAACTCACACTTGGACAACTTGGCATACAACTTATTCTCTTTCAAGGTTTTCAAAATAACCCTCGGATGCTTCACATGCTCTTTGTCAGACTTTTGATAAATCAAGATGTCGTCGATGAATACCACCACGAACTAATCTAAGTATGAATGGAATATTCTATTCATGTACTCCATGGACACTCCAGGCGCATTAGATACATCGTACAAAATTACTAAATACTCGTAATGACCATACCTCGTCCTAAAAGCAGTCTTCAGAATATCTTATGACTTCACACGAATCTGATGATAACCCGACCGTAAATCGATCTTGCAAAACACAAAAACACCTACCAACCGATCCATTAAATTATCAATCCTTGGTAGTGGATACTAGTTTTTTATAGTCATTTTAATTAGCAGTTGATAATGAACACACAATGTCATGCTACCATCTTTCTTCTTGACTAGAAACGTTGGTTCACCCCACGGTGAAACACTCGGATGACTAAACTTTTTCTCAAGCAACTCTTCCAATTTCTTCTTCAGTTCACCCAAATCTAAAGCAGACATTCAATAAGGAGCCATCAACACAGGACTAGTACTAGGTACTAAATCTATAACAAACTTAACCTCGCGCTCCGACGACAAATCACTGATATCATCTATAAACACTTCCGAAAAATCACACACCACTGACAGCTCACCAATCGCAACTTTGCTTTCATCCTTCATTGAAGATAATATCATAGAAAAACCAGCCTCATCCTTCATGAACTCATCCATTTTATTAGCATACACAAATTCTCCATCACTTGCATTAAACTCTGAAGGTGACACTGACTTGTCCAAAAACCAACACTCTTACAATCGGAGGCACGACGAACCAACTCCCCACACCTAAAACATCTCAGAGAAGCATAAGCCTTTCCCTCACTTGTTTCAATCCTGCTTCTACAAGCAAATAGTTAGAAAAACAAATGATATCGATAGTGTTTCACACACATGTCCTGTACTATGGAGCAAAAAACATGACAAAACCTGGTTGGACGGACCAACTTGCTCTGATACCACTATGTTACAACCCTAAACCCCTAAACTTCTAAATAACTCATTACACGATAATTTAAGGTGTCACCAACGACACTCCTTCGAAAACATATCAAATCATTTAAAACTACACAACGGAAAAACATTTTCATAACTTCATAAATAAGTTATAAACTCCAAAATTACAAAAGCAATCAACTTCAAAAATATAATGACTCCCGTCCCCGATGTTACACGATCAGAGAAGTAAACCATTAATGTATTATAAAGCGAATAAAAGAAAAGTGAAGAGTAGCTTCAAAAAGCCACCTTCCCACCCACCGCAACAAATATCACTCCTGAATATTTGCAAGATGTCCATGGTGGAAAACATGAAGCACATGGGTGAGAAACAAAATTCAATATAAACAGTGTAAAAAATGATAAGGTAGAGAATATACAACAAGCACACATTCATTACATGATTAACAACAACATAATCTCATATCCATTCTGTAACACCTCGAAATTTGCCCTCCTCTCTTGGGACTAGCTTGACATATTGCATTTCATTTTTAGGTCATTAGGCATTGCATATTTGCATATCATGTGGTTACATGGAGCAAGCCATCTTCCTAGGTCTTGATCAGAAGATAAAGAGGTTGAGGTGCAAGCCTAGGGTTTCATTGAATGAATCATTAGCCATCTGAGAATGTGGGGTCCAAATTAGGGTTTCATGGTTCCTCAAGGAGATTGATTATCATCTTGGCTGAAACGGTACATCATCATCATCATGGTTTTGTCATCACCAAGAGATTCATAATGCTTGATCAGATTCCTTGAGATTAGGGTTTTGACCACTGGTCAACCCTAATCAGCTGCATTGGGCCAATCAGGGCTTGTGAAGGAGATGAGGTTTTCAATGGATATGGGGATCATTTTATGGTTGTATTGAGCTTATGGAAGCTAGGGTTTCATCATTGAGCCATTTCATCAGGAGTTTGAGGCTCAATTTGATCAGTCAAGCTGAGATTCATCTATTAGTCAGAAAAGTCAACTATGGTCAACTGTGCCTGAATTGATGGATTTGGAGGTGGGAGAGAGTTAGAGACACTTCATTCATGTCTAAACAAGTTTCATTTGACATTTCAAAGATCAAGAATAAAGAAAATAAAGTCAGATGAAAACTTTCCAAAAATGGAAAGTGACTTGTAATTGAAAATTGCCAAAAATGGAAAGTTTTTCTCCTCAAAATTACGTGTCCAAAAATGCTTCAAATGAAAATTTGTTCAACATGAAAGTTGTAGATCTTGCTCTCACCTTTCCAAAAAGTCCAAGAACATGAATTTCTCATGTGTGGTTGACAAGTTATGGATTGATCATTGTCCAAGAAAGTTGAATTTCAAAGTGCCATAACTTTTGAATGGAAAGGCCAAATTGGGTGATTCTTTTTTGAGCAAACCACATTTGACATGTACTTTCATGATGCATCATCACATTTCATCAAAAATCATCATAGCAAAAGTCCATTTTTCAAGTGTTCATTTTGTATTTTGGTGGGAAAAAAGGTGTTTTTGAAAAATACATGTAATTTTCACTCAAAACCATTTCCAACACATCATAAATAGAAAATTGGACTTGTTTGGATGGCATTTGCACTGTTGCATTGACTGCATTTTGAAAAGGTCATTTTGGCCAAAACACTTGAAATTGCACTTTGCTAATTCACATCATTTTTGTTAATCTTGATTAGCACACATGGTATAAAGCATTAACCATAACTGTTTCTCCTAATGACAATCTCATTTCTTAGATCTAACAGAAAATCACCAAAATTCTCTCAATTTTCTTCAAACTTTTTCACACTTTTTTTCACCATTTTTATTGAAATTCATCATCTATCGTGCTGGTTTTTGTTTGATCCATCTTCTGCAGGTACTTGTGAGGAACTGTTGCACAAAACATTGGCAAAAGCATTGAGAAATCGCAGCTGTCATCATCAAGTTCATCCATGGCATTTTGAGCATTCTTGGATCTGGTGCATAATTGAGCTGAAGTACTTGCTTCATTCACTTCCTAGGACATTAATTCGTATCTGTTTCATCAATTCAAGCTTGGAAATCATCGAATCCAACACTGCCATCTCCAAGAGGTTAGAATTCGATCTCAATAATTGTCGTAATTGTGATATGCGTCCTGTAGATCGTGGATTGTAGAGTAGCATGAACTTTGAATCGTTGAATTTCATTGAGTATCGAGTGAGAAATCTGGAATTGAAGTTCGACATGTAAATGTTCTTTTGATCGATTTGAATTTGTTAGTTTGAATTAGGAAAAATTAGGTTGATATTCATGATGTGTGTTGAGAGATCTTTCCAACGGTGTATGGATTGTTGAATTTGATGATGATTTGTTCATGCTGGATTTTGGTGATGAATGTCATGAAGAACGCTTCAAAAATTTCCAGAATAGGCTCATAGATCCAAAACGCGTGTTACTGTTCACGCTGGGAGTGTTACCGCGCGCTTGGCTTTTAAAATTGGACCACCGTTCGATCCTGCTGTACAGCAGTTTCCTTTTTGCCTTGCCAATTTATTTTCCTTAGGCTTCATGATTCTACATGTCTCATTCTTCATTTTTTATTTTCTTTCCATAATCAAAAATTCATATCTCCTTCAATTTTGATCCAAATTTGATGCAATTTTTTGCATCCTTCTCCTTATGATGAGCTTGATTTTATGGTGATTTTTAATAATATTGTGCACGTGTAATTTCTGAAAATGCTTAGGGTTTGCTTTGACATGTCATTTTGTGCCCCATGCTCACTCTTTTGCTCATAAAATGATGATGCTTCATTAGAAATTCATGAAATTTTTTGTGCTTAAACTAGACTCATTCCTGAGCCTTTTGATATGTGGTTTGTAATTTTTGAGTTCCTGGATTGAGAGTTATGACACGATCTTTAGAGGTGTTACATTTTGTGCCATGCCATGCTTTGTGCAACTTCTTGATTTTATTTGCAATGCTTATTGAACTTGAATTGAGCTGGATTTTTGCATGAGAATAGTTGTGAATGTTGAGAATACATGTGAATGTTTCTGGATTTTTTGAATTCATTTCTTATTTGATTGGGATTTTATTTGCTGTTTAGTCATTTGTTGACTTTTTGTGATACATGTTCCCATTTGATTTGGGAAATTCTGGTTATTATTTGGATGGATGTGAAACTTGACAGGTGTATTGTAGACATTTTGAAGTGCATCATGGTTTTAGTCCCATTCATTTATCATGTTTTATTCCTGTTTTATGATTGGTGGAAGTTGATGCTTGTTTTGATGCCATGAATGAGCTTGCTTGAATTTGTGTTGACTTCATGAATTTAATTTCCATACTTCCTCTGGTCCAAATAGCATGAAATTTGGTATGTTGCTCATTGAATTTGTTCTATTTAAGCTTGAATTTTCTGGGAATTTATTGAGCTATTTTGGTATTGGTTTGATTGTGATCATTCTGTTTGTTCCAATGTGATTCCAAAGTGCATAGTTTGACATGTTTTGTTCATAAAATAGATTTGGTGCATAGTTTTGATGTGAGACCAATTGGACTTTATTCTGGAGTGATTTATCTTGATTCTTGTTGAGTTTCACTTGCTGTTTTAAATTTTTCATCTCCTTTGGACCCTAGGCTTGTCCTAGTGGTCTTGTTTTTCATGTTTGAATGTGATTTTCAGGTTGAAGAAGCAAATGCTTTAAGGAGATTAATTCAAGTTGATTGAGTTTGGTTTATATGCTTGTTATGAACTAACTTGGTTTATTTTGTAGGATGCTTGGCTCACTTGAGTTGATTGTGCTTGGCATAGTGCATTGTCTGATTATACATTGTCTGTTGATTCTTATCTTGTCTGTTTTGACTTTGTGATTGGTATACTGATTATATTTGATTGATTTCAGGTACATTAGTTGCTATAGTTCATTGTGAACTTGCTTGTGCTGCTGCTTGGTTTGTTTAAACCAATTGAGGTAAAATCACTAACTCCATGTAGTTTGGAAGACCTGGCCTGTTACTTGGCCAGACACCTGTCTGAAGTCCTCCTTAAGAGGCGATGCTTGTGCTTGTTTACTTTTGTCCCCAAGCAGGAAAAGACCTTTGATAAGGCAATTGGCAGAACACAAGAGATATGCAACCTATCTCCTGCTAGTCTGTGTGTCTTCCCTTGGCTCACATTACATGTTGATGCCTTGTGGATCCTAACCCAAGATCCATGTACAGTTGTACAGTTGAGTCAGTGTCATAAGTGTAGAAGGGTTCACACTTTCTGGACCCACACTTCTTTGTCTGAAGCTCTCCCTGGCAAGGGATAAGAGCTGTGAAGTCTCAGCTTCACTCACCTTTCATCAGCTTCACCCTGACTCTCAATGTCAGGGTTAAGAGCTAACATCACCTGATACAGTTGACTTTCTTTGGCAGTCTAACCCTTGTTTGAGCCCACTTTGTCTGTATATAGTGTGTGCTAACTGTGAATGTTTGCTTTGTTTTGATTATGATTGCATGCTTTGCTTTGCCTGTTTAGGATTAGCTTGCTGCCTGAGCAAGTTAGGATAGAAACCGTAACATAGGGATGATATGCATGATAACATCTAGGCTCGAGTCCAGCTCCCTAGTAGTGTGTCTCCCTTTGTATCTGGTTAGAATTTCTTTCCCGTTCAGGGGAACTACGTCGCCCTGATCCTCATACCAGATGAGGTACGTAGGCAGGAGACCGTACGAGGTCTCTCCGGGCACCCTTTTCCTTTTTTGTGTGTGTTTTGCTTGGCAGCTAGCAGGCTCGAGTTCCCGACTCCCTGTTAGTCTGTGTGTTCACCTTTTTTTTCTTTTGTGTGTGTTTGCTTGACAGTTGCTAGGCTCGAGTTCCCGACTCCTTAGTAACTTGTTGCTTGTTTCCTCTTGTTGTGTGCTTGGAGTCCGGTATAAGTCCATCAAGTGGCATCTGGTTTCCAGTGTGGGTTTGTTTGGTTCGGAAGCCGATATAAGTCCAGCGATTGGCATTCGGGTTCCATGTTTGCCTGTGTGTGTCTTGTTTTGTTTCGGCGTGCGTGAGCCGAACTACGGTAGCTCTGATTCTCGTTCCAGACGAGATACGTAGGCATAGGATGCGATATCCTAGCGAGCCCGTTCCCCTCTTCCTCCACCTGTGTTGTCTTCAGTGCGTGTGTGTGTGATGTTTGTTTTAGCAACCTTAACCTATCTTTCTGAGTGTGGATCCCGTCGAGTACGACGGATGCGTAGGGGTGCTAATACCTTCCCTACGCATAACCGACTCCCGATCCCATTCTCTTTGGTCACGAGACCATGTTCTTTCCAGGTTTACTTCGAGCGTTTCCTTTCCCTCTTTTGGGATAAATAACGCACGGTGGCGGCTCTGTGTTGTTTTTGTTTTAGCCCGCCGGTTGTTTTTCGCGGATGCGACACATTCATATCAAAATGTACATATTCTCAGCCAATCAACAACATCATGAATAATCAACTACATATGCAAACATGTATGCAATATACTCCACAACTGACTCATTATGCATGTGGTACCATTTATGAACACTCGGGTTCATCTCACTCCTGAATCCCTACCATAAGACCAAAGCACACCAAATCGTTACCATCAACATGGGTAACGCTTCACCGATCCCCATCTTGAACCAGCTACTCGCTCCTGAATCCCCACCATAGGACTAGAGCACACCAAAACTGGACAGAAGTCCGTACACGATGACACATGACTCTCAACAACATGCATTATCACCGAAAGGTTCACCAAAATAATCACCATACATTTATCACGTGATGCACAACATCATTCACCATACTCAACAATTAATCAATGTTACAATATTCAATAAATAACACCAAACATCATAAACTCAAAAAATTCATATTCATAAGCATTCAATCATGTTAATTCATTATAACATCAATGCAATCATTAGGCAAATACAATGATTTGTTAATCAATCATACGTGTCATCACATACATTACTACAATAGACCAATGACTATAAATCAAATGTTTCACCAAGCACTACCATGAGGTAAGTCTGCGCTTAATCTTTCCAATGCTTCAAACGACGTCTCATTTAGACCTACGCAACGAATGTTAAAGCCAAAATCATCGAACAATACAACAAAGGGTAAGGCAGAATTTTTCACAAATCGGCCTTTAACAATCGATTGTCATAGGGTGACAATTAGTTTTCACCAAGAGAATTTTTCTACTGACTTCCCAAAACAGGAAATTAATCGATTGTACCCCAACAATCGATTGTAATGTTAATTTTTTTTCAAAATATGAAAGCATTTAATCTATTGACTACATGTTGCAATCGATTTACAACCTTATTTTTTTACAATTTCAACTAGTGAAATCGACTGCACTGTAATGACAATCGATTGTCGTTACTAAGTTTTCTAGAAAACCTAATTTTATTAAAACATTCATCATATCGTTCCTCTCTAAACCTCCATAAATGATGTCATACCCCAAAATTTACCCTCCCTTTTTCCTTTTTTGCATATCTCATTTGCATACATCAAATCATATCATGCATGGCCATTGTATTTGGTCATGGGATCACAATCATGGCCACATTGTTGGTTTGTATCTTAACATTAGGGTTTCATCTTATTTTGCTTGTCAACTAACCCTAACTTAATTGAGAGATGGTACTTTTTTATTCTTGTTACTCATGTAGGTGATCATGCTTCAAATAAAGGCAAGGAAAATGTCTTTTGGTCAAGAGAAATGCAAGTTTGTTCATGGTGATTCAAAGTGGTTCATGTGTTTATTTCCATGCCACGTCACTCAATCTTCAAGCTACTTTTAAGATCAACCAAGCCCTAATCAATTTTTCATTAAGGGGTGCTCATTCCATCATCATTATGGTTTAAAATGCAAGAAAACATCAAGTTGCACAAAAGGGTGCAAGGTGGTTTGACCTAATTTGCAAGTATTCCATGCCTTTGGTCCAAATTCCATAACTTCTTTAATATTCATCTAAATACCAATATTATTTGATCCAAATGTTCCTTTTGGGATCCTCTACAACTTTTATTCAAGGGTCAAACATCAATTCAATAATTAAGGACCTCATTTGTGCAAAGGACCAAGTTGCCAAAATGGGCCAAAACCTTTCCATGACCCCTACTTTTCACCCTTGCCATTTTCAGCTCAAGCACTCTTTTAATCCCATTCTTTTTTAATCTTGTTAAGCTTATGTCAAATATCATTTGACCCAAGTTTGGATCACAATGCATGAGGGAATCAAAAGTTATGGTATCATCAACTTGGGACCTCAAATTGACCAAACATATTGCAAACTGCTTTACCAATTGCCCAACCTAAATTTCAGGTCACAACCTCAACTTCACAAGCATGGAACTTTCACCTCAAAGCTCATTTTGACTTGATTCTTTTTGCATTATGTTCTATTCCATGAAGTGATCATTTGGCTCAAAGAAAATTGGAAAACACACGAGTGGATTAGATTTGACCTAAGCTTGAACATGGTGACCTAAACTCTATTTTGTACCGTGACCTATAATGTGGAATCATGCCTAAATCAACTTGGGACAACTTCTCACGCGTGCAAACTCATTTCCCATGACCAAGCGCATCCGATGACAACATGAAATGACTTGCAAAGCTCCAAAATCACGAGTTTGGCACCAATTTTTCACACGGTTTGGATCTGAAATTTTGAGAGTTGATTCACATGAATTCATATCTATTTCACACGTATTTGAATCCTAACACATTCCATATAAATAGAGTAAGCTTTTGCCTTCATTTGTAAGCTTTGGAAGCCAAAGAAACTCTGAAACCATTGAAGCCTGATACCTTAAATAACTAGTCACTCTCTTTTTCGATTCAAGCCATTTTGATGCCATTTCTTTGCCCAGGATCCTTCATTGGAATCATCTGAAGTTGCCTGAAGCATTAACGTGGTATGAATCCTCCTGTAATCTTGCTTCCGGATCCACCATTTTTGACATCTGAAGATTCAATCGAAAAGATAGATACGAGTTACCATTTCAAGCAAACAAGTTCTCATACGCTTCACCTTGTTCCACTGATCAAAAGCCCTCATTTGCTTGGAATTTATTTTCATATTCTATCATTTAATTTTCATTTGAATAACTAGGGTTCTTCGAGTTCTTTATCAGATTCTCCCTACTCCGAGCCAATCAATGACTCTGATGCAGGGAGACATGAACGATGAGATGTTTAGCAACTGAACCCATGCTTGATTCATGTTAAAAATATGAGTTAGTGACTTTGCATAAATCTGAACCTCTAGGTTGAAGACAACCACGCTTCCCTCTTGTATCAAACATTTCACTCCAAAATTCAAATATCAGACCAATCATGTGCTGGCGCGTGCTTTTTTCAAATTGTTTTGTCCGTTGTGATCCGGTGCAATGATCCCTTCGGTGAGTCCATGTTGACTTCAATTCCTGGCCATGTGATAAGCTGACTAGACTTTAGTAGTCAGATCTAGTGGCTCTTTCTTTTTCACTTGTTTTAATTTTAGTTTTATTTTGTTTTTAATTCCTTTTTCTTTAAAAAAATAATTAAAAATAGCTCCTTATTTCTTTTTAATTCCAAATTTTTATAGAAAATCCCTAAAAATATTTCCTATTTGATTTTATTTTCAAACCATTTTTAAAATAATTTTTTGAATTTAATTCACATTTTCTCTTATTTTTCATTTAATTTTATTTTCACATTTTTATTTTAATCATTTTAAAACATCTTTCATCCCAACTTTTGAGGTTAAATTATTTATAATTTTGTTGACCTTCTCCATTTTTATTGGACTTTTATTTGATGTTGTGACCCCTCTTTGACATTTCTCTTTTATTTTCTTTTATTAACGATTTTAAATTCATTTTTTTCTTTTTTATGTTCACTTGATGTTTTGAGTTGGATTGATTGCTTGGTTGATGATATCTTCCATATCTCAAATCATTGATAGATGGACTTGAGGTTGATTCAACCTTCTTTGATCAAAAACTATTGATAGATGATCATGAATCATCTTCAATACTTTGCATAAATGATAAGTTAAATCTCGATACACCATATTTTGAGTCCTTTGATTTGTAGATAGAATGATCCCTATGTGATTGCCTTGATTCTCTCTTTCACTCTTTTTATCTTCATCTCTTTTCTTCTTTAATCATTGTGTTACATGTTGTAGGAGATTAATTTTGTGTTAATTCTCTAACATGTCTGACACATACATTGTTATTGACCGACGTCATATAGGTATGACTTCTACATAGGACCGACCCAATTATATCGGAGACCCCATTCTAATTACAAAAATATGTCCAATTTTTTTAAACATAATTATAATAATTAAAAAAAATATCAAAAATACATTTATATATAAATTAAAAATAAATGTAATTATAATTATTTTGAGTTTTGATCAATCTTGATTTTTGTATGTATTGAGTTTTTATCATAATATTTATTTCGATTATTGAGTTTTTCTAATAACATTTTATTTATTTTTATTAATATTTATAAAAAAATTGAAAATTTCAAAAATTTGGGTCCTCTAATATTTGGGACCCTGTGCTACAGCACATGCTGCACATGGACAGGGTCGGCCCTGCTTCTACATAAGCCTACTTATGATTGCTTAACATAGTGCTAAATTGTCCCGACATAACTAATTGACCACTAACTCCTAACATTACTTTGTGCTCTTTACATTATTTCCATTTTATTCCTGCCACTTAATTCAAGTCATTTAGTTTATGTAATTTAATTTTATGTCATTTACTTAATGCACTTTAATTTCATGTCCTATTAATCATCATATCATTTCATACTCTACTCATCTTGTCTTATTCATCTGTTGTTTCTTATCTTGTTTGGTTTATTTGCTTGTTAATCTTAATGAATCAAAATATGATAAAGTAACTGGTACATAATCTTAACCTTATGTCTGACCTGGAGTGTTGAAGATCTCTCTGGACTTTGGAATTTGACTTAGGATTTAGGCCATTTTCTTGAATTTGAGTGACCTTGGACCCATGGACCTTGTGGACACTTTGACTTGCCTTTGTTCCTATTGAGCTTTTGAGCTTGTGTTTTATTTCATCTGCTTTATGCCTCTTGCTTATTGCATTCATCTTCTTAGGCTTAACACATATTTACACCCACAAGGCTTTCTCTTGGGCTACCTAACAATGAGACCTTAGGCTAGTTTTTTATGATCATACATCTTTGTCTACTCATCAATCCTACTCATTTTATTTGGCTATATCAAATTTATATTTGATCTACTAATTACTTCCATTTGTTACATTTCCCCCTTGTCTTTATCAAGTAACCATAAGTCCCTTGGTCACTTGATGTGACTTGCCTTTGTCACTTTGGAGCTTAATTCTTCCAACAAAGATCAAGACCCTCAGTGGACTACAACTTTCTTCAGTAGCCAACCATCTGAATCATCCCCACAAGTATCTTTGGGAATCTGCCTCAACAACACGTTAGTCTTTGACTAGGATTGTATGCCATGAGCCTTAAGCAATAGAGAATTATGAGAGGGGATTTTCCCTACACTTGTCTAGAATATATCTGAGTACGGGACGAATGACCCAGTTGCTCAGAGTATTTTCCTCTATTCATAGACTAGTGCATTTCTAGTCAATTCACTAACAAGTCTGCAACTAGCCTCGTGGCTCCTCTTATCTCTATTTCTTGGTTTTGACACCACCTTCTTTTTGGGATACACCTTATGACCATTCCCCCATTCTTGGTTATGACACCATAATTCAGGGATACACCTTCTTGGTCATTCCCCATTTCTTGGTTTTAACATTTTTCCCTTACCATGTTAGACACAATGCTTTGGTAAGACCCTTGTCATATAAGTCTCAGGCTTTGACAAGTTCCTGTTTTTCTTCCCTTACCATGTTAGAGCTAGTGCTTTGGTAAGGCCCTTGTCATGTGAGTCTCAGGCTTTGACAAGTTCATTCTTTTCCTCCCTTACCATGTTAGACCTAATGCTTTGGTAAGATTCTTATCATGTGAGTCTCAAGCTTTGACAAGTTCCTGGTTTTTCTTACTTACCATGTTAGACCTAGTGTTTTGGTAATACCTTTGTCATGTGAGTCTCAGGCTTTGACAAGTTCCTTATTTTTCTTCCTTACCATGTTAAACCCAGTGCTCTGGTAAGACCCTTGTCACGTGAGTCTCAGGCTTTGATAAGTTCCTGCTTTTCTTCCCTTACCATGTTAGACCCAGTGCTTTGGTAAGACCATTGTCAAGTGAGTCTCAGGATTTGACAAGTTCCCGCTTTTTCTTCCTTACCATGTTAGACCCATTGCTTTGGTAAAACCCTTGTCATGTGAGTATCAGGATTTGACAAGTTCTTTCTTTTTCTTCATTACCATGTGAGTATCAGGCTTTGACAAGTTCTTTCTTTTTCTTCATTACCATGTTAGACTCAGTGCTTTGGTAAGACCATTGTCATGTGAGTCTCAGGCTTTGATAAGTTACTTATTTTTCTTCCTGACCATGTTAGACCCAGTGCTTTAGTAAGACCCTTGTCATGTGAGTCTCAGGCTTTGATAAGTTCTTGCTTTTCTTCCTTACCATGTTAGACCTAGTGCTTTGGTAAGACCCTTGTCATGTGAGTCTCAAGCTTTGACAAGTTTCCCTTCTCTTTGGTTTGAACACCCCCTAATCATATCTTTTTATCAGTCTCTGTTCTCCGAACTACAGAGCTCTGACTTCCTTATTGCATTATGAGGATACGTAGGGATGGGGATGTGAATCCTTGGCGAGCACCTTTCTCCATCCTTCTTTCCTCTCCCCCTTTATTTATTTGGTTCCACGAACTATGAGGCTCTGACTTTTTCATTTCACCATGAGAATACGTAGGCATGAAGGCCACAATCCTCCTCGAGCACTCTTTTTCTAACCCTTTTTCTGTTTTGCAGGTACATGAAGATTATAACACCCATCCAAGCAAGAGCATTCAAAATGGACGCCTTGGAGTACCATGGATGTGAAGGGTTATAATACCTTCTTTTTGCATAACCAATTCCTTACACATTTCTATTTTTCCCTTTGGGTTTTATCGGTATTTTCCCATTCCCTCTCTTTTGGGATAAATAAAGTTTGGAGGCGACTCTGTTGTACCTTCGAGCATGCGATGCATTCAGTGGGCATATTTCAACTAGCTTCACATGACCCCAATCAATTCCTCCAAAATCAAAAGACACAAAACATGAATTTAACATTGAATCATATTATCACAACCATCAACATTTTACAACACCTACTTTCATCATGATTAATACCAATTCACCAACAATTTCAACAACAATTTCATCATAAATCATGAATACAACTCAAGCATTCAAACATTCATTAATGAAATAATTTTATACATGCATATTGATGATAATTCAACATAGACTAGGTCATAGAAACACATGTAGACATATAATCAACCAACAAATTCTAGATTTCTATCACAGAATAATTCATCAAAGCAAATCATGGAACCCTAGTGAGAGTAAGGACCTTTATTCTCTACCCCATCATGCAATACACACATATTGAGATCCCTTTCTCACCCTTTACCTTAGATTTCCATCAACCATGGAAAAATAAGAAATTCATATGGATTATTTCTTCAAAAACCTAGCTCTCTTCCAATTGCTCTTGTTCTTCTTGCCTCTTTGTTTTCACGTACTGACAAAAGTTCTTCCTAACCTAATTTTCTCCCAACTTTTAGAATATATATGATTCTAATTACTCTTGCTTAATTATTATTATTTCCCTTCAATTTTTCAACTTTTCTCCTCTCACCTCATACTTTCCTCAATTCACACAATTGGCCAAATTCTTCCTATTTACCAATTTTCTCAATTTATTTCTATTATAATTGAAATGCTTATTATTATAATTATTCTTTAATTTATTCTACCAAGCTACTACATTCTCACCACACCCTACCATTACCATTCCCCAATAACACATATAATTACATAATTTTATTTAAGGGGACACTAATTAATATATGATTAAATAATAATTCTAAATAATTCAATTAAATAAATTAACCGGATTTAGGCTATTATAGTAGGGGATAATGGTAGGGGGTATGAGGTAAAATTTTCCATATGTCAATATCTTTGAGTAACTGTTAAGGCTAGACATATATGGAGAAATACTAGATTAGCATGTCATGTATGACACTCTTTACCAATTGAACTCTACCAACAATGGATAAAAGAGAGGTATTTTAAGATGACAGTTTATAAGGCCTTTGGCTTTCCTTTTAAGATAGGGATACCAATGTACAAGAAATCCATAAAACCAGTTTAGAATATAAGTAAGTTAGCTATATTATGGAATATTTTAGGAGAAATGGTTCCAACAAAGATGAAGGACTTCATGGGGTGGACCACCTGAACATACATTTCTGTATATCTTTGAAAAAGATATAAAAAGCTTCAATGTTTCCAAATTTTCCTTTGCAAAAGATCAAGATGTCATATGCACATAGAATATGTGAATCGGCCTTACGATTTCTTGAATCATTGGTAAGATGGATAAAACATTTATTCGAAAGCATAGAGATAGATTTACTAAGAAAGCTTTAATCTGAACAACACCTTGGCTTCGTAAGAATATAGAGAATGTCACCTTGTCTCACTTCTCTCAAAAAAGAGAAATAACTCTTCTGGCCGTTAGTGATAGGCAATGAGAGAATGACTAAATTTAGGATCAAATCAGTCTAGTGACATAATTTCTTACGGAGCCAAAGATTTGAGCACTTTAAGGATGAATCTTTAACACAAAGTATCAAAAGCTCTAGTAATCTTTATCTTAAATGCGCACTTCCCATCAAAATATTTATGATGCAACAAATGTATGGCTTTAGAGGTTAAATATAAATAGTATCTCATTTTCATATCAATAATGAAATCTCTTTTCTCAAAATATATGCTAGAAAGTATTGAGACTAACTTTTCTATCAATAATACTCAGCAACTGAATGACCATAGTTATCACATAGTTGACAATTAGTTTAATTACCAGTTGAAGTGTGGCCTCTACCATGAGTTATACCATGATACTTTCAAGATCTACCCCGAGTACAAGAAAAAATATCACTCACACCACATGTTTATTGATTTGTATGTGGGATCTTCAGATGTCTTCAGATACAGAGTTTCCAGAGTCTTCAGATGACAGATTCTGTGAGTGATTCTTTTAGACATCTTTATCTTCAGCGCCAGAAAGAATATCTTTAACTCCGAGTCAGCTGTTCTGGACTTTGTGTAATGTCATATGTTGTTTCATCAGATTCAGTTTTCGTTAGAGTCCTGCACACTTAGAGAATTTTATTAGGGTACCAAAATGTTTCACTCTTTGTTATCATCAAAACTTAGAGATAAATTGCAGAACCAAAATCTTGTTCTAACAGATAAGACCTTAGAATATTGATTCATTCAGCTTTTGTCCATGTAATGCATTTCATCTTCTTCATGTTTGCATGTTATTGTATTTAGTTATCTGTCTTAGAGGTTATGTTGAACAAATTTGGCTATGTAATTTACTAAATTTCTTTTTCTAGCTTTGTGCCTTATTTATGACCATATTTCTTACATTAACTTCATTTTATGTGAATGGTTGTTGAAGTTAATCTAATGCAAAGAGGTTGATTACGTACTTATGAATATATTTTTTTTTGGTTGACCTTGTCCTTGTCTCTTTTTGATGTTTTCAAAGTGGGAGAAACAATGGAAACACACAACTTATGACTATGATAGAAGATTTTTAAAGGAATGCATAAAATCAGGGGGAGGATGTCTATCAAAGTATGTGATATATGAAAGATTGCGCCACATTTTGCCATCATAAAAAAGGGTGAGTATGTGAGGTCAAAGGTTCTTAGTCCTTGTTTTAATGATGTCAAACCTTTTAGTAGCTCATACTGTGTACTTTGGATGGTGTCATCATATCGTAGAGTGCATTCATTCTATAACATGCTCAAAGTAAAAATTTAATGTGTCTATGCATATAGGAGCACCTCATATATGTCAATAATGCACTTGATCATTGTCAATACCTTAGGTCCATAAGAGAATGGTTTGGATTAACCAAAATACATCTTAAAAACTTATTTTTAACCATTTAAGAAAATTGAGTCGACTCATGCCTTGGAGAGGTCGACTCATTCATGCATATCATATTCTGTGTAACTCACGGGTCTGATCAGGTCGACTCATTCCTGGAAAAACAAGATGAGTCGACTCATCCACCTGTTGTGTCGACTCATAACCTGTTCTTATTTGAATCATGTTGCTACAGGTCTGAACATGTCGAGTTATAGGTCGACTCATTTCTGGAAAAACAAGATGAGTCGACTCATCTCCTGTTTGAGTCGACTCTTCGCCTATTTTAATTGAGTTGTTTTGCTGTAGGTTTGAACAGGTCGAGTGCCCAGTGTGAGCAGGTCGAGTGGTCGTTATTTTTACTCATTTTTCTGCTGTGTATTTTTTCAAAAAATTGTGTTGTGTTTTTGACTTGGTCTATGCATCATATATGTATTCTAGAGTCTCTTTTTCAACCCCCAACAAGAAAAGTGAAAGATATACACTAAAGTTCCTCTTCATCTTCATTCTTCATTGCATGTTTCAACAATTACACATAACAATTTTTGTTGATCATAATGCATTGTTGTGGTGATAACGTCCAAATAGGATTGTGTATCTTGATTTGGATAGAGGCTTTGAGTGGGTTTTCCTTGAATAAAATCGTAGGGTTTTGTCCTCCAAGAATTGGGGTTTTTTGCATAAATCTTTGCTTCATAGATTCAGTTGAGTGAAAGGTTTGAAGAACGGTGGGTTCATTCGAAAAAGTAATGGTAACCGGAGGATTGTCAAGAAAGGTTTGGGTTCAAGTGTGGCGCGATCGAAATCAGCTGAGCTAGAGTTTTGGAGAACTTAGAGTTCTTGTAATAAGATAGTTACAATCGGAGGTTTGTTCAGAATGTTTGAAGCACTTGGTTCAACTCGAATCAAGGGGAGAGAAGTAAATAGGATATGCAACAACACTTAGGTTTGCTTGGAGATGATCATTTCTTCTCTTATATAAACTTTGCAATTTGATAATAAATATCTCAATTCTAGTTTTAGAATTGGGGGAAGACGTACCCTAAGCGAGAATGACAAGGGAACTGCCTAAATAAATCTGGTGTTGTTCTCTCTTTCTCTAACTCTTTAAATTCTGCATAAATTAAATCTTATGTGAAATTAATTGGAAACTTCATCTCGCTTATTGTTGTGCATTAAAGTTGTTTGATAAATTGTTGCAATCACTTTGGTTGCAATTAAGAAAAATTCTACACAATTAATTTAAGTGAAATTAAGACTTTGTGTAGTGTGCTAAATTCTAAATGCTGATCTATTCAACCCCCCTTCTAGATAGGTATTATCGTCTAAAATAAATTAAACATCATTTGCTCAGAATTGAAGGTGAACACTGCCCAAGCTTTGCTAGCCATTGCCATAACCTCACACCATAGAATTCTTTGAAGATTTCTTGAGAAATCGAGTTTTTGTTCAACTCAAGTTTGTGAACAAAAACTCCAAAGATTCATTCCCTTTTCCACCCCATTAAGTTTCTACAAGCAAGAGGAAGAGAAAGCACGAAGAATTGCATCAAGAACAAAGTTTAGAAGCAGCTCAGAGAAGGTGAATTTCTCAAAACTTAATCTCTTTGATTCTCCCACTACACTCTAGATCTAAACTGAATCTTGTGTTGGTTGAAGTCCTACCAACATAGGAAACATGACTGAGTTATTTTGAGCTTGATTCGAAGCAACTCAGGTTGAACACCTCTAGTTTGATCTTCACTTTTCTAATTATAGAGTGAGACATGGGACAAACAGAGGTCATATTCGTGATCCTTGCAATTTTTCATTTAAAATGATGTTAGATCCATAAATTTATGGGCAAGTTTGATCTTGATAGTCCGGTTACCCTCACCAGAGAAGAAGACCGGAGCTAGGGCTCCGGTGGTGGCGTGGCAAGACCCTCACCCTTGGATCTCTCTTCCATCTTCTAATCTGAGCTTTTGTTTGTGATTACTGTAGCGGGGTATTCGTTACCTTTAGATTTTTATTGACTAAATCAAAAGTAAATCATACAATTCGAGTCTCCACCGCACTTCTATTTATCCAAAGGAAAGGTTAGAAAGCAAACAAAAACCGAGAAGTTTTATCAAATCAAAAACTAATAAAAATGTCAGAGATCTGGGTAAGGGGGTTGGTTATGCAATGGGAAGGTTTTAAGCACCCAAAACATCCTAGGTACTCCTAGGGAGCCCTTTTCACAATTGTTGTAAGGTAGGTTGGTATTTGTGAAAATTATTTGTGCAAACATGATTGAGGAGATGAGAGAAGAATGTACAAATTATTTGCAATTTTGTGTTTGAATGGATAAACCCATTCCTACGTACCATCTTAAAAAGGTAGGATCAAAACCTCGTAGTTCGGGGTAAAAATCTCAAAAAAAAAGTTGGTGAATTGATTGGTCAAAAGCCTTAAGGTCTTTTGTTATCAAAGGGAGAAAACTTAACCTAAAACCACAAATCCACCATGTGAGGAGAGCTTCAACATGCTAGTGAGGGGTTAACCCTATAATAAGCATGGAAGACTTATTGTCCATCACTAAGGATACAGGTGAGTATTATATCATCCACTAAGATAACTCAAACCTAATAGATAATGTTTATGAAAAGCTTTTGGCAAAAGTGGCCATTGAAACCACAAAAACAATTGAGTGAGTTATATTTACCAATGAAAAGTATTTACAAAATATGGTCAAAGTTGACTTAGAATTCAATTCAAAATAAGTGTTATGAAAAGAAGTTTGAAAAATCAAAAGCATAGTGCTTAGGTTTCTAATTTTGAAAACAAATGTTAATGTTTGCACAAAAGTTTGGCTTGGGTTAGAGTGGAGGGAAGAAGAAGAATGGCTAAGTCCTAAACATACAAAGATGAAGGAAGAGAAATAAAACCACAATGGAGTTCCCTTCTTGAGATCATAGTGATGATCCAAGTTGTTCCCTTTCCTTTGGAATAGCAAGCAATAAGCAAATAACTCAAGCAATCAAGCAAACAAGAAGGCTCCTAGGAATCTTCCAACGGCTTTTGTATCTCTCACTTTGGATGCTCATGACAATGGTTCTTCTACTTGGCTCAAATTTGGGATCCCTAGCACAAGAACACCCAAATAAAAAAGTTCCACAATGCAATAAAAAAAATGGACAAGAGGGAGTTTAGAATTAAGTCATTTCCAAGTCTTCTTCAAGATTAAGCATTCTAAAGGCATGAGGCCTAGTTGCTCTTTGACATTTTTTCTTCTTTTATAGCATTCTAAAGGCATGAGGCCTGGTTTCTCTTTGACTCCATTTAGCATAAGGAATGTCCTAAAGTCTAAGTCCTTGGTCCATTTGTATTTGGTTCACACAATCAAAACAAAACAAGCACAATAGTATATACACAATAATGTGCTCAAGTGAGCAAAAGGCAAATTGCATTAACATAAACTTGAGCTCAAGTGAGCAAAGGGCAAAAACAAATGAAATAATATGCAAGAATATTAAATTGCATTAAAGTAAATTACAAGAATTAAATGACTTGAATTAAAAGTTAATGGTCAATAGTTAGTGTTAATGTGCCATAAGGTAATTTAGCGCTATGTTAAGCAATCGTAAGTGGACTAATGTAGTAGTCACACCTATCTGAGGCTGGTCAATAAAAATATAGGCAACAAACACAAGTTAGAGACCTTGACTAGTAAGCCAAGCTCCTACAACTTGCCATGCCAAAAGAAAAGAAGAATGATCTTGTATTGATCTAGATTTTTTGCTTGACCAAGAAGTAACCTATCCTTAATGCAAAGTCATTCATTTGATCTATGATCAAGATGAATTATATTTGAATCAAGGAAGGTTAAGCCTCCCATATGTCAAGGCTAACCACCAATATTTAACTCATTGATCAAAAGGGAAAAGATGAGGTTTTTTTACAAAAATAACCCATTTTTTCAAGAAAAATCCCAAAATACCCCTAGTTTCAAAAAATATCCCAAAATACCTCACTTTTAGGAGGAGTCGCCAATTGAATTGGAGACTCCTCTTAAAACTTGAATGGAGGCGCCAATTGGATTGGCTAGGGCAGGTGCCCTAGCCAATCCAATTGGCGCCCCTATGTAGGTTTTAAGAGGAGTCACCAATTCAATTGGAGACTCCTCTTAAAATGCATTTTTTTTGTGTTTTATGGTATAAGTGAAAGATAAATTTGATATTTTTAAAAGTGGGGTATTTTGGGATTTTTTTTGAAACTAGGGGTATTTTGGGATTTTCCTTGAAAAAGTGGGTTATTTTTGTAAAAAAACCAAAAGACGAAGAAGAAGATGAATAAGAATGTACATGAATTGAAATTCAAATGAGATATCCAACACACATTGATCAAACATGAATATAATCAAAGTCAATCAATGGTAAACAGAAGTAAGATGCAGTTTAGAAGTCAAGAAACAAATAAAATATTTTTGGTATTTTTGAAAATTAAAATAATACTTGAATTAAAATAAACAATTAAAGGTCAAACTTCAAATCCGTTTCAAATCAACTTTAAAAGTCCAAATGGATCATCATAAGTTCAACAAGGTCAAAGAAAGTTTGACAAAAAATTTCAGCATTTTTAGAAACCAGAAACTATTTTTAAACAATAAAAAATGAATAAAAAACAACCTAATTGAACTAAAATCTCAAATGCATCTCAAACCAATTAATAATTTGATGAGAATATTTTTCATAGATTCATCATGATTCAAAGAGGTTAAGAAAATATTTTTTCATTTTTTGAATATTGGAAACTATTTAAAATGAATTAAGAATAATCAGAAAAGAGAAAATTCACAAAAAATATCAAATGACCAAATAAAAAATATTAAAAATCATTTTCAGAAACTAGAATTAAAAAGGGAAAAAATGCAATTGGTCCCATATTTTTTGGAATTAAAATGAAAGAGTTATGAATTTTTGAAATAAAATGAAATAAACAAAATAAAAATGAAAAATCAGAAATTAGGAAAATTATGGCGCGTTGGATCAACCTCATTAAATGAGGTGGCACATACAAGGGAGGAGAGATGCGCGCGCACGAAAGGGATCAGTCAGCTGAGAAACACAAGGAATTAAAAAAGTCATAAGATCTGAAGGCCACGATTTAAATTGGAAACTCAATCAGACGGCCTAGATTCAATCTGGCAACGGGGATGGTGGTGTACACCACCGTCTTCTCCGGCGAGTGTCTCAACTCCGGTGGAAGTTGCAGGTCCAAAAATCTTAACAAAAATGGGCGATCCTCATATCATTGGAAAGCACCCCCTGTGCCATTGGTTTTCACTCTAGATCCTCATAGGAAGAGAAATCAGAGATGGAAAATAATGGAGTTCAAACTGAACTTGATGGATTTACAAAATTAAATACACAATTCAATTGCCTCTTATGAGAGGACTTCAGAGGAGCCAATAAACACAAGAAATGAGCAAGAATCAGTGAGTTTCGAATTGAAAAAGTTTGGATATCAACCTTTGAAATGCAGATCTATGGAGCACGATCTCTCCCAATTCTTGATAGCAACTTGTTCTTGAGATGGAAATAGGGCTAGGCTAAGGAATTAGAGTCCAATAATCAACCAAGGAAGTTGAAAATTGGATCTGAAAAATTGAAACGAAATTGCAAAATTCCTTTTGAGTGAGGTTTGGATTGATTTCTACAACATATAAGGCGCCTTGAGGCTGAGAAATGGTGAAGCTAAGCACCTCTATTTATAGCAAATGCTAATGGAAACAAGGCAAATTTCATGTGCATGTGTGATGAGGGCCTCCATGCATGGGCCTGTACAGGCGCATGGGAGGCCCAAATGCAAATGATTTGGCATGCTGAGATGTAATTGAGCTTAAATGGATGTGCACATGTAATTGAATTGGAGTGTGCATGGAGTTTTAACAATGTTTCCATAAAGGCACATAAATCTTCCCTCCTTCGAAAATGCATCTTACTAAAATGAAACATGGCCTTGTGGGTAATGGTTGGAAAGGACATGACATGAGAAACAATTGTTATGTTGAACACAAATCCATTTGGAATTGGGAAATTAATGAAAACAGGCCTTGAAGTTCAATGTACAAAACATGTTCATGTGAATTTTGCCAAAATGGACCAACTTCAAGCCCTTCTGTTTCAATGATTCAAGCCTCAAATGACAAAACCTTCAACGTAAAGGTTGTATAACTTTTCAAGACAATCAATTTGGACTTAAATTTGGCATCATTTGGATTTTTGATGAGAAAGTTATGGGCACTTGAAGTTGGACTTTTTCACATTTCAATGACTTTGGTCCAAAGTGACCTATAATGTTTTGTATTATCACATGTGTTTATTTTAGGATTATGAAAATTTGTTAAACATAAAAAATGAATTATAAATCTTAAAATTTCCAATGCATTTGATCCCACCTCAAAATCTTGAAAAATGAGTGAGTTAGGTCCTTGGGAAGTTGACCCACAATTAGGGTTTCAGTCAAAATGACCTATAATATTTTGAAATGGATGATGACCTTACAAGCTTCAAATCAATTTTTGATGAACACGAAAGTTGTTCATATGGTTCTTAAGAACATTGTTGCTCTTGGGGTCATCATCATTTGACAAACACATCAAACGTTAGGTCTCAGTGTACTTCAAAATAGTCAGATGAATTGATTGATCAACTTCTCAAGTCCAAACTTCAAACCTTGATGAATGCATGATTGAGGACACTCAAATAAGCTCAAATATGCATGAAATTATGAATGAAATAAATTCCCTTGATTATTTGATCATGGGTTGAGGTTGCTTCATGAGCAAGGCACAATCAATGTATAGCTGGATTAGGGTTTCCTTGGGTAACAATCCTCAAGCCCCTTGATTTATCTTGATCAAATTGACAAATTGAGATACTTGGGAGGAATATATGATGATTGAGAGCTTTGTGAACCATTGTCATGCTTGCTTTCACCTTCACCTGGCCATTCTTTGAGCACAGGGGCCTCCTAGGAGCCTTGGATCTTATGATTGCTCAAGCTACAAAACAAAAGATGTTAGTGACATTTTTTTGTGCTTTTGGTTAGTAAACAAAAATAAGAAAAGAAATAATATACAATTTAAGCATGCTTGGTGGTCTCAAACCACTCACACAAATCCCAACCCAAGGGTTAAGGAGCCAAGATGCTATGTGTAACACCCCGAATTAAATAAGAGGATTATTTAATTAAGTTAATAATATATTTAATAATTTAATTACATAAATTGAATTATTGGATTATTATTATTATTATTATTATTATTATTATTATTATTATTTGGAATAATAATTAGTGGAAAATATATAAGTTGGAATAAGAGAAAAAGGGTTCATTGTTGGTAAAGAGTTTTCACGTGAAACAGAGAAGCGGCTGAAAGGTGAAAAGTGGAGAAAGAGCAAAGGTTGAAGAACGGAAAAGCTTGAAGTTTAGAGACTGCCGAATTATCTCAGGTAAGGGGGGTTTATCGTCGTTTGATGGGTATTATAGATTAGCATGTCATGGGTAGTGATAAGCCGTTGAATTGACCCTAATTGGGATTGTGAATGCTGGAAAATTTCGTTGGATGAAACTGTGTTTAGGCTGTAATTGAATATGTGTTTGGGTTAGTTGTGAATTTCCGAACGTATAGCTTTTTACGGAATTGGAATCGGAGGTCCGGAAGTCCTCCAACGGCGGAAAATGCGGAGAACTCTGCATTCTGCCTTGTGTTAGCGCAGGAACTGCTGTTTTGTCCGCGTTAACCGGTTAACCCAGGGCGTTAACCGGTTAACACTGTTATATTTTGTGAAAATGTGCTGTTTTGCCTGCGTTAACCGGTTAACCCAGGGCGTTAACCGGTTAACACTGTTGCGTTTTGCCAGAAAATGTATTTTTGTCCTGCGTTAACCGGTTAACCCAGGGCGTTAACCGGTTAACACTGTTGGAAATTAGAAAAATTGGTATTTTAATGTTGTGAACGTAATTGGTGATTGGCCTATTTTAGTTGATTGCGAGGAATAATTTTGTTGGGTTTATGTTATGAAATGTTGATCCAAATATGTTGATCAGTTGTGTTAAAGTTGTTGAAAATACTGAGTTGGAGGCTTGATGAGCCAAAGTTGATTATAAGTTGATTTTTGTTGAAAACGTTGTTGTGTTGATATTATTATTATGTTGTTGACAGTTTAAAGTCGTGTATGCCATGTACATTCATATGCATTAAGTCGGAGCTTTGCTCACACCACGTTGGCCTGGATTGGCAAAATTTTAAGTTGAAAGTTGAAGGCTTATGCCTTGATGCCCACTAAAATGGCAATGATTTTAAGTTGGGAGTTTTACTCCGAATGGTACCACATGCATGACGAGTCGAGTCTCATTAGAGTTGCATTCTGTTGGGTTGTTGTATGTGTATCAGTGGTATTGATCTTGAGTATGTATATGAGTTGTGTTGACATTGGGTGATTAATGAGTTAAATTACTTAACATAACATGATAATTTATAATGTTTGTTACATCGATTGAGGAACTCACCCTTACAATTATTTTTCAGGTAACGAGCAATGAGTTGAGTAGAAGCTAGTGCTTGGAGTCTAGTGTAGTCTCCGTTATGGGTCATGCTCTGATAGATGTAACATCGGGACGGGATGTTTTAATTGTTTATTGTCGGTTGTTGAACTATTCTTCATGTAATATGTTATACGTTTTAATTGGTTGACATAATTTCTATCCGCTGCGTATTTTTGAAATGTTTTATGGTTGATATAATAAAAGAGCATGACAGATGTTATTTTCGAAGATGTGACACCCTTGTTTTGTGTAATTACTCTGATATATACCTGTTGTTGTTATTAAATATTTGGGGTATTTTAGAAGGGTGTTACATTAGTGGTATCAGAGCAGGTCGGTCTGTCCGGCCAGTTGTCGTGTCGTTACTGTCTAACAATTGTGTATTGTTACCAATCTAACTTTAAGTTGTGTTGTATTGATAAGTTGAAATGGCTGGAAGGAATGACGCTGCAATGGCTGCCGCAATGCAAGCAATGGCACAAGCGGTGCAGAACTTGCCAAATGCTGGTGGGGATGCTGGATCACGTAGCTTGGCGACTTTTCAAAGGGAGAATCCGCCGGTGTTTAAAGGGAAGCATGATCCAGATGCAGCCTTGGGATGGTTGAAAGAGATTGAGAGAATCTTCCGTGTTATGGATTGCACTCCAGCTCAGAAGGTTCGGTATGGTACTCACATGCTAGCAGTTGAAGATGATGACTGGTGGCTAGAGACTCACGAGAGACTGACCGTGGCAGGTGAAGACATTACTTGGGATGTATTCCGTAGGGAATTTCTGAGAAAGTATTATCCGGAAGATGTCCGTGGTAAGAAGGAAATCGAGTTCCTTGAGCTGAAGCAAGGAAACATGTCTGTCACCGATTATGCTGCGAAATTTGTGGAGCTGTCCAAATTTTATCCTCATTACACTGGTGCTGGTGCTGAATTTTCAAAGTGCATCAAGTTCGAGAACGGATTGCGCTCTGAAATTAAGAAGGCTGTTGGGTATCAGAAGATACGCATTTTTACTGATCTGGTTGATAGCTGCAGGATATTTGAAGAGGACAATAATGCTCATTACAAGATTGTCAGTGACCGCAAGGGAAAGCAGCATCAAAACCGTGGCAAGCCGTATGATGCTCCAGTGGGAAAAGGGAAACAAGGAGCTGCTCCGGCTCAGAGGACTGGTAGGGGAGGTGCTCCTGCTGGTATTGTTTGCTTCAAATGTGGTCAGGCTGGTCATAAGAGTAATGTATGCACTGCTGAAGTAAAGAGGTGTTTTCGCTGTGGTAAGACTGGTCATGCAATGGCTGATTGCAAGCACAAGGAAATGATTTGTTTTAATTGTGGCGAAGAAGGGCATATTGGAAGTCAGTGTCAGAAGCCAAAGAAATCTCAGACTGGGAAGGTGTTCGCATTGACCGGAACTCAAACCTCCTGCGAGGACAGACTTATCCGAGGTACATGTTTCATAAATGGTACTCCTTTAATTACTATTATTGATACCGGTGCTACCCACTGTTTTATTTCTGCTAACTGTGCTCGAAGACTGGGTTTAAAATTGTCCGCTTTGGATGGTGAATTGATTGTTGAGACCCCAGCTAAGGGATCAGTAACTACTTCTTTGGTATGTTTAAAATGTCCTTTGTCGATCTTCGATAAAGATTTCTATGTTGATTTAGTATGTTTGCAGTTGGATGGGATGGATGTAATTCTTGGTATGAACTGGTTAGAGTATAATTATGTTCATATAAACTGTCATCATAAGTCGGTGAGGTTTTCCACTCCTGAAGAGGAAGGAGTTGACTTATTACCTTTCAGAGAATTGCGAAAATTGATGAAAGAGGGAGCTCAGATGTTTTCTTTGATGGCGACGTTGTCGGTTGAGAGTAAAGCTAAGATTGAGGAACTGTTAGTGGTGAAAGAATTCCCTGAAGTTTTTCCTGATGAAATTCCTAGTGTGCCGCCAGAGAGGGAAGTTAAATTTACTATTGATCTGATACCTGGTACTAGGCCTGTTTCGATGGCACCGTATAGAATGTCGGCATTTGAATTGTATGAATTAAAGAAGCAATTGGAAGACTTACTTGAGAAGAAGTTTATAAGACCAAGTGTGTCCCCGTGGGGAGCTCCAGTGTTGCTAGTAAAGAAGAAAGATGGTAGTATGAGGCTTTGTATTGATTATAGACAATTGAATAAAGTAACGATCAAGAATAAGTATCCACTACCGAGAATAGATGATTTGATGGATCAATTAGTGGGTGCTTGTGTGTTCAGTAAAATTGATTTGAGATCGGGCTATCATCAGATCAAAGTGAAAGATGAAGACATCCAGAAGACAGCGTTCAGAACTCGGTATGGACATTATGAGTATTCTGTGATGCCTTTCGGTGTGACTAATGCGCCGGGAGTATTTATGGAATACATGAATCGTATTTTCCATACTTATCTGGATCATTTTGTGGTAGTATTTATTGATGATATTTTGATTTACTCTAAGTCCGAAGGAGAGCACCAGGAACATTTGAGATTAGTATTGGAGGTTTTGAAAGATAAGAAATTGTATGCGAAGTTGTCCAAGTGTGAGTTTTGGTTAAGAGAAGTCAGTTTTCTCGGCCATGTAATTTCAGGAAAGGGTATTGCTGTAGATCCTTCCAAGGTAGAAGCTGTATTGCAGTGGGAAACTCCTAAGTCGGTTACCGAGATTAGAAGCTTTTTGGGATTAGCTGGATATTATAGAAGATTTATTGAAGGATTTTCTAAGTTAGCACTTCCGTTGACTAAATTAACTTGCAAAGGTAAAGCTTTCGTGTGGGATGTTCAGTGCGAAGAGAGTTTTAATGAATTAAAGAGGAGGTTGACGTCGGCGCCGGTTTTGACTTTGCCAAATCCGGGGGAACCGTTTATAATTTACTGTGATGCTTCGTTGATGGGTTTGGGAGGTGTGCTCATGCAAAATAATAAAGTAATTGCTTATGCGTCGCGACAGTTGAGAATTCATGAAAAGAACTATCCTACGCATGACCTTGAACTTGCTGCTGTAGTGTTTGCGCTAAAACTTTGGAGGCATTACCTTTATGGTTCCAGATTCGAAGTTTTCAGCGATCATAAAAGTTTAAAGTATCTATTTGATCAGAAAGAGCTGAACATGAGACAACGTAGGTGGTTCGAATTGCTTAAGGATTATGATTTCGGTTTGAATTATCATCCAGGAAAAGCAAATGTTGTGGCCGATGCTTTAAGTAGAAAGACCTTGCATGTGTCAGCAATGATGATTAAGGAGTTGGAATTAATTGAGCAATTTCGGGATATGAGTTTGGTTTGCGAAGTAACACCGCAGAGTGTGATGCTAGGAATGCTAAAGATTAATAATGATTTTATGGATAGTATCCGAGAGGCACAGAAATTGGATGTGAAATTAGTAGATATCCTTAATCGTTGTGGTCAATCAGAGAAGAGTGACTTTACGGTTGATGCGAGAGGTGTGTTGAAATTAGGGGAAAGAATTTGTATTCCTGACGACGCAATTTTGAAGAGAAGTATTCTAGAGGAGGGTCATAGAAGCAGCTTGAGTATTCATCCAGGAGCTACTAAAATGTATCAGGATTTAAAGAAATTATTTTGGTGGCCCGGAATGAAAGAAGAGGTGGCTCGTTTTGTGTATGCGTGCTTAACTTGTCAGAAGTCGAAGATTGAGCATCAGAAGCCTGCTGGGTTGATGCAACCGTTGGACGTTCCAGGATGGAAATGGGATAGCATTTCTATGGACTTTGTAACGGGGCTGCCTGCTACCTTACGAGGGCATGATTCGATTTGGGTGGTCGTTGATAGGCTCACGAAGTCGGCTCACTTCATACCTATTAACATCACTTACCCAATTGCGAAGTTGGCAGAGATTTACATCCGAGTAGTTGTAAAGTTGCATGGTGTTCCTCTGTGTATTGTGTCGGACAGAGATCCGAGGTTTACATCGGGATTTTGGAAAAGTCTGCAAGATTCGTTGGGATCTAAGTTGAGGTTGAGTTCGGCATATCATCCTCAAACTGATGGCCAAACTGAGAGAACTATTCAGTCATTGGAAGATTTACTGAGGGCTTGTGTTCTTGAACAAGGAGGTTCGTGGGACACTTATCTTCCATTGATCGAGTTCACATACAATAATAGTTACCATTCTAGTATCGGAATGGCGCCTTTTGAAGCATTATATGGTCGTAGATGTAGAACTCCGTTGTGTTGGCACGAATCTGGTGAGGGTGTAGTACTTGGACCAGAGTTAGTTCGAGAAACTACCGAGAAAGTGAAGTTTATCCGCGAGAAGATGAAAGCTTCTCAGAGTAGGCAGAAGAGTTACCATGACAAGCGGAAGAAGGATTTAGAATTTCAAGCTGGTGACCATGTGTTTTTGAGAGTCACGCCGGTGACCGGAGTTGGGAGGGCTTTGAAGTCTAAAAAGCTCACTCCTCGCTTCATTGGTCCGTATCAAATCTTAGAACGGGTTGGAAAAGTTGCTTATCGGATGGCATTACCACCTAATCTTTCGAATTTGCATGATGTATTCCATGTGTCGCAGCTTCGGAAGTATATCTCAGATCCGTCTCATGTGGTTAGTATGGATGATGTGCAAGTGCGAGATAATTTAACAGTAGAGACAAAGCCTGTGCGAGTTGAAGATCGTGAAACAAAGACTCTTCGAGGGAAAGAGATTGGGTTGGTTAAAGTCGTTTGGTTGGGAGCTGCGGGCGAAAGCATGACATGGGAACTTGAGAGTCGGATGAAGGAGTCTTATCCAGAGTTGTTTGCTTGAGGTATGTTTTCGAGGACGAAAACTCTTTTAGTAGGGGAGAGTTGTAACACCCCGAATTAAATAAGAGGATTATTTAATTAAGTTAATAATATATTTAATAATTTAATTACATAAATTGAATTATTGGATTATTATTATTATTATTATTATTATTATTATTATTTGGAATAATAATTAGTGGAAAATATATAAGTTGGAATAAGAGAAAAAGGGTTCATTGTTGGTAAAGAGTTTTCACGTGAAACAGAGAAGCGGCTGAAAGGTGAAAAGTGGAGAAAGAGCAAAGGTTGAAGAACGGAAAAGCTTGAAGCTTAGAGACTGCCGAATTATCTCAGGTAAGGGGGGTTTATCGTCGTTTGATGGGTATTATAGATTAGCATGTCATGGGTAGTGATAAGCCGTTGAATTGACCCTAATTGGGATTGTGAATGTTGGAAAATTTCGTTGGATGAAACTGTGTTTAGGCTGTAATTGAATATGTGTTTGGGTTAGTTGTGAATTTCCGAACGTATAGCTTTTTACGGAATTGGAATCGGAGGTCCGGAAGTCCTCCAACGGCGGAAAATGCGGAGAACTCTGCATTCTGCCTTGTGTTAGCGCAGGAACTGCTGTTTTGTCTGCGTTAACCGGTTAACCCAGGGCGTTAACCGGTTAACACTGTTATATTTTGTGAAAATGTGCTGTTTTGCCTGCGTTAACCGGTTAACCCAGGGCGTTAACCGGTTAACACTGTTGCGTTTTGCCAGAAAATGTATTTTTGTCCTGCGTTAACCGGTTAACCCAGGGCGTTAACCGGTTAACACTGTTGGAAATTAGAAAAATTGGTATTTTAATGTTGTGAACGTAATTGGTGATTGGCCTATTTTAGTTGATTGCGAGGAATAATTTTGTTGGGTTTATGTTATGAAATGTTGATCCAAATATGTTGATCAGTTGTGTTAAAGTTGTTGAAAATACTGAGTTGGAGGCTTGATGAGCCAAAGTTGATTATAAGTTGATTTTTGTTGAAAACGTTGTTGTGTTGATATTATTATTATGTTGTTGACAGTTTAAAGTCGTGTATGCCATGTACATTCATATGCATTAAGTCGGAGCTTTGCTCACACCACGTTGGCCTGGATTGGCAAAATTTTAAGTTGAAAGTTGAAGGCTTATGCCTTGATGCCCACTAAAATGGCAATGATTTTAAGTTGGGAGTTTTACTCCGAATGGTACCACATGCATGACGAGTCGAGTCTCATTAGAGTTGCATTCTGTTGGGTTGTTGTATGTGTATCAGTGGTATTGATCTTGAGTATGTATATGAGTTGTGTTGACATTGGGTGATTAATGAGTTAAATTACTTAACATAACATGATAATTTATAATGTTTGTTACATCGATTGAGGAACTCACCCTTACAATTATTTTTCAGGTAACGAGCAATGAGTTGAGTAGAAGCTAGTGCTTGGAGTCTAGTGTAGTCTCCGTTATGGGTCATGCTCTGATAGATGTAACATCGGGACGGGATGTTTTAATTATTTATTGTCGGTTGTTGAACTATTCTTCATGTAATATGTTATACGTTTTAATTGGTTGACATAATTTCTATCCGCTGCGTATTTTTGAAATGTTTTATGGTTGATATAATAAAAGAGCATGACAGATGTTATTTTCGAAGATGTGACACCCTTGTTTTGTGTAATTACTCTGATATATACCTGTTGTTGTTATTAAATATTTGGGGTATTTTAGAAGGGTGTTACACTATGATCATTGAGGCAAATGCAAATGTACAATGATATGATGCCATGAGGGATCTTAGGTTTAAAATTAGGGTCTTACAGATGCCCCTATTTAAGGTCATTCTATACGAAGAAGTGAAGGTTAAAATCTTCGTCTCGACGAGGTAGAATGGGCTTAAATAATAACAAAGAGGCGAATTTTGGTCCCTAAGAGACCTCATGATGCAAATGTATGTATGCAACAGTTAATACTCTGTGGGGATATATGTCCACAAAGGAAAAAGCAATCAAGAGACTGAAAATCCATATGAGTAATACACTCATAAATGGGGCAGAGACTCTGGGGACTCTAATGGGGAGTAAAAGGGGATAAAATGCGTGAGCAGGTCACGACTTAAAATTGCTGAGAGACACGAATAGATTCCATGAAAATAAATCAATGGAAAGATTTGAGCTGACGCAAAGATGCATGTATTGGGAAATATGCCAATACAGCAGACTATCCACAAAGGATACTTCGGATAAAAATCCGGACACGGATGGGGAAAACCCACCAAAGGGACTCAGGCTGGGAACGTCCACAAAGGACTCATCTGAGGAAGAAACAGATGAGGTATTACCGGTTACTGGGTAATAAGCTCAAAGAGACATGTGATCAAAACACCGGTATAAGGGAGAGAGAACAACACGCTCGGGGAGAATGAATATCTAAGACCGATATAAGGGTGAGAGATATCAATCATCCAAAACACCTGAGGAAGACCTAAAAAGGTATATTTCAACTCAGGAAAATCTGACTCCACAATGGACAAAAGTCATAATAGGAAGCAGAAGGAAGGAACACCAGGGATACCGGTTACTGGGCATATAATAGGTGACCAACCAGACGTGAATTGGAGAATATTTCCAAAACACTCATCATCCGAAAGGAGGGCTGAAAAAGTAGACTCAATTACAGGATGGACATTCGATTCCATAAGGAAATACGAATCTTACTCGACTGGGGAAGAAAAAGACTTCGACTGAAGAGCGCATGAGATATATTATCTATTACCGTCAGAACGTAGATAACATACTCGCATGAAAGATTATCCACAACCGGTCACTGGGTTAATAAAGGATAAATGGACCGAAAAAGAAAGGACATCAGGATACTGAATACTGGGTATAAAATGATGACCAATAAAAGGGGAGAAACGATCATTACCGAACAAGGGTAAATGAAAGATGACTCGCTGGGGATACATTGCCAAAAGGCAATGATCCGGGAGATATATCACCGGTTACTGGGTGGTACACTCAACAGGTGAAGGAATATCAATACCGAATATTGGATAAAGATAACTAACAAAGAGGGGATTACATCTACCAGTTACTGGGTAGAAAACCACAGAAGAGAGTAACTGTCATCGGTTAGGATGAACAAAAATAAGGTTAACTCTGCAAGGGGATAAAGATGGGGTTTACAACTACCGGTATGAGGGTAGAAAACCACAAAAATAGGACTTACAACTACCGGTTATTGGGTAGAAGGCCACAGACTCCGCCGAGGAAAAGATGGACAAATACTGGTTACTGAGCAATCATTCACCTAAACTACAGGGAAGTGCAAAGGGAAATAACAAGAGGAGTCAATCTAGGAACGAACTAGAGAGACACAATGAACAAGACTCAACCCAATAAGGATATAACTCAGGGGAGTAATTCCATCCCAATCCACATTTTGGGAGGAAACTGAAACAATAATCATCCACGAGGACATAACTCAGTGGGGAATATGGAAGAAAGGATAGACACTTTTTGCCTATGGGGCCGACTCTATGTGGAGAGATCAGACACCAACATCTGCTTGGGGAAATATATATCACCAAATAGCAGGAGGCAACAAACAAAGATATATGGTAAGGAATGCAATATGAATATTGAATGTTTATAATTATGCATGTATATGCGTAGTTTATGTATGATTGATGCTGACAAATAGACATTTCTAACACAAACATGTCCAAGAATCAATGGACAAACATCCGGTACTACATCTCAAAAGAGAAAGCCAGACCCACTAGGGAAACTCCCAATCTGATGGGGGGCAAAAGATACCAGGAAACACCAATCTTTGCAGGGGAACAAAGGCCAATGCTGAGAATCAAATAGAGTCACTGCTGGGGACAAAGAGTACTGCCAGAGAAACGAGCAGGATCACCGGGGATCGAAGACTACTGTCGGGAATAAGCAAGGGATCACAATCAACAAAGCTGGGGATCTTCCAACAGTATGCAAAGATAAAGATCATTCAGAGAAGAAATCTACTGGGGATCTTATCAGGGGATAATATGGAATTCTCTGGGGAACAACCACCAAAAAGAAACACATCAAACAACATTCACTTCTAATTACGAAAGGAAATACCTATGCTAAGGAGAAAGAGAACCAGTCACTCCGCTGGGGAAGGAATCAACACATCTTCCTCAGAAGTTCCAACGCCAAACTAAAATCAGGCAAAGTCTTAGCTGGGAAGCTAAACACGGATAAGATCCGCCGTAGAAGCAACTCTACTGGGGAAACTATCAAGGGGAAAAATGAAACTCTGTGGGGAATAACCACCAATCAAAAGTTCCAAAACCAACATATTTCCTCGTACTGCTGGATAAATCATCTCTGCCGAGGAGGAATCAACATTTTCGTCACCCGCTCTGCTCAGAAGGAATCAACAAACAGGCTCTGATCAGACAACTCCACTGGGGAAACACTGCTGATGACCGAACCGGGAACAACCTGTAGGCAATCAGCTGGAGATAACCTGCTGGTGACCGTATCGGGGAGTTTAATGGGATCAACCCCGCTGAGGATGATCAAAAGGAAAACCTGCTGGAGATCAATGTAGGCGAATCCACAGGGGATAAGCTACAAACCAAATTGTTGAGAATTCCATTCATGCTGGGGATTTCCTTCTCACTCTGTGGGAGAATTCCAATTTGAATGAGGGAATACCAACTTCCTTAAAAAGATAGCAAGTCAATTTATCAATTCATAAGGGATTTTAGGTCAATCCACACAAGGGATGACAACCATATAATTGATAACACGAATGCTAGATCCAGCTTCAACTGGGGAGCTAGAAGACTAAGACCAAACTCCAGATTCTCTGGGGATTTTGGTGATGCTTAACCTTCTCCTGCGCTCGCAGAGGAGACAACCTGATATATAATAAAGAGGATACAAGTATGCTAGGAATATGAACAAATGTCTTATCCTTTTGGAGATCATACTATCCTTGGGAGAGCACTGAAGATGTCCCAATTATCCTTTTTGTCATTGTGAATGTTCACTTTATTTAAAAACAATTTATGAAAATTTTATTTATTTAAAACAATGATATTTATCAATTAAAACATGCAAAATATTTGTTGAACAAAGACAAATAAGAGTGCAAAGAATTGGATAAAGGCTCAAATTTATTTGATGGAATGGTAGTATGAAAATGGCAAGACTCCATGGATATTTACAAATTTGAAATTGGTGATATATATTGGAAAAGGGCTACATTGAACATAATGACCATTTCTCCACCAACTCTGAATCCAATGTATTTGAAGCTTCAATTGACGATGACTGAGCGAGAATCTTTGACAGATGACGGTTGAAAAACAAAGTCTTGTCAGGACGCAGTTACTTGCCAAATCCCTAATTTTTGCCTAGATTGCCCCAAGGTGAGGTACTCAATCTAGCGGGATATATATTCATCATTTTTTATGTCTCTAACTTTTGCCTGGATCGCCCTTTCGAGTTTTCAATCCACCGAGACGCTCATTTTTGCCTAAGCCGCCCTTTCGGGTTTTCAACTTAGCAAGCTATTCTGTTTTTATTTTAGGCAAAGTATTTCTTGACTGCATCTGAATTCACAGGACGAGTGAAATCCTCCTCATCCATAGTTATAAGTATCAAAGCACCGCATGAAAAGGCTCTCTTGACAACATATGGACCTTTATAGTTTGGAGTCCACTTGCCCCTGGAATCAGGCGCGAAAGACAAGACTTTCTTGAGCACAAGGTCACCTTCTCGGAACACACGAGGCTTGACCTTCTTATCAAAGGCTTTCTTCATCCTTTGCTGATATAACTGGCCATGGCACATGGCAGTCAATCTCTTCTATTCTATCAAATTCAGTTGGTCATAACGACTCTGAACCCATTCAGCCTCAGTCAACTTGGCTTCCATCAAGACTCTCATTGATGGGATCTCAACCTCCACGGGGAGCACAACCTCCATTCCATATACAAGGGAGAAAGGGGTTGCCCCTGTTGAAGTGCGAACAGATGTACGATAACCATGCAAAGCGAATGGCAGCATCTCATGCCAATCTTTGTACGTAACAAACATCTTCTAGATAATCTTCTTGATGTTCTTATTAGCAGCTTCAACAGCCCCATTCATCTTGGGTCTATAAGGAGAAGAATTATGATGTGCAATCTTGAACTCGCTACACAGCTCTTTCATCATCTTGTTGTTTAAGTTAGATCCATTATCAGTAATGATCTTGTCTGGCACACCATAACGGCATATGAGTTGATTCTTGATGAACTTCACAACCACTTGCCTGGTCACGTTTGCATATGACGCCGCTTCAACCCACTTGGTGAAGTAATCAATTGCTACGAGAATAAACCTGTGATCGTTGGACGCTTTCGGCTCTATCATGCCAATCATTTCAATTCCCCACATAGAGAAAGGCCATGGTAATGAAATCGCATTCAGAAGTGTTGGGGGAATATGAATCTTATCCGCATAAATCTGACACTTATGCCATTTCTTCACATATTTGCAGCAGTCAGACTCCATTGTCAACCAATAGTAGCCTACTTTCAACATCTTCTTTACCATGGCATGTCCATTGGAATGAGTACCAAATTAACCCTCATGGACTTCAGTCATCAACAGGTCTGCTTCGTGTCTATCCACGCATCTGAGCATAACCATGTCAAAATTCCTCTTATAAAGCACATCGCCATTGAGGTAGGAACTGCCAGATAATCTCCTCAAAGTCTTCTTATCTTTAACAGATGCCCCAGGCGGGTAAATCTGACTCTGGAAAAAACACTTGATATCAAAATACCATGGCTTATCATCTTTCACTTCTTCTACTGCAAATATATGAGTTGGTCTATCCAAGCGCATCACAGTAATATTGGGGACTTCATTCTAGAACTTCACCACAATCATCGAAGCAAGCGTAGCAAGAGCATCTGCCATCCGATTCTCATCTCGAGGAATATGATGGAAGTCAATCTCAGTAAAGAAAGTTGAAATCCTCCTCGCATAATCTCTGTATGGGATGAGGCTAGGCTGATTCGTCTCCCATTCACCCTTAATCTGATTAACAACAAGGGCCGAATCACCATAAACATCAAGATGCTTGATCCTAAGATCAATACACTCTTCTAAACGCATAATACATGCCTCATACTCTGCCATATTATTCGTGCATTTGAAAGTTAGCCTTGCTGTAAAAGGAAAATGTGTGCCCTGAGGAGTGATTATCACTTCCCCAATACCATTTCCATATTAATTTACAGCGCCATCAAATACCATGCTCCATCAGGAACCAGGCTCTGGCCCTTCATCAAGCGTAGGCTCATCGCAATCTTTCATTTTCAAATATAGAATCTCCTCATCAGGGAAGTCATACTGTACTGACTGATAATCCTCAATTGGTTGATGTGCCAAGTGGTCAGCCAAGATACTACCTTTAATAGCTTTCTGAGCTCGATACTCAATATCATACTCAGACAACAACATCTGCCAATGGGCAATCCTCCCTGTTAAAGAAGGCTTTTCAAAGATATACTTTATTGGATCCATTTTGGATATCAACCAAGTCGTATGATTCAACCTATACTGGCGTAAGCACTTAGCAGCCCAAGCCAAAGCACAACATGTTTTCTCAAGCATTGAGTATCGAGACTCACAATCAGTGAACTTCTTACTCAGATAGTAGATGGCATACTCTTTCTTCCCTTATTCATCTTGCTGACCAAGGACACAACCCATAGAGTCTTCAAGAACTATTAGATACATAATCAAGGGTGTCCCTTCCACAGGCGGAGACAGAATCGGCGGCTCGAACAGATACTCTTTAATACTGTCAAAGGCCTTCTGGAAATCCTCAGTCTAATCATGATGCTGATCTTTCCGGAGGAGCTTGAATATAGGCGCACATGTGGCAGTCATGTGGGATATAAATCTAGAAATATAATTCAAGCGACCAAGAAAACCTCGGACTTGCTTCTCAGTTTTGGGCGCAAGCATCTCTTGTATTGCTTTGACCTTGGCAGGATCAACCTCAATACCTCTTTTGCTGACAATAAAGCCCAATAGCTTGCTGGAACAGACTCCAACTGTACACTTGTTAGGATTCAGACGAAGCTTATACTTCCTCAAACGCTGAAAAAGCTTCAACAAGTGTTCTACATGTTCAATTTCCGTTCTCGACTTTGCAATCATATCATCAACATATACCTCGATCTCCTTGTGCATTATATCATGAAACAAGGTAGTCATAGCTCGTTGATACGTGGCTCCGGCGTTCTTAAAACCGAAGGGCATCACTCGATAACAGAATGTTCCCTAAGGTGTGATGAATGTTGTCTTCTCCATATCCTCGGGTGCCATTTTGATCTGATTATAACTGGAAAATCCGTCCATAAATGAGAAGACATTGAATTTAGCTGTATTATCTACCAACATGTCAATATGTGGTAGAGGAAAATCATCTTTCGGACTAGCTTTATTCAAGTCTCTATAGTCCATACACATTCGGACTTTTCCATCTTTCTTAGGCACGGGCACAATATTGGCCACCCATTGAGGATATGTAGAAGTCACCAGAAACCCCGCATCAATTTGCTTTTGAACTTTTTCTTTAATATTCACTCCCATATTAGGATGAGTTCTTCTGAGCTTCTGCTTCACTGGCACACACTCAGGCTTCAAAGGCAGGAAATGTTGCACGATATCAGTATCCATACCAGGCATGTCTTCATGTGACCAGGCAAAGACGTCGACATATTCTCATAGCAACTCAATAAACCCCTTCTTCACATATTCTTCCAGGAGTGCCCCAATCTTCACCTCACGAACACAATCCTCAGACCCCAAGTTGACTGTTTCCAGATTCTCAAGATGTGGCTGAATGATCTTCTCTTCGTGCTCAAGTAGACGGGTAATCTCATCAGGAATCTCTTCAACATCATCTTCTTCAGCTTCAAATACAGGGAACTCAAAGTTGGGAGATGGCGTTGGATCATTATGTTCAATGGGTTTGATCAACCTGCATAATGATTTTGGATATAAAAGAGATTTTAGAATTCGAACAAGGCAAATCATTATGCAGATGAAAAGACAGATTTTATTCTATTTTAGGGTTTTATGGTGATCACCAATTTTATGCAAAAAGCAAAAAGTGAAAATAATTTGGAAAAAACAAACATTTAACATGAATTTATTGAATGAATATCATTTTATTTATGGGCCAACAATGTCATCACTTCTCCTTTTGGCATAGGAGAAAGGTTTTTAAACAAAAAATGAACATTACGTTGACTTATGGACAACTGTTGGAACATCAACAGCGACCCAATTATTGCAGACCCCTCCAAGGATGACAAAGTTGCCAGAATCTTCCTCTGCATCATCTTCCAAAATAGCAGCAGCTTCCTGATCATCAACCGTGTGGATGAAACCACCACTCTGAAACAGCCCATGCTTGTTGAAAACGCCTGAAGAATACCCTATGCCAGCCCTGGATTTATTGTCTTCCAGCTTGATCATTTGTCTTAAACCAGTAGTTGCGCCATGCTCAATGGCCAACTGCGCATCATTGTAGGACGCAAATGAAGAAGTTCCTTTCTTAGAAGGCTCAACAATAGATAAGGCTTGGAACGGAGTCCCAACCTCATCCTCAGCATCAATGTAAGAAAAGGAAGACAAATGGCTAACCAAGAGAGCCTTCTCTCCCCCTACCACCAACAACTTTTTGTTCTTTACGAACTTCAACTTTTGGTGTAGGGTGGATGTCACGGCACCTGCCTCGTGAATCCATGGTCTGCCCAACAAACAACTATATGATGGGTGGATATCCATGACCTGAAAAGTGATATGGTAATCACTAGGTCCTATCTTGACTGGGAGTTCAACCTCACCAATCACAGTTTTGCAGGATCCATCAAAAGCTTTCACGACCACTCCACTCCGCCTCATGGGAGGCCCTTGGTATGAAAGTCTGGCAAGAGTGGATTTTGGAAACACATTCAATGACAATCCAGTGTCTACCAACACATTAGACATGGCATCATCTTTACAGTTCATGGAGATGTGAAGTGCCAAATTGTGGTTTCTTCCCTCCTCGGGGAGATCAGCATCACAGAAACTCAGATTGTTATAAGTAGTAATGTTTGCAACAATACTATCAAATTGTTCTATGGTGACGTCATGATCTACATATGCCACGTCCAACACCTTCTGCAGAGCTTCACGGTGTGGCTCAGAGTTCATTAACAAAGATAGCACGGATATCTTTGAAGGCGTTTGTAGAAGCTGATCTACAACGTTGTATTCACTCCTCTTGATGAGCCTCAACATCTCATCACAATCCTCTTTTATCATGCCATTCTGGCCAGCAGGGACAGGAGTTTTAACAACATCGGCAGGTCTATTAACAGCAAATGCCGGATTCGGAGAATTGGAAGAATTCCCAACAGGACGGGTGGCACTATCAACAGTATCAACTCTTCTGGTGTCAGTCTGGGGTTTCGGCGGCACCGAGAAAACACGACCACTACGGGTCAGACCACTGACATCAGCAATGTTAACAACAAAGGTGGAGGGTAGAGGCACTCCTTCCCATCTTCCAATGCCACATCATTATAACAATAGGGAACAACTTTGTCAGAAGAATACGGCACAGGGCCGGCTGGCTTAACCATGAGAGTAGGAGAAGCCTTCTGTTTGCTGCCATCGTATCTGATGACAACAGACTCAGGTAGCCTGAATACAGGTGATATCACATTAACTTCATCATCCTCATCGCGATTCTGAAGTATCTCAATTACACTTTGATCCAGCATTTCTTGGATGTCTTTTCTAACTTGACGACATCCCCTCTCATTGACAGTGCAAACACAACAACTGTCATGGTCATGCTCGTAATGACTGTATCCACATAATAGTCTGTGCATCTCGACCAAGGATTATCGAATATGGATGACATATCAGACCTTATATTTACCAGGGCAACCCTGAACCATGTTGACAACAGATTTTCCATGCTCGGGCAATGGGTTCTTCTTGACATTAGGACCTACGTCCTCGAAAAAAAATATACCGCTTCTCACAAGTTCTTGAACCTTGGTCTTCAACGGATAGCAGTTCTCCACATCATGTCTGGGAGCACCGGAATGATAAACACAATGAAGCTCGGGCTTATACCACCACTGAGGGTTGGTAGGTATAGCAGGTGGGTCACGTGGAGTGATCAGTTTCCTTTCTATTAAAGAAGGATATAGCTCTGCGTAGGTTATGGGAATAGGATCAAAACTGACCCTCTTCCTATCATAGCTTGTACTGGTCTGATTGTTATTTCGAGGCTGGTAGGCCTGCTGTTGAGGACGGTGTTGTTGTTGCTGATACTGATGATGTTGTTGTTGCTGGTTCTGATTATGATTCTGATATTGCTGATTTTCTCTGAAAACAGGTGCTATATGAGCCACCTAGTGCTGATTACCGGCGGCACGCACAGTCTTCCTCTTCACAGAGGGTCTTCTAGATTTGACATGGGAGGTCACAACATGTGCCTCGCCATCTTTCTTCTTCGCAAACGCCCCATAACGTTTGGCAGAAGAGCCTTCTTCTCTGTTCAGGCGCCCTTCCCTGACTCCTTCTTTTAGACGCATCCCCATATTCACCATCTCGGTGAAGTCAGAAAGAGCGCTAGCAATCATATGCTTATAATAGAATGAACTCAAGGTCTTCAGAAAGATCTTGGTCATCTCTTTCTCTTCTAGCGGAGGCACGATCTGTGCAGCCAATTATCTCCATCTCTGGGCGTACTCCTTAAAAGTTTCCTTATCCTTCTAGGACATGACCCTCAATTGGTCCCTATCGGGAGACATATCAATGTTGTATTTGTACTGCTTGACGAAGGCTTCGCCAAGGTCATTGAAGGAACGGATGTTCGCGTTGTCCAAACCCATGTACCATCTCAGGGCGGCACCGAACAGGCTGTCCTGGAAATAATGGATTAGGAGCTGATCATTGTCGATCTGAGTCGACATTTTACGTGTATACATAACCAAATGGATGAGCGGGCAGGTGTTTCCTTTATACTTTTCAAAGTTAGGCACTTTGAACTTTACAGGAATCTTGACATTAGAAACAAGGCAAAACTCAGCTGCATATTTGCCAAAGAGGTCCTTCCCTCTGAGAGTTTTGAGTTCCTTGCGTAGCTCAAGGAACTGATCGTTCATAGCATCCATTTTCTCATACACGTCTGGGCCCTCAGATGGCTCAGAGTGATAAATGGTGTCCTCTACTATCGGCAAAGTATGCACGACCGGAGGTGGCACAACAAGGACCGAGCTAGATGCCGGCAGAGAAGCAAACGTTGGGGCGAGACCCTCAGGAACGAAGTTCGCGGGCATCCCCCAGGGAAACCCGACTGGCATAGAAGTAGGCGCTAGTAGCAGGCACGATTGAAGAGGCAATCTCAGAAATGACTGTCCTCTGGGGAGGAGTTGAAGGCATTGGAGACGACTGGCTTTGGGCGGCCAAGAAAGACTCCATCAGGGCAGTCAATCTCGCCACTTCCTCCTTCAGTTCTCTGTTTTCTTGCTCTAGGTGATCCATTAGTCTTGAAGAGTTGGCTCTGGTGTAGTACCGGTGCGTTAGCTTGTCTTCAAAATAAATGAAGAACACAGAGTTAGACCACTGAACAAGAAGCCTGGAGCAAAACCTGCTTATGCACATGATGCATGCAATGCTTGTGCATATGATTTTTTATTTATTAATCAGAGGAACTTTAGAGTCCTATTTGCAAATATTGGAAATATTAATTATTTAGACATATATGGAAATATTATATCAATAATATCTGGAAAAATATTTTTACACCAAAGAAGTACAATCTTGGTAACCAAATACAATACAAGAGAGAAGGAAAATGAACATCCTATGGAACCCTAGAAACAATCATCCAAAGCTCTCGAGACTGGAAGATAAGCTACACAAAGCCTCTTCACCTCTCTCTCATAGGCTGCCTCCATACATGCCTTCTCTTTGGCGAGTCGATCGTACTTCCTCTTCCAAAACCTAGAAGACTGAGGAAGAAGAGAAGTCACCACATCATCAGGATCGTCGATAACCTAATGCTCCAGAAACTCTATCAATGCATCCTTATCTCTAAGTTGCTAAAGTAGCTCCTCTCGCTCACGGACCCAAGCACGCAAACGGTCTCCATCTCTCAACTCCTCTACTCTTTGGTCAGGGAGGGTTGAAGGCCCAACCATAACCAAAGGTGCAAGTCTTGGGTAATCATAAGGCATAAGGTACTCAAAAGCTCTCCTCCTCACCCACGAGGTATAGGGTTCCAAAGCAATATAATTCTTCAGACCAAATTCTTTCCTTCCCTTCTTATGAATCTTGCGCCAAGCGCGGACCATCCTGCCCTTCAAGTTTTGGGGATCTTTACCCTCTCGAAAGAACACACCCTCTAACAAAATGTTATTGGGTTTATCCTTTAAGGGGAACCCAAGCTGACGACATGCTAAAATAGGGTTGTAGTTAATCCCACCACATGTACCAAGAAGAGGCACATTGGAGAATTCACCACAAGAGTCAATAATCTGCACACCATCATATACACGGTTGTACCAAAAGATATCATCATTAGTGAGAGACATGAGTCTCGTGGACCACCGTAGACATCCTTTGTTTTCCTTGAAGGCGACTGTCTATGGCAAGTGCGAAATAAACCACTTGTACAACAGAGGCAAACAACACACAATGGTACCACCGCCCTTTGCATTCCTCATATGCAAAGAGAAATAAGTGTCACCCAACAGAGTGTTAGGGACCAATTAGTACTACTTTTTATACCATTTTATTGGTCCCTTTTACCAAGTTTTGATGTAATTACACACTTTTATCCTCACTATTTTGTATAAATGCAATTAGGTTTAATTTATTTTGTTTTGAATAGTTATTTCACATTTTTTGTTAATTGTGTAGAATTGTGGATAAGAAAGACCTTGGATTGCAACACTACATTTTGGAGGAAGCTTGCCAAACAAGGAAGCTGGAGAAGCAACAGTTCGCGCCGCGAACTTCCTTCGCGCCGCGAAGGCTGCGAATCCAGCAAGCTGACTGAAGGTCAAAAGTGCTGTTGTGCAGGAAAAGTTAATTGCCATTTTGATGTCTGCCTGGGAATTGCTTTTCTGCTTTAGATGACAATGTCCAATTAGGGAAATGTCTACCTTTTTTGTTAGAGACAAAATACATTAACCTAGGGCATAAAAGAAAACAATTCATTCATTATCATTTTAACACATTGTTCTTGAGAGCTGGTGTAAGAGAGAAAAAGAGAGTTTTTCTTCTTGAACTTTCTGTTTTGTAACAATGATGATGAGGAGCTAAACTCCCCTTTGTCAAGATTGGAGGTAGTAGCTATTCTCATCTGTTTATGTATTCACTTTGATTTATATATTTGATAAAGATTGTTGATGTATTGAATACTGTTTTTGCTTTACTTTGAAAACCAGATTTGAGTAGTTGTCGAGAGAGATTACTTGAGTTTAGACATAAAACAGATTTTCAAGTAGTGAATAAGTTGTAGAGATAGATTTATTCATTACTCTTTTTTGGTATTAAACATTAAAGATTGCTATATTGATAGTTGGGTGGAGAGATCGTCTAAGGATCAATATAGTGATTATCACGATATCATTTAGACATAAATGACTTTGAGAGGATACTTGAACATCATCAATAATCTTGAATCTATTTATTTATCATAAGGAATCATAAACATTTGAAATAGTGAACTCCAATCTTGCCAAGCTTTTATATTTGACTAAAACCATTTCATAGTTTTTGTTAACATTTATTAACAAGATATTTTTCCAAACAAAACAACCCTGTTACTTTCTAAACTTATAACATTTGAATTATAGAACGGCGGTAATATTACCCAATCTCTGTGGATACGATATAAAAATATTTGCCGAAGATATACTCTTTCAACAAATTGGCGCCGTTGCCGGGGATTGGTGTCGATATTACAAGCATTGCAATAATTCTTTGTTTTAAGTTGTGTTACATTTATTACTATCCCTCTTTTGTTTCACTTGGTTTGTTAGTTTTTATAGATTCTAGTGCATGCGAGAAAAAGCTACCAAGGAGCATTTTCAATTCGATCCCGAAATTGAAAGAACACTTCAGAAGCTCAATAGCAAAACACGAAGAAGAAGGAAACTAACCGAAGAGAGGAACCGGAGAGAAGAAGCATCTACTTCCGCACTTGTTCAAATCGAAGAAGTGGTTGTAGAGGCTTGTTAAGGAAACATGGCGGATGACAATCGTACCGAAATGTCCGCTAATAGTCCAAGAAGAAATGCTAAATTTGTCCGTGGAGGAAGAAATACGGAGATGAAGACCGGAATCCTCCAACTTCTCTACGCAAATCCATTCACCGGAATGGATCATGAAGATCCGTACACCCATCTCATCAAATTTTATGAGATTGCGGGTTCTACAGGAATAGACGAAGCGGGTGAAGAGGCACTATTCAAGAGGATGTTCCCACACTCCTTAGTGGGAAAGGCAAAAGAGTGGTACCTTGATCAAGCAGCAAGAGTGATGACGGATTGGAATTTGCTAGAAGAAAAGTTCTTAGAAAGATTTTTTCCTCAATCCCGATTTATGGAAGCCAAAACGGCTATTGCAGTATTCACTCAAGGAAGCAATGAATCTCTAAATGAGGCTTGGGAAAGATTCAAGTCAATGTTGAGAAAATGCAAGGGTCATGGTTTTGATGAGCTCACTCAAATCCATATTTTTCTAAATGGGCTCCAATCAACTCACAAAACACTTTTGGATGCTACCGCGGGTGGCTCTCTTATGTCAAAGACTGCGGAAGAAGCTAACGTCATTATTGACCGGATGGCACTCAATGATCGTCAAAGTCAACATGACCGTAGTCCTTCACAACGTAAACCGGGAGTTCTTGAGTTAAATACCAATGATGCCATCCTTGCTCAAAACAAGTTACTCTCTCAACAAGTGGAGCTTCTCACTCAACAAATGGCCAAGCTTCCACAGCAAATAAAAGAGATTCAAGGTTCTCAAGTTCGACATCAAGTAGCATGTTGCGAATTATGTCAAGGAGATCATCCTACTGGTTTTTGTCCTCCACTAGAAGAAGTAAGCTATGTGAACAATCAAAATCAAGGCTATCAAAGGAACAATCAAGGTTATCAACCATCAAGGTTCAACAATCAAAATTTTCAGCAGCAAAGTCCTTACCAACATCCAAATTCTCAAGGACAGCAGTCGCAAGGAGGAAGTTCCAAGCTAGAGGATACTCTTCAACAATTCATGCAAGCTTCCATGGCAAATCAGAAGAGTAACGAAGCAGCAATTAAAAATCTGGAAACTCAAGTAGGCTAACTTGCAAAGCAACTGTCGGAACAAAACGCAGGATCTTCTTTCTCCGCTAACACTCAACCCAACCCAAAGGAGCATTGTAAAGCAATTTTTACTAGAAGCGGTAGAGAGTTGGCAAGTAAAAAAGGTGAGGAAATTACAGTTGAGAATGATATGGATGCTGTGCTGGAAAATGAGGAAGTGGCTTGTGGGAAGAAGAAAGTGGCAGAAACTGCTCAGTTCGCGCCGCGATCTTCCTTCGCGCCGCGAAAACAGCAGAACCAGCAATTGATGGAGGAACAACAGTGTGAAGCAGAAATAAATAAGGAAATTGAACCAAGACAAAAGAAAAAAAGAGACAAAGGAGTGAAGGTCATTCCAGTTCAACATTTGCCATATCCGCACGCACCATCAAAGAAGGATAATGCTAAGCACTATGCACGGTTCATGGACATCTTCAAGCAACTCCAAATCAACATTCCATTTGCTGATGCATTAGAACAAATGCCACGGTATGCTAAATTTATGAAGGATATTCTTACCAAGAAAAGGCGACACGTGGAAGATGAGACCATATTTCTTGATGCACGGTGTAGCGCCATCATCCAGAAGACTCTACCAAGGAAGGAGTCCGATCCGGGCCGGGTTATTCTACCGGTGACCATTGGAAGCACATACGTTGGAAATGGTTTGATTGACTTGGGCTCTAGTATAAATTTAATCCCCCTCTCCATTGTCAAAAGATTGGGGAATGTTGAGATTAAATCGACGAGAATGACTCTACAACTAGCCGACAAGTCCACCACCTTACCATACGGAATCGCTCAAGACATGCTTGTGAAAGTGGACAAATTTTTGTTTCCGGTGGATTTTGTAATAGTAGAGATGGATGAGGACCGTGATGTACCCCTAATTCTTGGAAGACCTTTTATGAAGACAGCTCGGATGATGATCGACATAGATGATGGGCTAATGAAGGTGAGAGTGCAAGATGAAGAGGTGACTTTTAATCTTTTCGAAGCCATGAAGCATCCAACCGATAAGCATGATTCCTTCCGAATCGATGCCACCAAAGAGGGACTAGTTGATATCGCAGACCAGATTCACCTTTCTAATCCATTAGAGAAATCTCTTATCGGAGTCTACAAAGTTTTGACCAAAAACGAAGGCTTGGATATGACAAAGGAAGTGGAAGAGCCAAAATTAGAGCCAAAGTTGACGTATTTGTTCTTGGGTGATGACTGTACTAAACCGGTGGTCGTTAGTAATACATTGTCCACAAAAGAGGAAGACAAATTGATTCAAGTGCTGAAAAAGAAGGAGGTTGTCAAACTATTGGAGGCCGGGATGATTTGTTCTATCTCAGATGGTGAATGGGTGAGTGTTGTGCAAGTAGTTCCGAAGACGGGTGGTATCAGATTTTATCGAAGGTTCATCAAGAACCTCTTGAAGACAACAAAGCCCTTGAGGAAGTTGCTCAACAAAGCCGGATCGTGAAGACAGTTGAACCGTCGAGCTCTAAACGACGTTAAACAAAGCGCTTGTTGGGAGGCAACCCAACGTTGTAAGTCTGCATTTTAATTTTTTTTTTGCTGTGTGAGTTTCTGCTGTGTTAAATTTTGAAAAAAGTGGGTTCTGTTTTTTACAGTTCGCCCCGCGAACACTGTTCGCCCCGCGAACTGAATTCACAGCTTCAGTTCGCGCCGCGAACAAGGTTCGCCCCGCGAACAGTGAATGGCAGAACCAATTTTTTTTTGAAATTTCCTTCAGTTCGCCTCGCGAACTGAAAAAAAAAAACTTTTGTTTTATGTCATTTTCGTTTCATTCCTATTTTCACGAACTTAGGAGATTCTTTCAACAACCTCGCTACTCCTCGCCCAAACCCCCAAATTTCAAAACTTCCCCTCTCCATTCCCTTCCTAAGAGGATTTTGTTGATTATGCTAAGTGGCCTGAGGGCAGGCAAATTTTTTTTTTGGGGGGTGCAGGAGGTGGTGTAACCCAAGGCGATGAGTTGAAGGAAGATTGAGGAGTTTGTTGAATTTTAGAGTTTGTCTTGATAATTGCATGAATACTTTTTGAGATTTAAGTGTGTTTTATCAAATCTTGGTTTACCAACATTTTTGTTTAATTGTTCTTATTCTTAAGTCAAGCTTTAAGCAACCGAGAAATGATCGCAAAGAAAGAAGCATAGGACACTTCGAGTGGTGATGATAAGAATTAGTGTCGGCATTTCAAGGTACACTTTATCGCTTTCTAGACTTAACATGAGTAGTTTGATGGTGTGTGCAAATTCCATGTCATAAATTCATTGAAGTATATGTCAGTTTTGAATCAAAATAGGACTTAACCAATTGTGAGGAAGCTTTCCATTGTACACTAAAAAGCGGGAAACCGAGCATTATTTTAACTCATTCTTATCATGCTAAATCATGCATCAATCTATTTTTTGTGTAAAAATTTTGAAAATGATAGAGGCATTGTTTGTGAGAAAAACCACTTGACCAAAAAGTTGAATCAACTAACCTTGTGAGGAATAATCCTTAGTTAAACCCCTTTGAGCTTATTTTAGGATTCATTTGATTGATCATTGTAAAATCAATTCAAAATTGTGGAATAAATGAATCCTAATTTCTTTCGTATCAGTTGAAACCTCAAACCGAGTTGTTTGCAAAATTTTGCCTTTTGCTTATATCTAAGTAGGGAGCATTATTGAATAAATTTGGTTTTGGAATCTAAAGTTGGGGAGAGTAAAATGAAAAGTTGATTAGAAACTTGGAAAAGTGAGTTTCTTATGAAAGGGTGAAAATTTGAAAAGAAACAAGAAAAAGAAATCACCCTTGAAATCATAGAGCAACGAAAAAGAAAAAAAAAGCAAAGAAATGCTCATGGTTGTGTGGATGTAATAAGAAAAGAAAAAAAAATAGGGATCAAAGAAAAGGAAATTGTGTAGAGTTGAATGTTTGGGAATGCTCCCTTAGGATAAGCAATTTAGTTGAATTCTCTTAATCATATCCTTTCTTGTAACCTAAGCCACATTACAACCGTTGAAAGACCTCTTGATTCTTATTTTTTCACATGAATTGGTATTTGTTGTGATAACCGCATGATTTGAGTTGTTGTTGATTTAATTGCTTGGATGAGTGAAAGTAACCCTTCATGTTATTCATCATTATTATGATGTGTGTGTAAGTTTGATTCAATTTTGACATATATGGCTTTGAATTCCTTGGAATGATTTTTGCACTTTACCATTCCTCTTATTCATGTTTTGTCTAGAATTGAGATAGGTGAATTGAGAAAATGCCAAACGCTTTTGAACCATTTGAATGTCCTTGATAAATTCTTGTTTAAATTTTTTGTGTCATTGCTTTGGTTGTAAGGGTGGAAACTTTTGTTTAGGGACAAACAAAATGCTAAGTTGGGGAGAGTTGTTAGGGACCAATTAGTACTACTTTTTATACCATTTTATTGGTCCCTTTTACCAAGTTTTGATGTAATTACACACTTTTATCCTCACTATTTTGTATAAATGCAATTAGGTTTAATTTATTTTGTTTTGAATAGTTATTTCACATTTTTTGTTAATTGTGTAGAATTGTGGATAAGAAAGACCTTGGATTGCAACACTACATTTTGGAGGAAGCTTGCCAAACAAGGAAGCTGGAGAAGCAACAGTTCGCGCCGCGAAGGCTGCGAATCCAGCAAGCTGACTGAAGGTCAAAAGTGCTGTTGTGCAGGAAAAGTTAATTGCCATTTTGATGTCTGCCTGGGAATTGCTTTTCTGCTTTAGATGACAATGTCCAATTAGGGAAATGTCTACCTTTTTTGTTAGAGACAAAATACATTAACCTAGGGCATAAAAGAAAACAATTCATTCATTATCATTTTAACACATTGTTCTTGAGAGCTGGTGTAAGAGAGAAAAAGAGAGTTTTTCTTCTTGAACTTTCTGTTTTGTAACAATGATGATGAGGAGCTAAACTCCCCTTTGTCAAGATTGGAGGTAGTAGCTATTCTCATCTGTTTATGTATTCACTTTGATTTATATATTTGATAAAGATTGTTGATGTATTGAATACTGTTTTTGCTTTACTTTGAAAACCAGATTTGAGTAGTTGTCGAGAGAGATTACTTGAGTTTAGACATAAAACAGATTTTCAAGTAGTGAATAAGTTGTAGAGATAGATTTATTCATTACTCTTCTTTGGTATTAAACATTAAAGATTGCTATATTGATAGTTGGGTGGAGAGATCGTCTAAGGATCAATATAGTGATTATCACGATATCATTTAGACATAAATGACTTTGAGAGGATACTTGAACATCATCAATAATCTTGAATCTATTTATTTATCATAAGGAATCATAAACATTTGAAATAGTGAACTCCAATCTTGCCAAGCTTTTATATTTGACTAAAACCATTTCATAGTTTTTGTTAACATTTATTAACAAGATATTTTTCCAAACAAAACAACCCTGTTACTTTCTAAACTTATAACATTTGAATTATAGAACGGCGGTAATATTACCCAATCTCCGTGGATACGATATAAAAATATTTGCCGAAGATATACTCTTTCAACACAGAGTAGGAACGAGATTAAGAGTACAGAAAATCCTAATAGCGTTCACATCCACAAACTTGTCGATGTTGGGGATTAACACTAGCCCATAGATGAGAAGTACAAATATGGCTTCAAAGGCGTCATCACTCATGGCCTTCCCATACATAGTAGCTTGAGCAATGAGGAAATCAGATGGGAGACCTTGAATTCCACCTTTGGTAGTCATATGAGCACCCATAATAGATTCATCTATATGCAACAAATCAGCAATCTCTCGAGAAGTAGGGACTCTCTCCAAGCCACTGAACGACAAATGATCTAAAATAGGTATACCCACAAGATAGGCATACTCCTCAAGCGTAGGCAAAATTTGGAAATCCGGAAAAGTGAAGCAACGATATAAGGGATCATAGAACTGCACCAATACACTCATCAGACCTTCATCCACCTTAGTAGCAAGAATAGACAGAAGCTTCCCATGACGAGCCTTGAACTCCAAGGGATCTAATACATAGGATGTCAAACTCCTTAACTCTTTCAAGTCGGGTTGTCTGAAACTGTACTTCTTCGTATTACTTCTTTGCTTATCCATGTCTGAAAATTTGCAAATAGACCTCTTAAGTTCCTTGAAAATTTTCTCATTGTTGATGATATGGATGTGTATGAATGCATGAATGCATGGATGCAACAATCAGACTCAAGGATCAAGCAAATCACACCACACAAAGGTCATGGGATGGATCAAGTCATCCTTAATATCAATCATCCATTTTGGTGGATTATGGTTTACACCTTATCAACACCCAAGTTCCATTGATATTAAAGATATACAAGAACGGATAAACCATGAGTCAGGGGTTTGTTGTAAGTCACGAGCATGGAGTCTCGGTTAAGAACCACCCAAAGGGAGTGTACTAGGGTTAAACCTGACAATCATGTTCTACAAGAGGTTCCCATAGTCATCATCCCATCTTTCAGATATTATCGGATAAACGACTACTCGTATTCCAAAAATATTCTCAAGAGAGACTCTTATGAGTGTAGTATCGCGTGACAATCGTATCAAATCTTACACTTGAGCGACCTTCGCGCTACGTCTTAAAATAGGCCAAGATGGGCTTGGTAAACTAAGGTCCTTTGCTTCTAAGGCATATATTGGAAAGAGTAATGCCTAACCACGACTACTCGTGTGACATTATTGATCCCAACATGACCTGCACCAAGTGAATGGGCTTGCAAGTTGTAGCGGGGTATTCGTTACCATTAGAGATATTGACTAAATCTAAGGTAAATCATACAAGTCGAGTCACCACCGCACTTCTATTTATCCAAAGGAATGGTTAGAAAGCGAACAAAAACCTAAAAGTTTTATCGAATCAAAAACTAGTAAAAAAGTCAGAGATCTGGGTAAGGGGGTTGGTTATGCAATGGGAAGGTTTTAGGCACCCAAAACATCCTAGGTACTCCTAGGGAGCCCTTTTCATACTTGTTGTAAGGTTGTTGTTTTGTGAAAATTTGTTTGTGCAAACATGATTGAAGAGATGAGAAGAGAATGTACAAATTTATTTACATTTGTGTTTGGATGGATAAACACATTGCCTACATACCATCTTAAAAAAGATTAGGATCAAAACCTCGTAGTTCGGGGTAAAAATATCAAAATGAGTTGGTGAATTGATTGGTCCAAAAGCCTTAAGGTCTTTTGTTATCCAAGGGAGAAAACTCAACCTAAAACCACAAATCCACCATGTGAGGATAGCTTCAACATGCTAGTGAAGGGTTAACCCTATAATAAGCATGGAAGACTCATTGTCCATCACTAAGGATATAGGTGAGCATTACATCTACCTCAAGGATAACTCAAACCTAATAGCTAAAGGTTATGAAATTTTTTGATTAAGAGAGTGGCCATTGAAACCACAAAAAGGTATTTGAATGAGTGGTATTTACCAATGAAAAGTAATTACAAAATATGGTCAAAGTTGATTTAGAAGTTCAATTCAAAATAAGTGTTATGAAAAGAAAGTTTGAAAATCAAAAGCATAAGGCTTAGGTTTCTAATGTTGAAAACAAGTCCTAAATGTTTGCACAAAGGTTTTGGCTTGGGTTAGAGTGGAGAGAAGAAGAAGAATGGCTAAAGTCCTAAACATACAAGAGATAAGGGACAAGAAGCAAAACCACACATGGAGTTCCTCTCTTGAGATTATATTGATGATCCAAGTAGCTCCCATCCTTTGGAATAAGCAATCACATAAGCATAAACTCAAGCAATCAACAATCAAATGAACCCTTGGAAAGCTCCTCAATGTATCTTGGATCCTTATCTCTTAGAAGCTCATGGTAATGGTTCCTCAATTTGGCTCAATGTTGGAACCCCTAGCACAAAACACACACATCAAAAAGTTCTATAAAAACAAATGAGGAATGGACAAGAGGAGTTTAGAAGTTGGTCCTTTCAAAGTCATCTTCAATATTAAGCATTCTAAAGGCCCAATGCCTAGTTGCTCTTTGACTTTTATAGCACTCTAAAGGCCCAATGCCTAGTTGCTCTTTGACTCCAAATTTGCATAGGGAGAGTCCTAAAGTTTAAGTTCATTTGTCCATTTCTTTGCATTTGGTTAACAACAAACAAACAAAACACAAGCACAAAAGTATATACACAATTATGTGCTCAAATGAGCAAAAGGCAAATGGCATTAACATAAACATGTGCTCAAATGAGCAAAGGAAAAAAAAGCAAATGAATATGTACAAGAATAATAAATTTCATAAATGTAAAGTGCAAAAAGTATGTTAATGGTTAATAGTTAATGTTAGTAGTTAGTGTGCCATAAGGAAAATTTAGCACTATGTTAAGCAATCGTAATTGGACTTATGTAGAAGTCACAACTATTTGAGGCCGGTCAATAATAATGTAGGCAACAACACAAGTTAGAAGTCTTGATTAGTGAACCAAGTTCCAACAACTTGCCATGCCAAAAGAAAAAAGAAAATTGATCTTGTATTGGTTTAAGTCCTCTGCATGGTTTAGGAAACAACCTATCCTTAATGCAAAGTCATTCACTTGATCAATTGATCAAGATGAATTAGATTTGAATCAAGGAAGATTAAGTCTCCATAATCAATGCTAACTTATCAACCTTCAACTCATTGATCAAAAAAGAAAAGAAGAAGAAGAAGGAGATGAATAATGGAAAAGGAAATGGAAAGAATAAAGTACATTAAATGAAAATGGGATGTACCAATCAATAAGTGTTGACCAATGACATTGAGGATCATGGTCAAACCATCAAAAACAGAAGTGAGATGAAGATTGGAAGTCAAGAAATGAACAAGATATTTTTGGCATTTTTAATATTCAAAATAAACTTGAATTAAAATAATAAAGAAAAGTCAAACTTCAAAATCACTTCAAATCAACTTTGAAAAGTCCAAGTGATTTATCCTAAGTTCAACAAGGTCAAATAAAGTTTGACAAAAAATTTCAGCATTTTTAAAAGTCAGAAACTATTTTTAATCCATTAAAAATGAATAAAAATAACCTAATTGAACTAAAATCTCAAATAAATCTCAAATCAATTAATAAATTGATGAGAATATTTTCCATAGATCCATCATCATTCAAATAGGTTGAGAAAATATTTTTGTATTTTTTGAATATTAAAAACTATTTAAAATAACCAAAAAAGAGAAAATTCACAAAAAATATCAAATGACAAGATAAAAAATATTAAAAATCACTTTTAGAAACTAGAACTTAAATGGAGAAGAATGCAATTGGTCCCATATTTTTTGGAATTAAAATGAAGAAGTTATGAATTTTTGAAAATAAAGGAAATAAAAGAAATAAAATCAGAAATTAGAAAATAGCAAAAATCAGGGAACGTTGGATTGAATCTCATTAATTGACGTGGCCAATCCTAAGGTCCTCAGGCGCGCGCTCATGGTGAGTCTAAGTCAATGAGAAACACAATGCATTTAATAAAGTCATAACATCCAAAGGCTGGGATTAAATCTGGAAATGAGATCCAATGGTCCAGAGCTCATCCACGTGGGGACGGTGGTGGAAACCACCGTCTTCTCCGACGAGACTCACCGCTCCAGCCAAGATTTGCAGGTTTTCAAAACTTAATTAAAATGCACGATCCTTATAGCAAATTGAAGCTGGGGTGATGTACATCACCCCTATGACCTTGAATTGTACTCAATCTTTCTATAGAATAAGAAATCTGAGCTGGAAGATTCAGGTACATAAATTAAAGTTCATCAAAACACAAAATCAAAGCCACCACTGGCTTGCCTCTCAAGTGAGGACTTCAGAAAACACATTGGCCAAGCAAATAGATCAAGGAACAAAGAGATTCGAAGCAAAAACCAGTTGAACCATACCTTTGGATTGTGAAGATTTGAGCTCCTTTCCTTGGTCCCTTTTGCAAAACAGAAGTTCAATGGATCATATGAGGAAGGTCTAGGAACTTTAGATCTGAAAATTCAACCAAATTCAGCTGAATTTTAGATCTGAAATTTTGAAGAAAATGTGAACTAGTTCCTTTAGGTATGGCTAGGGATTCAATTGTGCAGCATATCAGGCGCCTTCAGGTTGAGATTTGAAGTGAGCAAGCATGTCTATTTATAGCTGAAATGGAGGCAAGGCAAGGAAATACTCGTGTGCATGAAAGTTGAAGGCCTCCATGCATGGGCCTTTACAGGCGCATGGAGGGCCCAAAAGCCAATGCAAATGGATGCTGAGATGATTTGGAGAAGTTTTGGACGTGTGGTTTGCACTCCAATTGCTTGCATATGAAGTTTAACCATGAAATGCATAATTGGTCATGAAACTTCACCTCTTCGAAAATGCCGCTTGAAAAATTGAAACATAAGCATGTGGGTAATGGTTGGAAAGGTATTGATATAAGGAACAAATGTTATGTTGGACCAAAACTCATTTGGAGTGTGGAAATTTATGAAAACAGGCCATGAAGTTCATAGTGCAAAACATGCCTTTGAAAATTTTGCCAAATTGGTTCAACTTCAAGCCCCTATGTTTTGATAATGAAAGCTTCAAATGAAAAGACCTCCAACATCAAAGTTGTAGATCTTCTCAAGACGATCAAAATGGACTTAAAGTTTGAATCATTTGGATTTTGGATGAAGGAGTTATGGGCACTGGAAGTTGGACTTTTTTGCCTTTCAATGCATTTGGTCCAAAGTGACCTATAATGTTTTGCATTATCACATGTATTTCTTTTGAGATTTTGAAATTTTGTTCAACATAAAATTTGAATTAAACATCTTAAGCTTTCCAATGCATTTTATCCCACCTCAAAATCATAAAAAATGAATGAGTTATGTTCTTGGGAAGTTGACCCAAAATTAGGGTTTCAGTCAAAATGACCTATAATGTCTTGGAATGGGAGATGACCTTCCAAGCTTCAAATCAATTTTTGATGAACATGAAAGTTGTTCATATTGTCCTTAAGAACATGTTTTATTTTGGGATCATCTCCATTTGACCAACACATAAAAAGTTAAGTCTCAGTGCATTTCAAAATAGTTAGATGAATTGACTGATCAACTTTCCAAGTCCACAACTCACACCTTGATGAATTGATGATTGAGGGCACTCAAATAAGTTCAAATATGCATGAAATGATGAATTAAAGAACTTCCCTTGATTGTATTTGATCATGGGCTGAGATTGCTTCATGAGCAAGGCACACTTGATACACAAATGAATTAGGGTTTCCTTGGGAGACAAACCTCAAACCCTTTGACTTGCTTTGGTCAAAATGATGAACTGAGATACTAGGGAGGCATATTTGATGGATGAGAGTTTTGGGAACCATTGCCATGCTTGCCTTCATCTTCTCTTGGCCATATCTTTGTACCAATGATCTCCTAGGAGCTTTTAGACCTTGTGATTGCTCAAGCTACAAACAAAAGATGTTAGTGACATATTTTTGTGCTTTTGGTTAGTAAAAAAAAATGAGAAAAGAAATGATATACAATTCAAGCATGCTTGGTGATCTCAAACCACTCACAAGAGGTCCAACCCAAAGGCAAGGGGAACCAAGATGCTTATGATCCTTGAGGCTTTGCAAATGCAATGTTATGATGCCATGAGGGATCTTAGGGACAAAATTGGGGTCTTACAGATGCCCCTATTTAAGGTCATTCTAGCAGAGAGACGAATTTTGGTCCCTAAGAGACCTCATGATGCAAATGTATGTATGTAAAAGGTAACACTCTGTGGAGATATGTGTCCATAAAGGAAAAGATCAGGAGGCACTAACAATCTATATGAGTGACACACTCAACGGGACAGAGACTCTGGGACTCTTATGGGGATAAGAAAGGGAGCAAAATGCGTGAGCAGGGCACGACTCAAAGCTTGGGGAGCAGAATTCCACAAGAAGTAAATCAATGAAAAGACCCGAGCTGACTCAAAGGCGCGTGTATTGGGGAATATGCCAATACACCAAAAATTATCCATAATGGATACTTCAGATGAAGATCCGGACTCAGGCTGGGAGAATCCACTAAGGGACCTCGCTGGGGAAAAACCCGAACAAAAACTCCTCTGAGGAAGCGACGGGATAAGGTATTACCGGTTACTGGGTAATAAGCTCAACGAGACATATGATATGAACACTGGTATAATGGTGAGAGGTATCGAACATGCTCGGGAAGAATGAATATCTAAGACCGGTATAAGGGTGAGAGATATCAAACATCCGAAATCAACTGAGGAAGACCTAAAAAGGTATACCTCAACTCAGGAAAATCTGACTCCGCAAGGAGACAAAAAGTCATAATAGGGAGCAGGGAGGAAGGATCACCAGGGATACCGGTTATTGGGCATATAATAGGTGACCAACCAAAGCGTGAATTGGGGAATATTCCCAAGACACTCATCATCCAAAAGAGGGCTAAAAGAAAAACTCGATTATAGGATGGACATTCGACTCCAATAAAAAAGGATACGAATCTTACTCGACTGGGGAAGAACAAAAGGCTTCGTCCAACGAGTGCATGAGATATATTATCTATTACCGTCAGAACGTAGATAACATACTCGCATGGAAGATTATCCGCAACCTGTTACTGGGTTAATAAAGGATAAATCGACCGAAGGGAGAGGACACCGAGATACCGAATACTAGGTATACAGTGATGACCAATCCAGGGGGAAGAAACAATCGTTACCAACAAAAGGGTAAATGAAAGATGACTTGCTGGGGATAAATTGATTTATCAGAGCAATTATCCAAGAGATATATCACCGGGGGTGAAGGACTTATCAATACCGAATATTGGATAATGATAACCGTCAAGGAGGGGATTACATCTACCGGATACTAGGTAGAAAACCACGGACAAGTAACCGTCATCGATTAGGATGAACAAAAGGTTAACTCTGCAAGGGGATGAAATAGGGTTTACAACTACCGGTATAAAGGTAGAAAACCACAGATTCCGCCGGGGCGAAGATGGATAATTACTGGTTACTGAGCAACTATTCATCTATACCACAGGGGAGTGCAGGGAACAGTCATAAGAGGCCATTCTAGGATCAAACTAGATAGGCACGATGAAACAAAGTTTGTCCCTATGAGGATATAACTCAATGGGGAAGTCCATCCCAATATATGTGTTGGGAGGCAACAGAAACAACCATTATCCACGAGGATATAACTCGATGAGGAATATGGAAGGAAAGATAAACATTTTCTGCTTAAGGGGCTGACTCTATATGGGGAGATCAGGCACCGACATCTGCTTGGGGAAATGTATTACCAACTAGCAGGGGATAACAAACAAAGATATATGGCAAAGAATGCAATCATGAACATCTGAATGTTTGAAAATTATATGCACTCATGCGTGGTTTATGTATGATGAATGCTGACAAACAGACATTTCTAACACAAACATGGTCCAAAGAATAAGACATCTGGTACTACATCTCGAGAGAGAAAGCCAGGACCACAGAGATCTCTGCAGGGGAATGAGCATCCATCATTCCAACTGGGGCAAAGTCGTTACACAGATGAGCTCCAACGTAGAAGCAACTCTACTGGGGAAGTTATCCAAGAGGAGGATGGATCTTTGAAAGGGAACAACCATAACCGGAATCTTCCAAAGATCACCAGATATTGTCCTACGAATGAGATCATTTCTGCTGAGGAAGGAGAGATGAATAATCTTATCCAACACTCTGCTTGAGAGAAAGAACCATAAGAGGTTTCGGAGGAAGAGGACACAAGCATGCCAGGAACATGAACAAATGTCTTACCCTGTCGAGAATCTTACCATCCTTGGGAGAGCACTGAAGACATCCCCAGTATCCCTTTGTCATTGTGAATATTCACCTTGCTAAAAACAAACTATGAACGATTTGATTAAAACAATGATATATTTTTTTTCAATTAAAACATGCAAAACATTTGTTGAAATAGAAACAAATAAGAATGCAAATAATTGGATAAAGGCTCAAATTTATTTGATGGAATGGTAGTCTACAGATGGCAAGACTCCATAGATCTTTACAACTTTGAAATTGGTGATCTATATTGGAAAAGGGCTACATTGAACATAATGACCATTTCTCCACCAATTCTAAATCCGATGTATTTGAAACTTTGGTTGATGATGAATGAGTGAGAATCTTTGATGGATGGCAGTTGTAGAACAAAGTCTTGTCAAGATGCAGTTACTTGCCAAATCCCTATTATTTTGCCTAGATTTCCCCAGGGTGAGGTACTCAATCTAGCGGGATATATATATTCCTTTTTTTTATGTCTCTAACTTTTGCCTGGATCGCCCTTTCGGGTTTTCAATCCACCGAGACGCTCATTTTTGCCTAAGTCGCCCTTTCGGGTTTTCAACTTAGCGAGCTATTCTATTTTTATTTTAGGCGAAGTATTTCTTGACTGCATCCGAATTCACGGGACGAGTGAAATCCTCCCCATCTATAGTTGTAAGTATCAATGCACTGCCTGAAAAGGCTCTCTTAACAACATATGGACCTTCATATTTTGGAGTCCACTTGCCCCTGGAATCGGGCGCGAAAGACAAGACTTTCTTGAGCACAAGGTCGCCTTCTCGGAACACACGAGGCTTGACCTTCTTATCAAAGGCTTTCTTCATCCTTTGCTGATATAACTGACCGTGGCACATGGCAGTCAATCTCTTCTCTTCAATCAAATTCAACTGGTCATAACGACTCTGAACCCATTCAGGATCAGTCAACTTGGCTTCCATCAAGACTCTCATCGATGGGATCTCCACCTCTACTAGGAGCACAACCTCCATGCCATAAACAAGAGAAAAAGGGGTTGCCCCTGTTGAAGTGCGGACAGATGTACGATATCCATGTAAAGAAAATGGCAACATCTCGTTCCAATCTTTATATGTGACAACCATCTTCTGGATAATCTTCTTGATATTCTTATTAGCAGCTTCAACAACCCCATTCATCTTGGGTCTGTAAGGAGAGGAATTATGATGTGCAATCTTGAACTCACTACACAACTCTTTCATCATTTTGTTGTTCAAGTTAGATCCATTATCGGTAATGATCTTATCTGGCACACCATATCGGCATATGAGTTGATTCTTGATAAACTTCACAACCACCTGCCTGGTCACATTTGCGTATGATGCCGCTTCGACCCACTTAGTGAAGTAATCAATTGCTACGAGAATGAATCTGTGTCCATTGGACGTTTCGGCTCTATTATGCCAATCATATCGATTCCCCGCATAGAAAAAGGCCATGGTGATGAAATCACATTCAAAAGTGTCAGAGGAATATGAATCTTATCCGCATAAATTTGACACTTATGGCATTTCTTCATGTATTTGCAGCAGTCAGACTCCATTGTCAGCCAATAGTAGCCTGCTCTCAACATCTTTCTAGCCATGGCATGTCCATTGGAATGAGTACCAAATGAACCCTCATGGACCTCAGTCATCAACAGGCCTGCTTCGTGTCTATCCACGCATCTGAGCAGCACCATGTCAAAATTTCTCTTATAAAGCACATCACCATTGAGGTAGAAACTTCCTGATAATCTCCTCAGAGTCTTCTTATCTTTCACAGATGCTCCGGGCGGGTAAATCTGGCTCTGAAGGAAACACTTGATATCATAGTGTAATACCCCAAAATTTACCCTTCATTTTTCCTGAAAGAAAAAAAAACGAAAAAAAAAAGAAAAAAAAAGAAAAAGAAAAAAAAAGAAAAAGAAAAAAATAATAATAATTAATTAATTAATTAATTAGTTAATTAATTAATTAATTAATTAATTAAATAAAATAAATAAATAAAAGAAGACTTGGACCTCTCTCATTTGAATCCACAAAGCCATGAAATTCAGTCTATAAATACCAAGGCTTCATTTGAGAAAAGAAGACAGAGAAAAGAGGGAGAAAAAGGAAGAGAAGCAAAACACTCTGAGGTTTCCTTGTAACAAAACCCTGAGGAAAAAGATAGTGAGAGAAGAACTAACAGAGTTCAGAGCAGCCTCCAAACCCTGAAGAACTCACGGGTGCAACTCAATCTTAATCAATCTCTCCAATCAGGTTTGCCATATATCCATCATCTTTATGCCTTTAATTTGAATGCTCTAAATGTATGAGGTATTATGGGTGAATTTGATACCCTTTTGAGGCATGTGTTTGACAAGAGGTTTAGACCTCCTACCCTTGATTGCTTTTTGTGAGCTTTTTGTGAATTTTGATGGAATTATTCATGTGGTTACATTTTGATTTAGGGGCAACTTTTGGTTACCCTATTTTGTTTCTCCAACCTGTCTTTGTGCTGCCATGGCATTGTTTTCCCTGGATTTCACCTTGTTTGTCTAACCTTTCTGTTGAGTTTTCGTGAGGGCTCACATGGCTTTTGCAGAGACACTCGCGTGGTTTCCCATTTTATTTGTGGGATACCCCCTGGAGTTTTATTCTGATTATTCGTGTTGACTGATTTCCTTTGATGGTCTAGCTGGAGAGAGTTCAGGGTTTCTTGCTCCTTTAACTGCTGTAGCTTCGGATCTTTATCCGTGTGGTAATTTTTTCCCTTTCTCGTACTTTATCGCTTTCTTAGCTGGAAGACCTCGATAGGAGGCAATGTTTGAGCCCATTGGTGGCATTTTACTTTGAGATACATGTTTTGTGTTTTGTATTCATATCCCCACAGGTAGCGCGGTTCCTTCGTCAAGGACTGCCTGTTTGCCCTCGAGCATCCCAAACCCTAAAACTCAAAGCAACACGTTTACTCCTTCTACTACAGGCGAGTAAGTCTCCAAAGGTCGAGCATCCGGTAGATTGCGTAGTAACGTTGTTCGTCCAAAACCCAATCCATAACCCCGTAGTTAGCCGAACTACGGCTTGCTCTGATTCTCATTCCAGATGAGATACGTAGGCATAAGACGCGATGTCTTAGCGAGCACACATCCCCCAACCCATAGGTCAGCCGAGCTACGAAGACTCTGATTCTCATATTCAGATGAGATACGTATGCAGTGGATGCGACATCCGCACGAGTCATTTCTCTTAACCCTTTTTTTGGTAAACAGCACAAGATAAACTCACACCCTTTAGACAAAAACCACAAAAGTGGATCCCGTAGAGTACTATGGATGCGTAGGGGTGCTAATACCTTCCCTTCGCATAACCGACTCCCGAACCCAAGATTCGGTTGCGAGACCCCGTCTTGTCCTTTCTTTTTTCAGGTTTACTTCGAGCGTTTCCTTTCCCTCCTTTGGGATGAATAACGCACGGTGGCGACTCTTCTGTCCTTTTCTTTCGCCGGTTGTTTTTTTCGCACTGTATTTTTTCAGGTTGCGACAGCTGGCGACTCTGCTGGGGACACTATAAGAAGTTGACCTCTTGCTGGTCCATCTTCCCTAAGCGAGTCCCTCCTAGCTTTTGTAGTTTGTTGTTTATTGGGTGTTCATGCTTTTGTACAGTTATTTATTTACCTGCTTTACCTTATTGCATTATGTACATATTATTGCTGTATCCGTTGGTTTTGGCTGCTTGGTGATCTTTGTGAGATGAGTTCTATACCCGAACTCGAGTGCATTTAAGATAGGAGAATGGCATAGTCCTGTCGACTTGTGTGGAGTAATCCTTAGCGAGTTGACTTGCAAGCCCATTCACTTGGTGGAGGTCATGTTGAGATCAATAATGTCACATAAGTAAGTTGTGGTTAGACATTACTTGTTCCCAATATAGACCTAAGAAGCCAAGGACCTTAGTTTACCAAACCCATCTTGGCCTATTCATAGGACGTAGTGCGAAAGTCGTTCAAATGTAAGATTTGATACGATTGTTACGCGATACTACACTCATAAGAATCTCTCTTGAGAATATTGTTGGAATACGAGTAAGTCGTTCCTCTGATAATATCCGAAAGATGGGATTATGACTATGGGAACCTTTTGTAGAACATGTTTGGCAGGTTTAAACCTTAGTACACTCCTTTTGGGTGGTTCTTAACCTAAACTCCATGCTCGTGACTTGCAACAAACCCTTGATTCATGGTTAATCCAATCAGGTATCCTTAATATCAATGAAACTCGGGTGTTGATAAGGTGTAAACCATAATCCACCAAAATGGGTGGTTGATATTAAGGATAACATGATCCATCCCATGACCTTTGTTTGGTGTGCTCTTAATTTCTCTCCAGACAGTGCAACCTGACAGATGTTCAAGCAGATACAGCAATCCTGATTGACATGCCACCGCATTGCATTCACATCATTTTGCATCACATCATTTGCATTCATAATCATTCACACATGTTTATCCATTTCTGTGGGGTTTATATCTCCTACTTGATTCTAGTCGGAATTTTCTTGGTTCTCATCAACGGCTTAGTCTTTTTTTTGTACACTGGTTATCAAATGTGAGACTGGAATCAAGGGGGTAGAATACCTTTGGAATTGATAAACATGTCATTGCATATTCATCCGCATGTCTTGCATAACAGGTACCACCACAGTGTTCTCAGTTGTTTGGTGTTTCCAGCAGGATAGCTGACTCAGGCATTCACCGATACGGTACCCGAGGGAATTAATAGAGGGCTATGGAAGGTGTACAAGCAGAGCTCGCTGAGATGAGGATCCGCATGACCCAATTCATGGATGCGATTCAAGGGTTGGCTCAAGGACAACAGGAGCTTAGATTGCTGATGCAGAGGGATCCCCCTATTACTCAACCGGAGACACTAGCTGATCCTCCAGCTGGAGAGGCTAATGGTCCCAATGGACCGGGGCCTATCCCGATCCCGCATGTCACCTCCGGTCAACAACCCATTCAGGATGGTCAGGATGATCAGTTTCCCTTGCTTCAGGAAGACTTTGGCATGGACCCCATGCTTAGAAGATTGGAAGAGAGGTTGAAGGCAGTGGAAGGACAGAATCCTCTGGGAGTAGATGTTGCTGACTTGGGGCTGGTCCCAGGTGTGAGGGTGCCACCGAAATTCAAGGTCCCGATATTTGACAAATACAATGGCAGCTCTTGCCCCAAAACTCACGTGCAAGCCTATTTCCATAAAATGATTGCATACTCTAAGGACGAGAAGCTACTTATGTACTTCTTCCAGGATAGCCTAGCTGGGGCATCCTTGGAATGGTATATGAGGTTGGACAGGGCCCATATCCGTTGCTGGAGGGATTTGGCATAGGCTTTCGTGAAGCAGTATCAGTATAATACAGACATGGCTCCGGACAGAACTCAACTTCAGAATCTATCTCTTAAAAGCAATGAGTGCTTCAGGGAATACGCTCAACGCTGGAGGGATACAGCTTCCCGTGTTCAGCCTCCTATGTTGGAAAAGGAAATGGCCAACATGTTCATGAATACTCTGCCCGGACCTTACTTGGAGCGTCTGGTAGGTTGCAATGCTTCCAACTTTGCTGATGTGCTCTCTACTGGAGAAAGGGTGGAGAATTACCTAAAGACCTATAAGATCCAGAGTGGAGGTGGATCCTCATCAGGGGTGAAGAAGCCGTTCATTCAGGGACAGAAGAGGAGAGAAGGGGATGCAAATGCCATATCTTCTTATCAAAACAGGGATAACCGGAGGAATAACTTTCAGAATTATCATCAGCAACCGTATGTTGCGGCTGTGACCATTCCAGCTGCAGCACCACTACAACAACAACAATCACAACGTCAACCAGCTCAGTATCAACAGCAGCAACAACCGGGTAACAGACCCGCTTATCAACAGAGGCAAAGGATGATGGACCGGCGTTTCGACACCCTTCCAATGTCATACGCTCAGTTGCTTTCTAGTCTTCAACAACTACAACTTGTGCAATTGCGCACTCTGGCTCCTCCTGTTGGTAGACTTCCGGTGGGTTACGACGCCAACGCCAGGTGTAGCTTCCACTCTGGGGCACCTGGCCATGACATTGAGAACTGCAAAGCTTTTAAGCACGTAGTTCAGGACCTCATAGATTCAAAGGCCATCGACCTTGCACCAGCTCCGAATGTCGTCAACAATCCCATGCCCCAGCATGGTGGTGCGAACGTTAATTTGGTAGAGGGAGAAGCCAAGTCCATTAAGGATGTGTTGAAGCTAAAGACTCCATTGTTGGATATCAAAGGATGCTTGCTGAAGGCCGATGTCTTCCCCGGTTGTGGGAAGGGTTGTTTGGATTGTGCTACTCAGGGCGGAGGTTGTTTGAAGTTACAACAGGGTATCCAGGCCTTGCTCGACAAAGGTATCCTCCAGGTTAAAGATTTGTCTGTCCAAGAGTCTGTGGAAGGGGTTGAGAAAGAAGGGTTTGAAGATGCTGTTGAAGAATTCACAAATGTTGTTCCCACCGATTGTGTAGTTCCCATTGATGTATTTGATTTTTCAAATGTTGTTGCTGATATACCAAACAATGTGTCTGATTTTGATGTAACTGAGCTTGATTCCGGTGTTCCGGATGTTTTTGTTTCAATGAAAGAAATTCCTGAGTATGACTATGATGTCACTACTATCACCATTTTTTACCCGACTAATCAGATCAGCGTACCAGAAGCGCAACCAGTGCCACCAGTGCGACCGTCCGCTATGACAATCATGACCCCTGGTCCTTTACCTTTCACCAGTGAAAGGGCCATTCCGTGGCATTATGGGGGGAGCGTGTATACGCACGATCACAAGGTGGAACGGCCATTGAAAGTAGAAAAGGATCAGAAGCCTGAACTTGAAGGTCCCGCAGTGGATAATGTTGGTGGAATCGGCCGATTCACCAGGAGTGGTAGATTGTTCTCACTACCGGTTACCCAAGCTGATAATGCTGATGCTGTGGCGAAAGCCAAGGGCAAGCAAGCCGTGAATGGAGATACCTCTGCACCCCAGGGAAGTTCTGAGCCCACTTTTGCAAGGGATGTGGACGAGCTTCTGAGAATCATAAAGAAAAGCGACTACAAGGTAGTCGATCAGTTGATCCAGACTCCGCCCAAGATATCCATTCTCTCACTCCTGTTGTGTTCGGAGGCACACAGGGAGGCACTTCTGAAGGTTCTTAATGCTGCTTATGTACCTCAAGAGATCTCGGTAAACCAACTAGAAGGGATCGTCGCCAATGTGCATACAAGCAACGGGTTAGGTTTTACTGATTCTGACTTAACACCAGCCGGACGCAATCATAATAAGGCTCTGCACATCTCGATGGAATGCAGAGACACCGTGCTATCGCATGTTTTGGTGGATACAGGCTCCTCTCTCAATGTGCTACCCAGGAGAGCCCTGTCAAGGCTAGAAGTAGAGGGTTTGGTCTTGAAACCTTCAGATCTTATCGTGAGAGCCTTCGATGGTTCTAAGAGATCGGTGTGCGGAGAGGTAGAATTGCCAATTCTGATTGGATCACAAACCTTCAAAACTGTCTTCTACGTGATGGATATCAGTCCTTCCTACAGTTGCCTGCTGGGTCGTCCTTGGATCCATAATGCTGGGGCAGTCTCTTCAACTCTACATCAGAAGATTAAGTTTCCGGTCAACGAACGAATTATCACCGTCTGTAGTGAGGAGGACATCCTGGTCAGTAACCTGTCTACATTCAAGTATGTAGAAGTAGAAGGTGAAATTCATGAGACTCTGTGTCAGGCTTTTGAGTCAGTTCAAGTCAAGGATGCAACTCCGATGGAAGAGGTTAAAGCGGGTGCCTCTATCTCATCCTTTAAGCAGGCACGGGCCGTGGTGGATTCAGGTGTTGCTCCCGGTTGGGGGCGCCTGTTGGAATTACCAGTGAAAGAAGATAAGTTTGGGATTGGGTATCAGCCAGTTTTGACTTCTACAACACTTCAGGGGCCGATCACTTTCTCCAGTGCTGGCATCATTCAGTATGGTCAAGTCTCTGCGGTTAACAATGAATATGGGGATAGTGATTGTGACATTGACAACTGGGTGCGTCCGAGGATCCCGAGTGAAGCCATCAACAATTGGTCTTCTGAAGAGATTATCCAAGTCACTCTTCTTGAAGAGTAATTTTCCTTGTTTATTCATGCATATCCAAGTCTTACGTTCTGCCCAGGGCGTAATGACTCATTGTAGGGCCCCTCTATGTGACACTTGCATTTTTTATCATAAATAAAGGACGTATTTTTGCATTCAAATATTTCGTTCCCTGTCTTTCTATTTTTGCAGTTTTTCAAAATAAAAAAATGGCAATGTTTTGTTTAGTTTTCACTTCTTGTTCACACTCATAAGCACATACCATCACTCATGCAGATGCACATCACCAGATCCTATTGATAACGGTTCTGCTATGGCTCGCTTCGACTTTGAAAATCCAATCTTTCAAGCTGAAGAAGAGGGTGATGAAGACCGTGAACTCCCTGAAGAAATTACCAGGTTATTAAAACAGGAAGAAAGGGTCATTCAACCGCATCAAGAGTCTGTTGAAGTGATTAATCTCGGCACCGAGGACGCCAAGAGAGAAATCAAGATATGGGCTGCTTTAGAAGACAATGTGAAGAAATGGCTGATTGAATTGCTGCAAGAATACGTTGACATCTTCGCCTGGTCTTATCAGGACATGCCTGGGCTGGACACAGACATCGTGGTACACCGCTTGCCTCTCAAAGAAGGTTGTCCTCCGGTCAAGCAGAAACTCAGAAGAACAAGACCAGAGATGGCTGTCAAGATAAAGGAAGAAGTACAAAAGCAGTTGGATGCAGGGTTTCTAGCAGTCACCAATTATCCGCCATGGGTTGCGAACATCGTCCCAGTACCTAAGAAGGACGGAAAGGTACGGATGTGTGTCGACTACCGTGATCTGAACAGAGCTAGCCCTAAAGATGATTTCCCATTACCTCACATCGACGTTTTGGTGGATAATACAGCTCAGTTCTCGGTATTCTCCTTCATGGATGGCTTTTCTGGCTATAACCAAATCAAGATGGCACCAGAGGACATGGAAAAGACAACTTTCATAACCCCATGGGGCACCTTCTGCTACAAGGTGATGCCGTTTGGTCTGAAAAATGCCGGAGCAACATATCAGCGAGCGATGGTGACTCTGTTCCATGATATGATTCATCATGAAATCGAGGTTTATGTGGACGATATGATTGCCAAATCTCAGACAGAAGAAGAACATTTGGTGAATTTGCAGAAACTGTTTGAGCGTTTGAGGAAATTCAAACTGAGACTTAACCCGAACAAGTGCACTTTCGGGGTGAGATCGGGAAAATTGCTGGGTTTTATCGTTAGCGGAAAAGGGATTGAGGTGGATCCCGACAAAGTAAAAGCGATACAGGAAATGCCAGAGCCAAGAACAGAGAAGCAAGTCCGTAGTTTCTTAGGGAGGTTGAACTACATTGCAAGGTTCATCTCTCACCTAACAACCACGTGTGAGCCAATTTTCAAATTGCTGAGGAAAGATCAGGCTATCAGGTGGAATGAAGATTGTCAAAGGGCTTTCGAGAAGATAAAAGAGTATCTACAGAAACCTCCAATCCTTATACCTCCAGTTCCTGGGAGACCTCTGATAATGTACCTATCAGTGACTGAGAACTCGATGGGGTGTGTATTGGGACAGCATGACGAGTCTGGTCGAAAAGAGCATGCCATATACTACCTTAGCAAAAAGTTTACCGACTGTGAAATCAAATATTCACAGCTTGAGAAAACTTGTTGTGCTTTGGCCTGGGCTGCTCGCCGACTGAGGCAGTATATGTTGAACCATACTACCTTGTTGATTTCTAAGATGGACCCAGTGAAATACATATTCGAGAAGCCAGCTCTCACCGGACGCGTCGCCCGTTGGCAAATGATTTTAACAGAGTATGATATTCAGTACACGTCACAGAAGGCCATCAAAGGGAGTATTCTGTCAGACTACCTTGCCGAGCAGCCGATTGATGATTATGAGCCGATGAAGTTTGAATTCCCTGATGAAGACATCATGTTCCTCAAGATGAAAGACTGTGAAGAGCCAGTTGTTGAGGAGGGACCTGATCCAAACGAAAAGTGGACTTTGTTGTTTGATGGGGCTGTCAATGCTAGAGGTAGTGGAATTGGCGTTGTCATTACTACTCCGAAGGGTGCCCACATGCCTTTCACCGCTCGTTTGACTTTTGAGTGCACAAATAATGAAGCTGAGTACGAGGCCTGTATCTTGGGTATTGAGCAAGCCATTGATCTGAGAATCAACACTCTGGACATCTTCGGAGATTCAGCTCTGGTGATCAATCAAGTGAATGGTGATTGGAATACTCTCCAGCCCACTCTGGTCCCCTACAGAGATTACACGAGAAGACTTTTGACTTTCTTCACAACGGTAAAATTGTATCATATACCTCGTGATGAGAACCAGATGGCAGACGCACTTGCTACTCTATCCTCCATGATTAAGGTAATTCGTTGGAACTATGCTCCCAGGATCAATGTGATGCGCCTTGACAGGGCCGCGCATGTGTTTGCTGCTGAACTGGTAGTCGATGACAAGCCTTGGTATCACGATATCAAATGTTTTCTGAAGAATCAAGAGTACCCTGCAGGGGCATCCAACAATGACAGAAAGACTTTGAGAAGATTGGCAGGCAGTTTCTTCTTGAACAAAGACGACGTGCTGTATAAAAGGAACTTCGACATGGTTTTGCTCAGATGTGTGGACAGATACGAGGCGGACATGTTAATGCAGGAAGTTCATGAAGGTTCCTTCGGTACTCATGCCGGCGGACATGCAATGGCTAAGAAATTGTTGAGAGCGGGTTATTATTGGATGACCATGGAGTCGGATTGCTTCAAATATGCTCGGAAGTGTCATAAATGCCAGATTTATGCTGATAAGGTGCATATACCTCCGAATTCTCTGAATGTGATGTCTTCGCCGTGGCCGTTTGCTATGTGGGGTATTGACATGATTGGAAAGATTGAGCCGACTGCTTCTAATGGGCATCGCTTCATCCTTGTTGCCATCGATTATTTCACCAAGTGGGTCGAGGCAGCGTCGTTCGCGAATGTCACCAGACATGTGGTTGCCCGTTTCATCAAGAAAGAAATCATTTGTCGCTATGGGATTCCTGAAAGAATCATTACTGATAATGGTTCTAATCTCAACAATAAAATGATGAAGGAGTTGTGTCAGAACTTCAACATTCAGCATCACAATTCTTCCCCTTACCGCCCTAAGATGAACGGCGCTGTTGAGGCGGAAAATAAGAATATAAAGAAGATTGTGCAGAAGATGGTCGTCACGTACAGAGATTGGCATGAGATGCTACCTTTCGCCTTGCATGGGTACCGCACTTCAGTACGTACATCGACCGGGGCAACCCCTTACTCCCTTGTGTATGGTATGGAAGCAGTCCTACCTGTTGAAGTGGAGATTCCTTCTCTAAGAGTCTTGTTGGATGTCAAGCTAGACGAAGCTTAATGGATTCGGACAAGGTTCAATGAGTTGAGTCTTATCAAAGAGAAGCGAATGGCAGCCATTTGTCATGGGCAGTTGTATCAGAGTCGGATGAAGAGAGCCTTTGATCAGAAAGTGCGTCCTCGTTGTTTCCAAGTTGGAGATTTAGTGTTGAAAAGGATCCTTCCTCCTCAGACAGATCATAGGGGCAAGTGGACTCCTAACTATGATGGACCGTATATTGTCACCAAGGTTTTTGATGGTGGGGCCTTAATGCTTGCAACTATGGATGGTGAAAACTTCACTTCCCCTGTGAACTCAGACGCAGTTAAAAAATACTTCGCATAAAATAGACCCGCTGGACAGTAAAAAGAGTAGTCCAGGCAAAAATGGGCGTCCCGGCGAACCAAGAAAATGAAAAGGTTCGGGCAAAAATTAGGGACAAAAATAAAAAAAAGATTGTACACCCGGTAAGTTGAAAACCTGAAAAGGCAACTTAGGCAAAAATGGGTATCCCGGTGGATTGAAAACCCGAAAAGGGCGATCCAGGCAAAAATTAGGGATTAAGCGAATGACTGCGTTCTGAGTTAGTTCTGAATCTCATCTCATGTCGATGACTGGAAATTTTCGAAAGGTAGGAAACAGTCCAATCACCTTTTCAGAAGGCTGATCATCTGGAGGATCTTGAAGACGGGCAAGTCATAGCAGAATTGGAACCCAATAGAAATCCATTTCACATTGCCATTAGATTAATTTCTGTTTTTATCTTTTGTGCGATTACCTCTTGTAGCACCTCAAATTTGCACCCTACCTTTTGTACATTCATTTCATATTAGGTCATTAACATAATGTAGTCCATTGCATAGCATTGCATAGCCATTTGCCCAAGTGCAAGCCCACTAACAAATTAGGTCAAACTGATCAGGAGAATTAGTCAATCAAGCAAGCAAGTGCCACTTTCATTGAGACAAAGCCCTAGGGTGGATTTATCAAGCTCATATGGTCTAAGGATCATTTTGAAGTGGTTTGGCCAAAGATTGGATGCTCAGAAGTCATCAGTCAAGCTGAATTTCAACTGAAACCATAGAAAGTCAACTGTGGTCAACTGTGGTCAACCGTGCCTGATTTTATGGATTGGAAGGTGGGAGATGGTTTGAAAGGCCTCATTCATGTCCATATAAGTCTCATTTGACATATCAAAGACCAAGGTTGAAGATTTGAAGGTCAGATCAGAAGTTTCCTAAAATGGCAGGTGACCTGTAATTTCAACTGCCCAAAATGGAAAGTTTTTCTCCTCAAAATAACTTCATCATACAAGCTTCAAATGGAATTTTGTCCAACATGAAAGTTGAAGATCTTGATCTCACCATTCCAAAAAGTCCAAGAACTTGAAATTCCCATGTGTGGTTGACAAGATATGGTCAGATCAATTTCAGAAAATGCCCGAAATCAAAGTGCCATAACTTTCACATGGAGTGGCCAAATTGGATGGTTTTTCTTTGAGCAAATCACATTTGATGTGTACTTTCATAATCCATCATCACATTTTTCCAAAAGCATTCACACAAAAAGGCCATTTTTCAAGTGCACTAATTAAAATCCAAGGGCAAAATGGTCCAATTTGAGAAATACTTGGAATTTTGGCATGGGGCTTTTTGCAACAATTTCTAAATGTCATTTGTGACCTGTTTGAACCAAGTTTGGAGGGAAAAACCAGCTGCATTAAGGAAGGGCATTTTGGCCACACACTTGAAAATTGCACATTAACACTAAACCTCCAATTTTGCTAATCTTAATTAATTTTGGATTAAGCCTTGGTATAAATAGCTAATTGTAACTGTATTCATTAAGCACTAAACACAATTTTCAGATCAAAGCCAAAAACTCTCCAATTCTCTCAAAAATCTCACAATTTTCATTCACTTTTTTTCATCAAATTCTTCAATAATTCTCCATTGTTTTGGCAATTTCTTGGTGATTTCTTCATGTGCAGGTGATGCTAAAGATCTGTTTGTAGCGATTGAAGCAAGAAACACACAAAAATTCCAACTGTCCAAGCTTCACTCTTCAATGGCAGTCGCGATTTCACACGGATTCAAGCACTTGTGAGCTGGAAATTCTTCACCAATCACCTTCCTAATCCTCATTCTTCATCTGTTTTCGCGAATCAAGGCCAAGAACACACGGATTTCGCAGCTGTTCATCAAGAAGGTTGGAATTCAACCTCTTTAATTCTTGTAATTACCATATGGATTAGATAGTTCGTGGAATGTAGGTTAATTTGATGTTTGAATCGCGCGATTCCGTTAAGTATTGAGCTAGATATATTGATCCGAATATTTGTGTGTGAAACTTCTTTCGATTAGATCTTTTTGTACGTTAATCTTTAGACGATTCCATGGCCATATCCTTGATCTACGTTGCGAGAGGAAGAGTTTGGTATACGGCTTGTGCAGTTTGGTTGAGGTTTGCTCGTAACCGATGCCGGCACGATGAACATGAAGAACGGTGTGGAAGCTTCGGGAAATCTGGAAATTCCTTGCGTTTGATCCATCATTTTCGCTGGCCAATTTCGAATGTTGTTTCCCGCCTGTAACTTCCAAGCACCGGCCAATAGCGCGCTGACACGTAATAAATGAAGAACCTGCATTTTGGCTTGGCTTTGGAATGTCACGTTACTGCTATTGCCATCCACTGTACCATTAATTCAATTAATCCATATTAATTCGTAACTCATTAAATAAATATCACAATATATTAACAAAACTTAAAAAATTCCTAAAAAATTCAATTTTAGTCCAAATTAGGTGGGACTTTTTTTGATAGATTCCAAATTTAATCTACTTTTTTTTAGGCATAGTAACTTAAGTTGTGCCTGGTAGAATTCTTAATTAGTATAGGGATCTTTGCCATGTGTGCATTTCTTGTAGGTTTCACCATTTTTAACATGAAATACTCATGCCTTATCCAAATTTAATGAAATTTCATGTGATGATTCTTGACTCATGCCTGGAGATTTTGGTATATGATTTGTAATTTTTGGACCTCTGGTTTATTAGATATGACATATTCTTTTTGAGTGTGACAATATGTGTCACACTATGATATGCTGAGTTCATGAATTAATTTATCATGCTTCCATTAGGCTTATGGCCCTGATTTTTTGCATGAGATGATATGTATATGTTAACTTTCAACATGAATTTTTGTGGATTTAATTGATCCATTTTCTAATTAATTTGGATTTTTGATTGTTGTTTAGCATCTTTGGGTTGTTTCTTGTGTAACAAACTTCACATGTGTCATTAAATGCTCATACCATATCATATGAATGTGAAATTTAATGGAGTGATTCATAACATGTTTAGGTGTAGTTTGGCTTTGGTCCCATCCATTTCTTAATTGTTTTCACTGTTTGGCATGAGATTGAAGTTGATGATCATTTTGCTACCATGTATTGGCTTGTATAAATGTGTCTGGACTTTATGATTTTCATTGACCTACTTCCTTTTGTCCAATTGAGCTGAAAATTGACATGCTATGCCTTGGATGTGTCCTGTTTAGGTGTGAATTTTTGTGGAATTAATTGAATTGTTTTGGTATGCTTTTGATTGAAATAGTTCCGTTTGGACTTTTGGTGTTGCAAATTGCATGATTGATGTTAAATTGTGCATGAAATGATAATGGTGATTGATATGAGCATGGGACCAATTGCATTTGTTTTCAATTTGTTTTAATTTGAATTTGGTTGAAATTAATTTGCTGTTTAGAATTTTTTTTATCCCTTTTAGACCCTAGGCTTGTCCTAGTGGTCTTGTATCTCATATTTGGATGTGATTTTCAGGTTAAAAGGCAAAATACCTTAAGGAGGTGGATTCACTCTTGATTGAGATATCATTGGACATTGTACACTAACTTGTTTGGTTTTGTAGGATGTTTGGCTTTTGAGTTGCTTGCACTTTGGTGCATTGGATTGTGTTTGTCTGTTTATAGCTAATTGTGAACTATTTGCTGTTTAGTTGTGTGATTAGTATACTGATGATACTTGATTGATTTCAGGTACATTAAGTTGCTAATATTGCTTTGCTTTGCTTGATAAGCAATTTGCACTGAGGTAACATTCTTGTCTCCATGTAGTCTGGAAGACCTGACCTGTTACTTGGCCAGGCACCTGTCTGAAGTCCCCCTTTCGGGGCAATGTTTGTGATTGTTTAACTTTGTCCCTAAGCAGGTAAAAGACCTTGATTAAGGCAATTGGTGGATCATAGAGATATGCAGTCTATCTCCCACTATTCTGTTGAGTCGTCCCTCTGCTCACACTACTTGTGTTTGATGCATTGGGACACAAACCCAAGATCTTGTACATTGTACAGTCGAGTCTATGTCTTGAGCGTAGAAGGGTCCCTCCATTCTGGACCCACGCTCCTTTGTCTGAAGCTCTCCCTGACCAGGGATAAGAGCTGTGAAGTCTCATCTTCACTCTCCTTTCATCAGCTTCACCTTAGCCCCTCAATGGCAAGGTTAAGAGCTAACCTTACCCCGATACAGAGGCTTGTTTGTCGAGGTTGATATGACCCCTCGACTAAAGCCTAGCCCCGATGTTTGAGCCCCTTGTTGGTGTGTTTACTTCATGCTGTATATGTTTGTGTGGTGTGATTGTATCCCCTAGGTTTGCTAGACTCCGCGTAGTCTTGTTTGCATGTCAATTAAGGTAGCACGGTTCCTTCGTATAGGACTTCCTTTCTTGCTTGAGCTTTCCTAAAACACAAACAAACACTATCCCCTCTTAAGGATACGTCCGCTCCTTCTACTACAGGTGAGTAAGTCTCCGAAGGTCGAGCATCCGGTAGATTGCGTAGTGACGTTGTCCACTTAAAAAACACAAACCAACAAGAATAGTTTAGCCGAACTACGGCAACTCTGATTCTCATGTTCAGGTGAGATACGTAGGCACGAGATGCGATGTCTTGTCGAGTTTGACTAACAACTAACACTAATTCTTTTCTCTCGCCCTCGTTGCGATTGAGACCTTCCCCTTCTCTTGCCCTAGTTGCAATCGAGACCCTTCTTCTGCCTGTGTCTTTGTTTGGTGTTGTTGTGTGCTTGGAAGTTGATGTAAGTCCATCGAGTGGCATTCGGGTTCCAGTGTGCGTGTGTTTTGGTTCGGATGCTGATGTAAGCCCAGTGATTGGCGTTCAGGCTCCACGTTTACCTTTTTGAGTGCGTTTTGGTTCGGATGCTGATGTAAGCCCAGTGATTGGCATTCAGGCTCCATGTTTGCCCTCGCCTGTGTTTGTTTGTGTGCGTGTTAGCCGAGCTACGAATGCTCTGATTCTCCTTCGTCCAAAGGAGATACGTATGCATAGGATGCGACATCCTAGCGAGCATGTTTTCCCCCAGTCCGAACTACTTAGACTCTGATGTCTATGCTTGATAGACTAAGTAGGCCCAGGATGCAATATCCTGCCGAGTCAGTTTCAGTCTGTTTCCTTGCGTTTCTTTCAGCCAGTTGTGTGTGTTTGAGCAGTGTTTTAGCAACCATTTTCCTTCCTATTGTGCGTGGATCCCGTCGAGTACGACGGATGCGTAGGGGTGCTAATACCTTCCCTTCGCATAACCGACTCCCGATCCCATTCTCTTTGGTCGCGAGACCATGCTTTTTCCAGGTTTACTCTGAGCGTTTCCTTTCCCTCTTTTGGGATAAATAACGCACGGTGGCGGCTCTGTTGTTCTTGTTTTCCCGCCGGTTTTTCGCGTAATGCGACAGCTGGCGACTCTGCTGGGGACATAGAGAAGTTGACCTGTGCTGGTCCATCTTCCCTGAGCGAGTCTCTCCTAGCGCTCTCTAGGCTAGGGCTTTGGTTGCTATTCGCTGTTATTTATTGCATTCATTCATTTACTGTTTGCATTTATTGTGTGCATTGATGTTTGCATTCATTCATTTTCATCTGCTGTGCTGGCTGTGTTCTCTCTGTTTTGGGGTGGGTGTTACTCGAGGTAAAAGGCCCAATACCCAGGCTATGAGTGCAATCTAGGAAGCCTAGGAATAGAGTGATTCATGGGAAGCGAGTGGTATGCGCCACTTAGCGGAACATTGACATCACGAGCAGTTCAGATTCTGATGGGGTATCATCGGTGCATACATCTGGTGTGCACAGGATGATATTCTTGAAAGGGTTGTTTATCCTGCGTTTCTCTCGACCTTACCCTGGCCTAGATGACACCCGTGAGTGGGAGGGGATGATTATTACAGGTACTGTTGCTGACTTGTTAGTGACTGGTTGGTGACTCTTGGTACTGATGATGATGGTGAATTATGGACATTTATTTCTGGGACGCCGGAGTTCTGTCCGTGGTTTATCAGCGGGTTCCGTTTATTTCGGATCCCCGGGTTGAATTTGAGAGTACCCGTTCAGAGGATCTGGCTGTCATCCGTTCAGTGGATGTTTCTGTGATGATGGTGATGTAATCTCCAGTTCCGTTTATTTCGGAACTCCCCCAAGTCGGATTTACGGTGACTCAGTTGACTGTGACTGGTTCAGAGAATGGGTCTTCAGATGACTTGGTGGCGCAGTGACTTGCATTCATGCATTTGCATCGCATTAATCTGCATTCAACCCATGTCTATCCGTACTCAGGGTCCATTTTTGATTAGGATTCTGGTTGAGAGACATCCAGATGTCAGAAATGTACCGATGAAAATTATTTGTCTCTGTGAAACCAGAATCAAAGGACAATTCCTCATACGGATAAACACTGCATGTGTGAGTCATACTGACCTATTTGCTGTTTTGTAGGTATCAACTGGTGCGCATAGCTCGTTTGCTCAGATCTCCTGCTAGGGGTAACAAATCCAAGCTGATGGATCTTCCCAACGCCGACATCCTTGAACTGAAAGAGATGATGAGGGGATTGTTCAGTATTGTGCAAGGGCTTGCCTTGGGGCAGAAAGCCATGTCTGAGAGATTGGAAAAGATTGAGAAGTGGCTGATGGTGGAGAAAGTTCAGGGAAAGGATCCATCACCCGAAGTAGCCAATCCCTCTGGCTCTGTAGCAAAGGAACCCTCTGGCGGTGGCCTGCTCAAAAAAGAGGTTGACTCAAGTGGTGTGCCAGTAAAGAAGGAACGTGGTAAGGATCGTTATCACCCTTATGCTGCTGCTGTAACAGCCCCTGTTGGTAACCCACTTGTACCACCGCAACAACCACCACCTCAACAGAAGGCACCGAGAGCTAGGAGCCAGATGAAGAAGAAAAAGGAGGAGCGTCAGTTTGAGGAACCACCTGTGACCTACACCCTTCTGTTCAGGAGATTGAGGGATTTAGGGTTAGTCCGGGCAAGGATTTTGATTCCCATAGCACAACAGAAGAGGCCTGCACACTATGATGAGAATGCCAGGTGCGAGTTCCATTCTGAGGCACCCGGGCACAGTATTGAGGGTTGTAGGGCTTTCAAGCATGTCGTCCAGGACATGGTAGACTCCAAGACCATCAGCTTGGCACAGATCATGGATGGGGATGTCAACCCTGTACCCAGGAAGGGTCCTGTAAAGATGAAGATGGTGAAAAAGGTCAAGAGAGGAATGGGGGTGACTGAGGAAGATCAGTTAAAGGTTCCCATGGCTGTGGTCCCAAAACCTCTGGTACAGGATGGAGCTTTCCCTGTTGTTGATGTCTGTTGTGCGGCCGTCGCCACAAAGGGATGTGTAGTGATGGGAGACACTACCCAGAAGATGAAGGAAGGGGAAATGGACAGTGAAAAATCTGAAACACCCAGTCAAGCCATCGAAACCATCAAGGTGGAGGATGCTGTTGTTGAAAAGGAGAAGACGCTGTCCATTTCTTCTTATAAACAAGCTCTAGAGGTGGTGAAGAACCAAGAGGCCCGAGGCTGGGGCAGGATCATTGACATAGTGGTAAAGGCAAACATGTTCGGGATTGGCTATCCAGATCACGAGTCGTCTAGACCAGGCAGAGGACGTCGTCCGCCGTACACCTTTGTCAGTGCAGGAATGCTGAATTCTGATCATGCTTGTTCAGTGAGTGAAGAGACCGACCGAGACCGCGAGCTCGAGGCGTGGATAAAATCGTGCGTACCAGAGAATTGGAAAGCCTCCAAGATCGCCACTGTTACTCATCCAGAAGAATAGTATTTCTATGTTTCAATTTTGTTTGCATGAAAGCCATACGTTTTGCCCGAAACGTAATGGTCCATTGTAAGGGCCATCTCATGTGTTTCATTGTGCAACATTTTGCATCAGTAATAAATGGATGTTTTTGTGATTAAAAGCGGTGTTCCCTGTTTTTCACTTTTTGCAGTTTTTAAAAAATAAAAATAAAAATGGCAATGTTTTTATTCTTTCCTTTTGATTCATTTGGTTCCAACCACAAAAGTGACTACTCTCCTGATCTCATCGATAACAATTCGGTTACACCTCTGTATGACTTCGACAATCCGATCTATCATGCCGAAGAAGAAGGCGAAGAAGATCGTGACCTACTGGAATTAGCCAGGTTGTTGAAACAAGAGGAGAAGGTGATTCAACCGTGCGAGGAGAAGGTCAAGACTGTCCTCCAGTGAGGCGGAAACCGGTGCTAAAAGATGAGAATGTGTGTGGACTGCTGAGACATGAATAGAGCCAGCCAGTTCGAGAGATGAATTCCCAGTACTTCACATGGATGTATTGGTTGATAGTACAACTCGATTCTCGGTGTTTACCTTCATGGATGGCTTGCTTGGCCAAAGTCAAATTGAATTGTCGCCAAATGATATGGAGTAAACAATGTCCATCACACCAAAGAGTACCTCCTTGTTATAAGGTGAAGAAGAAGGCCGGTGCCACGGATCAAAGGGCTACGGTGACTTTGTTTCATGATATGATTCATCGTGAAAGCAAACGCCATGTTGAGGACATGATGACAAAGTCCCGAGCAAGGGAGGGGCGTCCGGTGGACTTGATCAAGTTGTTTGACCAGGCTGAGACAACCCGGACTGTTGAGTCCAAATCAGTGCACTTATGGAGTGTTGTCCGTCCAGCTACAGAGGCTTGTTGTGAGCAAATAAGAGGAATCGAGGTCGATCCTGCAAAAAAAAAAAGAAAAAAAAAAGAAGAAGAAAAATGCAGGAAACGCCTGAACCGGAAAAAGAGATCAAACGGTCAGGTAGGATAATGATTGCCAAGGGGCATGGAAAGACATAGAAAAAAAATGAGTAACAGGGGCCTCTGATTCTGATACCTTTCTTGGAAGAAACAATTGTTAATCAGGTACTTGACAGCCCTCGAGGGGTCTATGAGGGGTAATGGGTCGGCATAACAAGTCTTGTCGAAAAGAGCATGCAATTTACCTAAGCAAAAAGTTTATCGACTGTGAAACAACACACTCACTGCTCGAAAAAACTTGATGTACTTTGGCATAGGCTGCTCGCCGACTGAGATAGTATGCTGATTCATACCACTTTGTGGATGTCCAAAATGGATCTGATCAAGTATATGTTCGAGAAGTCAGCATGACCGGACAGGTTGCGAGAGGGCAATTGGCGTCAACTGAATACAATATTCAGAAAGCAATCAAGAGGAGTACTGTATGATTATCCCAGCAACCCATTGAGGATTGTCAACCAAGGAAGTCTGAGTTCCCTGATGAGGACATCTCGAGGTGCTCAAATCGAAAGATTGAGAGTGACCGATCCCGGAGGAGGGGCCTGACCCTGAATCCGAACGGATTCTGATGTCTGATGGGGAGAGTTTAGAGTGAATGAGTTAGTGCTTCCCAGACGACTGTTGAATGCACCAACGACGGTGGCTGAGCACAAAGTTTGTATCCCGGGTGCCGAACCTCGATGCGTACGGTTACTGGGGCAATGCCTCTCTCACTCAGATAGGGGTGGTACTACCATTTGAGACTCAGGATTTGTCACGGGGTCCCATTGGACGTAAACTTGAAAAAGGATAAGTGGATAAGGACTCCGTATGACACGTGGAGCCTGACCGAGGAGAAAAGAGGCTGACAGTTACTTGTTATGGGGCAGTTGTACCCAGTGAATGAAGCGTGTTGTTGACCGAAGAGCGCGACCTCGTGCGTACTGCATGGAAGAGGTGGTGTTGAAAAGGATCCTTCCTCCTTGAGACGATCGTGGGGCAAGTGGATACGCAATCATGAATCCCCAGCATGGTCAAGAAGGCTTTCTCCGACAGAGCTTTGTTCCTGACGACCATGAGTGGCGAGGACATCCCATCCCCTGCAGATGCGGACGCAGTAGAAAATACTTCGTGAAAAGAGACCCGCTGGACAACAAGAATAAAAGAGTCCAGGCAAAAAAGGGCATCCCGACGAACCAAAGAAAAAGAGAGAAAAGGTTCGGGCAAAAGTTAGGGATAAGAAAAGAAAAGAACTGTACACCCGGCAAGTCGAAAACCCCACAAGGGCGACTTGGGCAAAAATGGGTATCCCGGTGGACTGAAACCCGAAAGGGCGGTCCAGGAAAAAGAGGGATTGAAACGAACAACTGCGTCTAGCATGACCGTTTGTGCTTTGGTTAAGACATCATAGCTAGTCTCCGACAGGGATCGAATCAGAAGCGTCTTGTTCAGAAGGCCGAAAGCGCGGAAAGTCTTGAGGACATATGAGGTGTAACCAAGTTGGAATCCGATGAGATCATGGTTTCACATTGCCATTAGGATAGATTTTTCCTGTTGTTCGCAATCACCTCTTTCCAGGGTTTGCTTCCTGTGTGTTGCTCGATTCTGAGCCATCCTTTTTTTAGTCAATAAATGCGTGTTCAGTCAAATAGTTTTGTTTTTGTTTTCATTACCGCTTTGATTACGAAAACATCCGTTTATTTTGATGAGAATATTTGCATTTTGAAACATGGAGATCCCTTTCGATGCTTGCTTATAAGATTGAAATCTGGAAATCTTATTCGGGAGTTTGAGTGACCAAGATGTTGAAATAAGGGGCACGCCTGGAGCACGCTTTTATCTGACGATCTCTTGTGCAAATACGGTTATATCTTCATTCACCGGCAGGTTGTGATATGAAGCCTTTTGGAAAAGAAGATCCCCACAGAGCCCGATCAGGGGCAAGGGATAGAAGAACGGTGAAAAGACGGCAAAAGAAGGACGACGATCCTGGGATGAGTTAATCAATAAGACTCTTCAAAGTCTGAGGACTGGAAAGTTTGTATAAATCCCAGGAGTTCGATCTCCGTGAAGTACGGAGGAGCCGGGAATACAAAGTGATGAATCTGAAAAGTCCAGATGAGTCTGGGAGTTCTCAAAAGTGGAAAGTCGACACCGTAGTGGGATGGTGAACACCAGTGTTCGACGAATCGAAGGGCGGACCGTGTCCGATAGGCCGTACTTCCCCAACGGGTTTGAGAGTGTCATCTCCCTAGCAGATTCGAGATCGGTGCCTCCTCAGCAAGCCTGAAGGTTACCATATCCCCAGCGGAGTTGTGATTGTTTTCCAAGTCTGAAGCTGTCCTCCCAGCAGAGTTTGTGTTGATGGTTCTCCCCCAGCAAGATCCCATGTAGTTCGGGTTCGATGGAGGTCATCCCCAGCGAGGTTTGTATTTCCCCAGCAGGGTGGAAATTGACGTGGTAATGAGATCCTCAGCACAGTTCCTGGAGTTCCCCGATGTTGTCTCTGGAGGAGACGTGTGTTTTATGCATTCATCATTTAGATAAGCATAGCATATTGCATCACTAGTGCGTAGCATTTCCATGATCATGGGGCATTGCGCTAAAAAAAAACTCTCATGCATCTGCATTGCAAGCATATCCATCAGCCCTTAGCCGTGGTGACCGGGAATGGATTGTTGGAAAGAGTTTAGCATCACTTGGATCGATTTCAGAACTGGGTTCCCCCAGCAGGGTTGAGAGAAGCGTTTCCCCAACAAGTGACTCTTTAGTCGAGTGGGTATCCCCAACATTGTTACTCCCCGATTGGTAGTATCTTGCAAGATTGGGTCCATTCCCCTAGCAGATGTGGGTGTGTATGATCTCTCCATGTAGAGTTAACCCCTTAAGCAGAAAGTGTCTGTCGTTTTCTTCTGCATTTCCCCACGGAGTTATATCCTCGTGGATGACGGTTGCTTCCGTTCCCTCCCCTAACGGGATGGGTTTTCCCTATTGAGTTCTTTCCTCATTAGGATGAGTCTTGATTCAGTTTGCCTTTTTGGATCGATCCTAAATTGGCTTCCTATTGACTGTTCCTTGTGCTTCCCTGGGGCATGAATGAATAGTGGCTCACTAACCGGCACTCATTCATCTCATCCTCAGCGGAATTTGTGGGCTTCTACCTACAACCCGGTAGTTGTAAGTCCTATCGTTGTGGTTTTCTACCTACTGCTGGTAGTTGTAAAATCCCACTTTCGTCCCCTAGCAGAGGTAACCTTTGTGGTTCATTCTGATTGTTGGCGGACTTTGCGGTCTTCTACCTACTACCCGGTAGTTGTAAATCCTTTTTCTCACTCTGTCCCTCACCAGATTGATTGTTGGCCTCTACCTACCAACCGGTAGTTGTAAGTCCTATTGTTGTGGTTTTCTACCTACTGCTGGTAGTTGTAAAATCCCACTTTTTTCCCCTTGGTGGAGTTAACCCTTCGTGCTCATCCTATCGATGACTGGTTACTTTTTCCGTGGTCTTCTGCCTACAAACCGGTAGATGTAATCCCCTCTTTGCAGTTATCAGTATCCAGTTTGCAGTATTGATATTCTTGTCCCCTCTGGATACTTGCCTTGATCAAGCAGTATTGTCCCCAGTGGGCCTTTCCCTTTCTTTTGGGTATTTGCTCCGAGTAAGCAACTTTATCCTCTTTTGATTGGTCATCTTTGCATACCTAGTCCTGGTACCCTGATGCCTTTCTTTTCGGTCGATTTATCCATCTAACAACCTGCAACCCGGTTATGGATAGTCTTCCGTGCGAGTGTGTTATCTACGTTTCGACGGCTATAGATAATATATCTCATGCACTCTTTTGTCAATCTTTTGATTGTTTTCACCATCAGAGTAAGATTCGTATTCCTTGTGGAATCGAATGTCCATCCTCTAACAAGTTTGCTTTCGCTCTCTTCAGGATGATGTTCGGTCAATTTATCCATTTAACAACCAACCTGGTTATGGATAATCTTCCATGCGAGTCTATTATCTACGTTTTGACGGCTATAGATAATATGTCTCATGCGCTCTTGGGTCGAAGTCGTCCTCCCCAGTCGAGTAAGATTCTTATTCCTCGTGGAATCGGATGTCCATCCTCTAACAAGACTGCTTTTCTAGCCCTCTTCAGGATGTTGAGTGTTTTGGAACATAAACCAATTCACGCTGTGGTCGGTCACCTGTTTTCTGCCTACAACCCGGCATCCTTGGTGTTCCTTCCTGTCTACTCTCTGTCGTGACGTCGTCCTTCTTCCCTAGTGAAGCATTCCTCCTCTCCATTGGTGTCGATAAACGTCGAGTTTTTCCCGATCATCCATTGATGATTTGGTTGTGTTCGCTCTCCCCAGAAGAGTCCTCCTCTCCGTTGGTGTCGATAAACGTCGAGTTTTTCCCGATCATCCATTGATGATTTGGTTGTGTCCTCCTTCCCCATGAAGAGTCCTCCTCTCCGTTGGTGTCGATAAACGTCGAGTTTTTCCTAGTCGTCTGATGACGTATAGTTGATATCATTCCCCACAGGGTTATCCCCAGAAGTTTCCTCCTCTCCGTTGGTGTCGATAAACGTCGAGTTTTTCCTATGCGTCCGTTGACGTATAGTTGCTTATTCCCCACAGATCATTTGGTAATACCAGATGATTCCCCTCAGTGTATTCTCCTCTCCGTTGGTGTCGATAAACGTCAAGTTTTTCCTAGTCGTCCTATGACGTCTAGTTGTACCTTTCCCCATGCGAATTTACCTCTCCGTTGGTTTCGATAAACGTCGAGTTTTTCTCATTCGTCCGATGACGTTTGATTGTATACCCTATTCCCAGTCATTCATTAATGTCTGGTTGATTCCCAGCCAGAATCCCCAGTAGACGTCCTATTCGGTTTCTGAGTGTGGTGCCTTTCCCTCGTGAAGTGGCTTTCTCCTTCTCCGTTGGTGTCGATAAACGTCGAGCTTCTCCCTTTCGTCCTATGACGTCTGGTCGAGTCTTCCCATTCATCCGATGATGTCTGGTCTCCTTCTCCGTTGGTGTCGATAAACGTCGAGCTTCTCCCTTTCGTCCTATGACGTCTGGTCGAGTCTTCCCATTCATCCGATGATGTCTGGTCTCCTTCTCCGTTGGTGTCGATAAACGTCGAGCTTCTCCCTTTCGTCCGATGACGTCTGGTCGAGTCTTCCCATTCATCCGATGATGTCTGGCTACCTCTCCGTTGGTCTTGGTAAACGTCGAGTTTTTCCTGGTCGTCCCAACTGAGCTACCTCTCCGTTGGTTTTGGTAAACGTTGAGTTTTTCCCATTACGTCCGCTGACATATGGTTGTATCCTTTCCTGGTTATCCCCAGTAGAGTTGATTTACCTCTCCGTTGGTCTTGGTAAACGTTGAGTTTTTCCTAGTTGTCTGATGGCATCTAGTTGAGATTTCTGATCCCATTCATCGTCGTGATGTCTGGATGTGGTTGTGCTTTTGAAAGAAGAAAAACGAGAAAAGACAATTCCCAACAGTGTGCAAATCCTACGGTTCTTGGTATTCAATCCCTGTTTATCCTGAAAGTCTGACAGCCGTTGCTCTCATCCGTTCAGGTTCCCAGTTGATTGAATAGGGGCAGCTGTAGCACCTCAAATTTGCACCCTACCTTTTGTACATTCATTTCATATTAGGTCATTAACATAATGTAGTCCATTGCATAGCATTGCATAGCCATTTGCCCAAGTGCAAGCCCACTAACAAATTAGGTCAAACTGATCAGGAGAATTAGTCAATCAAGCAAGCAAGTGCCACTTTCATTGAGACAAAGCCCTAGGGTGGATTTATCAAGCTCATATGGTCTAAGGATCATTTTGAAGTGGTTTGGCCAAAGATTGGATGCTCAGAAGTCATCAGTCAAGCTGAATTTCAACTGAAACCATAGAAAGTCAACTGTGGTCAATTGTGGTCAACCGTGCCTGATTTTATGGATTGGAAGGTGGGAGATGGTTTGAAAGGCCTCATTCATGTCCATATAAGTCTCATTTGACATATCAAAGACCAAGGTTGAAGATTTGAAGGTCAGATCAGAAGTTTCCTAAAATGGCAGGTGACCTGTAATTTCAACTGCCCAAAATGGAAAGTTTTTCTCCTCAAAATAACTTCATCATACAAGCTTCAAATGGAATTTTGTCCAACATGAAAGTTGAAGATCTTGATCTCACCATTCCAAAAAGTCCAAGAACTTGAAATTCCCATGTGTGGTTGACAAGATATGGTCAGATCAATTTCAGAAAATGCCCGAAATCAAAGTGCCATAACTTTCACATGGAGTGGCCAAATTGGATGGTTTTTCTTTGAGCAAATCACATTTGATGTGTACTTTCATAATCCATCATCACATTTTTCCAAAAGCATTCACACAAAAAGGCCATTTTTCAAGTGCACTAATTAAAATCCAAGGGCAAAATGGTCCAATTTGAGAAATACTTGGAATTTTGGCATGGGGCTTTTTGCAACAATTTCTAAATGTCATTTGTGACCTGTTTGAACCAAGTTTGGAGGGAAAAACCAGCTGCATTAAGGAAGGGCATTTTGGCCACACACTTGAAAATTGCACATTAACACTAAACCTCCAATTTTGCTAATCTTAATTAATTTTGGATTAAGCCTTGGTATAAATAGCTAATTGTAACTGTATTCATTAAGCACTAAACACAATTTTCAGATCAAAGCCAAAAACTCTCCAATTCTCTCAAAAATCTCACAATTTTCATTCACTTTTTTTCATCAAATTCTTCAATAATTCTCCATTGTTTTGGCAATTTCTTGGTGATTTCTTCATGTGCAGGTGATGCTAAAGATCTGTTTGTAGCGATTGAAGCAAGAAACACACAAAAATTCCAACTGTCCAAGCTTCACTCTTCAATGGCAGTCGCGATTTCACACGGATTCAAGCACTTGTGAGCTGGAAATTCTTCACCAATCATCTTCCTAATCCTCATTCTTCATCTGTTTCCGCGAATCAAGGCCAAGAACACACGGATTTCGCAGCTGTTCATCAAGAAGGTTGGAATTCAACCTCTTTAATTCTTGTAATTACCATATGGATTAGATAGTTCGTGGAATGTAGGTTAATTTGATGTTTGAATCGCGCGATTCCGTTAAGTATTGAGCTAGATATATTGATCCGAATATTTGTGTGTGAAACTTCTTTCGATTAGATCTTTTTGTACGTTAATCTTTAGACGATTCCATGGCCATATCCTTGATCTACGTTGCGAGAGGAAGAGTTTGGTATACGGCTTGTGCAGTTTGGTTGAGGTTTGCTCGTAACCGATGCCGGCACGATGAACATGAAGAACGGTGTGGAAGCTTCGGGAAATCTGGAAATTCCTTGCGTTTGATCCATCATTTTCGCTGGCCAATTTCGAATGTTGTTTCCCGCCTGTAACTTCCAAGCACCGGCCAATAGCGCGCTGACACGTAATAAATGAAGAACCTGCATTTTGGCTTGGCTTTGGAATGTCACGTTACTGCTATTGCCATCCACTGTACCATTAATTCAATTAATCCATATTAATTCGTAACTCATTAAATAAATATCACAATATATTAACAAAACTTAAAAAATTCCTAAAAAATTCAATTTTAGTCCAAATTAGGTGGGACTTTTTTTGATAGATTCCAAATTTAATCTACTTTTTTTTAGGCATAGTAACTTAAGTTGTGCCTGGTAGAATTCTTAATTAGTATAGGGATCTTTGCCATGTGTGCATTTCTTGTAGGTTTCACCATTTTTAACATGAAATACTCATGCCTTATCCAAATTTAATGAAATTTCATGTGATGATTCTTGACTCATGCCTGGAGATTTTGGTATATGATTTGTAATTTTTGGACCTCTGGTTTATTAGATATGACATATTCTTTTTGAGTGTGACAATATGTGTCACACTATGATATGCTGAGTTCATGAATTAATTTATCATGCTTCCATTAGGCTTATGGCCCTGATTTTTTGCATGAGATGACATGTATATGTTAACTTTCAACATGAATTTTTGTGGATTTAATTGATCCATTTTCTAATTAATTTGGATTTTTGATTGCTGTTTAGCATCTTTGGGTTGTTTCTTGTGTAACAAACTTCACATGTGTCATTAAATGCTCATACCATATCATATGAATGTGAAATTTAATGGAGTGATTCATAACATGTTTAGGTGTAGTTTGGCTTTGGTCCCATCCATTTCTTAATTGTTTTCACTGTTTGGCATGAGATTGAAGTTGATGATCATTTTGCTACCATGTATTGGCTTGTATAAATGTGTCTGGACTTTATGATTTTCATTGACCTACTTCCTTTTGTCCAATTGAGCTGAAAATTGACATGCTATGCCTTGGATGTGTCCTGTTTAGGTGTGAATTTTTGTGGAATTAATTGAATTGTTTTGGTATGCTTTTGATTGAAATAGTTCCGTTTGGACTTTTGGTGTTGCAAATTGCATGATTGATGTTAAATTGTGCATGAAATGATAATGGTGATTGATATGAGCATGGGACCAATTGCATTTGTTTTCAATTTGTTTTAATTTGATTTTGGTTGAAATTCATTTGCTGTTTAGAATTTTTTTATCCCTTTTAGACCCTAGGCTTGTCCTAGTGGTCTTGTATCTTATATTTGGATGTGATTTTCAGGTTAAAAGGCAAAATACCTTAAGGAGGTGGATTCACTCTTGATTGAGATATCATTGGACATTGTACACTAACTTGTTTGGTTTTGTAGGATGTTTGGCTTTTGAGTTGCTTGCACTTTGGTGCATTGGATTGTGTTTGTCTGTTTATAGCTAATTGTGAACTATTTGCTGTTTAGTTGTGTGATTAGTATACTGATGATACTTGATTGATTTCAGGTACATTAAGTTGCTAATATTGCTTTGCTTTGCTTGATAAGCAATTTGCACTGAGGTAACATTCTTGTCTCCATGTAGTCTGGAAGACCTGGCCTGTTACTTGGCCAGGCACCTGTGTGAAGTCCCCCTTTCGGGGCAATGTTTGTGATTGTTTAACTTTGTCCCTAAGCAGGTAAAAGACCTTGATTAAGGCAATTGGTGGATCATAGAGATATGCAGTCTATCTCCCACTATTCTGTTGAGTCGTCCCTCTGCTCACACTACTTGTGTTTGATGCATTGGGACACAAACCCAAGATCTTGTACATTGTACAGTCGAGTCTATGTCTTGAGCGTAGAAGGGTCCCTCCATTCTGGACCCACGCTCCTTTGTCTGAAGCTCTCCCTGACCAGGGATAAGAGCTGTGAAGTCTCATCTTCACTCTCCTTTCATCAGCTTCACCTTAGCCCCTCAATGGCAAGGTTAAGAGCTAACCTTACCCCGATACAGAGGCTTGTTTGTCGAGGTTGATATGACCCCTCGACTAAAGCCTAGCCCCGATGTTTGAGCCCCTTGTTGGTGTGTTTACTTCATGCTGTATATGTTTGTGTGGTGTGATTGTATCCCCTAGGTTTGCTAGACTCCGCGTAGTCTCGTTTGCATGTCAATTAAGGTAGCACGGTTCCTTCGTATAGGACTTCCTTTCTTGCTTGAGCTTTCCTAAAACACAAACAAACACTATCCCCTCTTAAGGATACGTCCGCTCCTTCTACTACAGGTGAGTAAGTCTCCGAAGGTCGAGCATCCGGTAGATTGCGTAGTGACGTTGTCCACTTAAAAAACACAAACCAACAGGAATAGTTTAGCCGAACTACGGCAACTCTGATTCTCATGTTCAGGTGAGATACGTAGGCACGAGATGCGATGTCTTGTCGAGTTTGACTAACAACTAACACTAATTCTTTTCTCTCGCCCTCGTTGCGATTGAGACCTT